>NW_022436995.1:3914735-3989147 GCF_009761245.1 Sapajus apella
TATATATATATATATATATATATATAAAATAAAGGCTATACCTAAAATATTCCAGGAACTAAAAGAAATAACTTACACAGAAATGGAAACTATTATAACGATCGGAGAAACTTTATAATTGGAAAATTCAGAAACTGAAATCAAGAACTCAAAAATGGATTTAGTAATAGATTTTATACAGATGAAGACAGGATATTGAACTGGATGATAGATCAGAAGGCAGTTTCCCAAATACAGAAAAATGCAGCGGAATAGAAAATACAGAACAGAGCATATGAGGCAAGAGATTAATAAAAATAGTCTATGTATACATTATTGGATTCCAAGGAGAAAAAAAATTAAAATTTTAAGGAAATAATAACTAAAAAATTTTAAAACTGATGAAAATATAAAGCCAGAGATTAAGAAGCAAATGTGTAATGACACCCATAGACTCAAAGTAAAGGGTTGGAGAAAGATCTGTCACACAAAAGGAAAACAAAAAAGGAGTCACTATTTTTACATCAGATGCAGTAGAATTTAAACCAACAACAGCAAAAAAAGACAAAGAAGGATATTCTATATGATAAAGGATTTGATTTAATAAGAAAAAATTAACTACCCTAAGTATATATAAACCCAACATAAAAGCAGCCAGATACATAAGACTACTACATTTAGAGCTACGAAAAATCTTCCACAGTCACACAATAATAGTGGGAGACTCCAAAACTACACTGACAACATTAGCTAGATCATTGCCGCAGAAAACTAATACATTCTGGATTTAAATTAAACACTTGACCAATTGGACCTAATAAACATGTACAGAATACTCCACCCATCAACCACAGAATATACATTCTTCTCATCTACACACAGAACACACTCCAGGATTAACCACATACTCATTATATTAACTCATACTCAATAAATTCAAAAAATTCAAAATAATAATCATACTCTCAGATCACAGTAGAATAAAAATTGAAATAAATATTAACATCTCCACAAATCACACAATTACATGGAAATTAAACAACTTGCTCCTAAGTGACTTGAGTAAACAACAAAAGGCAGAAATTAAAAAAAATATTCGATATAAATGAAAAACAGACACACAAAATACCAAAATCCCAGGGATGCAAGAAAAGCAGTGTTCAGAGGAAAGTTTATAACGCTAAATGCCTGCATCAAGAAGTTAGAAAGATCTCAAATTAATGATGTAACATCACACCTGGAGGAACTAGAAAAGTAAGAACAAACTAACCACAAAGATAGCAGAAAAAAAGAAACTAAAATAAGAGCAGTACTGAATGCAGTTGAAATCCCAAAACCCATACAAAGAATCAGCAAATTCAAAGCTTGGTTTTTGGAAAAGATTACTAGGATTGATAGACCTCTAGCTAGAATAACCAAGAGAAAATCCAAATAAGCACAATCAGAAATGACAAAGGGGACATTGGAACTGATCCCACAAAAACACAAAAAATTCTCAGAGACTATTATGAGCACCTCTATGCATACAAACTAGAAATTCTAGAAAAAATGGGTAAATTCCTAGAAGCACTCAACTCCCAAGATTGAATTAGGAAGAAATTGAAAACTGGAATAAACCAATATCCAGTTCCAAAACTGAATCAATAATAAAAACCTAACAACTAAAAAAAAGGCACCAGACCACAAAAATTCAGAGGCTAATTTTATCAGACATACAAAGAAGAGGTAGGACAAAATCTACTGAAACTATTCTAAAAAATTAAGGAGGAGGGACTCCTCCCTAATTCATTCTAAGAAACCAGAATCCCCCTTACACCAAACCTAGCAGAGACAGAATGAAAAAAAGAAAACTACAGGCCAGTTCAAAAATCCTCAACACAATACTAGCAAATCAAGTCCAGCATTACATCAAAAAGTTAATTCTTCATGATCAAGTAGGCTTCATTCCTGGGATGCAAGATTGATTCAACCTATGCAAATCAATAAATGTGATTCACCACACAAACAGAAATACAATAAAAACCATATGATCATTTCAATAGACAGAAAAAGGCTTTGATAAAATCCAAAATCCCTTCATGATAAAGCCCCCCCAGTAAATGAGGCATTGAAAGAACATACCTCAAACTAGTAAGAGCCATCTATGAAAAAAAACTCACAGCAAATATACTGAAAGGGCAAAAGTTGGAAGCTTCCCCTTGAGAACAGGAACAAGACAAGGATGCCCACACTTATTACTCCTAATCAAAATAGTACTGGAATTCTTAGCCAGAGTGATCGGACATCCAAGAAAGGAATAAAAGGGATCCAAATAGGAAAAGAAGTAAAACTATCTTCCTTCACTGATGATATGATTCTATACCTAGAAAATCTTAAAGGCTCTGCCAAAAAGTCCCTAACACTAAACAACTTCAGTTAAGCTTCGGTGTACAAAATCAATGTACGAAATTCAGTAGCATTTTTATACACCAATAATGTTCAAGCTGGGAGCCAAATCAAAAACACAATAGCTACAAAAAATATAACACACCTAGGAATACATCTAAGCAAGGAGGTGAAAGATCTCTACAAGAAGAACTACAAAACACTGCTAAAAGAATTCATAGATGACACAAACAAATGGAAAAACATTCAGGTTTATAGACTGGAAGAAGCAATATTGTTAAAATGGCCATAATGCCCAAAGCAATCTATAGATTCAATGCTATTTCTCTCACACTAGCAATGTCATTTTTCACAGAAGTACAAAAAAAAATATTCTGAAATTTATATAGAACCCCAGCCCCACCCCCCCAAAAAAGAAAACTGAAAGCCAGAGCAATCCTAAGCAAAAGGAATGCAGCTGGAAGCACCACATTACCCAACTTTGAACTGTACTGTAAGACTGCAGTAACCAAAATAACATGGTACTGGTACAAGACGAAAAAAAAAAGACACACAGGCCAGTGGAACAGAATAGAGAATCCAGGTGTAAAGCTGCACACTTATAGTCATCGGATCTTTGACAAAGTTGATGAAAATAATCAATGAGGAAAGGATTCCCTCTTCAATAAATGGTGCTGGAACAGCTTACTAATCATATGCAGAAGAATGCAACTTGACTCCTACTTTTCACCATATGCAAAAATGAACTCAAGATGGATTAAATATTTAAATATAAGATTTTGGACTTTAAGAATCCTAGAAGAAAACCTAGGAAATACCATTCTGAACATTGGCCTTGGGAAAGAATTTATGACTAAGTCCTCAAAAGCAATTGCAACAAAAACAAAAGTTGACAAGTGGGACCTAACTAAACTAAAGAGCTTCTGCACAGCAAAAAAACCTATTAACAGAGGTAACAGACAGCCTACATAATGGGAGAGAATATTCACAGACCATGCATCTGAAAAAGAATTTTTAAGGAACTTAAAGAATAAAACAAGCAAAAAACTAATAACCACATTAAAAAGTAAGCAAAGGAAATGAACAGTTACTTCTTCAGAGAAGACATACAAGCAGCCACAAGTACATGAAAAAATGCTCAGCATCAGTAATCATCACAGATATGCAAATCAAAAAACTCAATGAGAAACCATCTCATTACCAGTCAGAACGGCCATTATTAATTAACAACTTAAAAAACAATAAATGGTGGCAAGGCTGTGGAGAAAAAGACATCCTTACACAGTGTTTGTGATAATTTACATTAGTTCAGCCATTATGGAAAGTAGCTTTAGATTTCTCAAAAACTTTAAACAGAACTCTTATTTGACCCAGCAATCCCATTACTGGGTATATATTCAAAAGTAAATAAATAGTTCTACCCAAAAGACACATGCACTTGTACGTTCATTATAGTACTATTCACAATAGCAAAGACAAGGAATCAACCTAGTTGTCAATCAATGGTGGAAAAGGAAAATATGGTACATATACACCATGGAATACTACATAGCCATAAAATGAATGAAATTATACTCTTTGAGGCAACATGAATATAGCTGGAAGTCATTATCCTAAGCACAGGATGAACACAGAATTAATGCAGGAACAGAAAACCAAATGCTGCATGTTCTCACTTATAAGTGAGAATTAAACATGAGTGTTCATGGATGTAAAGATGGCAACAATAGACACTAGGGACTACTAAGTGGGAAGGGAACTTGGGGGCTCTAGGTTGAAAAACTAACTATTGGGTACTATTGTCACTACCTGGATGACCAGTATTTGTATTTGTATTTGTATTTATTTGTATCCCACACATCAGGATCATGCAATATACCCAGGTAATAAACTCGCACATGCACCCCTGAATGTAAAATAAAAGTTGAAATTATATTTAGGCAATATATTTAAGGAAAAAAGTCAAATGAAGAAAATGTACTTCCACAAAATAAGATAAATATGTTACTAAAACTAAACAAAACAAAGAGAAAATCAGTAAAGCACCTAGGCAAAGAAGTTAAAATAGGATTGAAGCCAGATTTCTCAACAGAAAAAAATTGAAGCCAAATGGCAATGAAATAATACCTTCAAAATATTAAAAGTATTCTATACACAGAGAAAATAGTCTCCCATCATAAATGAAGTGAACAAAAGGAAAAGGTGCCCATTCTTAATCACAATATGATATGGTTTGGATGTCTGTCCCCTCCAAATCTCATGTTGTAATGTGACCTCCAATGTTGATAGTGAGCCCAGTGGGAGGTCTGTGGGTCATGGGGGAAGATCCCTCATGAATGGCTTGGCATTGTCCTCATGGTCATAAGTGAGCTCCCACTCTATATGTTCGGCCTGTTTAAAAGAGTATGGCATCCTTCCTCTTGCTCTCTCATTATGTGATACACCTGCTTCCTTGTCATCTTCTGCCATGACTGTAAGCTTCCTCAGGCCCCAAAAGAAACTGAGCAGATGCTGGTGCCATGCTTGTATAGCCTGTAGGACTATGAGCCAAAATAAGCCTCTTTTCTTTATAAATTACCCCGGTTGCTATTCCTTTGTAACAATGCAACAGACTGACACACGGTAGCAAAAAATGCAAAATGAATGTGCACTAAATGTCATTTCTCATCTATTGTAGTGGAAAACATTTTAAAAGTTTGAAACTATTATGTTAGTAATACTTGGGGAATAGGCACTCTCATTTAGTACAAGATAATGCCAGAAGTATGGAAAGAAGTTAGGCAACTTGACAATATCACATACACATTTTCCCTTGTATTTAGAAATTCTTTCCTATCCCAAACATATACTGGCAAAAATATACAAAAAGACATGTGTACAAGAAACAAAATGTAGTACTATTTATAAAAGCAGAAGAATAGAATACAGTGCAAATAAACATTAATAGGGATTGATTCAATGAACTATGGTATGATAGTTAAGGAGTTTTCCAACTTTTGAGGTTATGACCTGATTTACTGTTAGTAGGGATGGGAAAATTTGAGAAGAGAGAGATAAATTAGAGAAGAATTATTATACAAAAAGGAAAAAGGACTGATGATTTTTGAAAATTCTCAGCCAACCCACATTGCAAGTATGCTAAGATAAAAGAAATTTACAATCAGGAAAGTGTTACATATAGAAAATGCTGGGCATGTGACCTTAAAACTCTTTCCTGAAACCTCATAAAGATCAAAATATATGAGTTTTGGTCACATGAGAAAGGTTTTAAAAAAAAAAAAAAAGATTAAGGGTGTGACCCACAGATCTTTCAATTAAACTATAGGATCTTTAGAAAACTTGAGGTCAGTGTTCCTCAACTACATCAATAGGAGCAAAAATCAAGAAGGGATTATTTAAGTAAGATCCTCAATAAGTCTCTTGTATAATGGAGCAAATTCCTGAGATATACACAAGAAACTCAGGAAGTTCTTGAAACGTTTATGTCTAGAGTAAAACTGTCTGGTTTGACTAAAAGTGACAGGGAGTAAAAAAATGAAAGAGTATTTCATCCCAAAAACTCTAGTGGTAAAAACTAGGCTGATTAAAGTAGTCATCTGTAGAGTTTGGAGCAAAACGGCAGAATAAGAAGCTCTTGCCCCATTTTCCTCCCATGGACACACTGATACAACAGTAATACATTAACCAACTTCCTTGATGAGAAATCAAGAAACCAGCTGAGTGGCTCCAGTACTCCAGAAAAGAATAAAACTAGTTAGATCAAAGCTTTAGTAGAATTTGAGGTTCCTTCTTACTGTAATCCCACTGGCATAATGGAATACAATCCAGAGGAAACCCCCAGCTTCCAACTTCTTCCTGGAGAGAAAAATGAAAGAGCCGGATTGTATATCCAACATTGTCTCTTTTGGGTGCTGCGTGAGGGACTGATTTCTGCCTTTCCTGAATCTAAACACTGAGAGGAAAGGACTCATATTGGAAACTTCTGAGAACAAAGACAGCAGATGGACTTAAACAAAGGCACTTGGATAGCCCAGGGGTGTCCAATCTTTTGGCTTCACTGGGACGCATTGGAAGAAGAACTGTCATGGGACACATATAAAATAAACTAGCAATAGCTGATGAGCTTAAAAAAAAAGTGCCAAAAAATTTCATGTTTTAAGAAAGTTTACAAATTTGTGTTGGATTTTATTCAAGGCTGTCTTGGGCAGCATGTGGCCCATAGCTATGGGTTGGACAACCTTGCCATAGCTCCTACCCTGGCTCAGTACAGAGAAGACACAAGAAACCTCCCAAAGTTAGCCTCTCCCTGGAGAGGAAAAGAGTTGAAGTATTTGTCCAATGTTCCAACTTTTCAAGAGGTTGCCCAAGAAACTGACCTCTCTCTGCCTCTCACAGGGTACCTGACAGTACCTGGCAGATTTAGATGCCTGAGGGTCTCTGAGAACAAAGGTGTAGACTTATTCTAGTACATGATCACATGCCAAAGTCCAGCTCAGTGTGGCATGATTGGAAAGTCTTTCAGCCCGTGTCTTATTGTAAGGGAGAGAAGTAAACAGTTGGAACATCTGTCCAGTGTTTAGACTTTTCAGATGATGCCCAAAGGACTAGTTTTATTTTCATCTGTATTGGAATGTGGACAAGACCTGGCATAATCTGGATGCCTAGAGGCTCCTGATAATGAAATAACAGAGCCGAGGGATTGCTTCAGCTCCAGAAACCACGATACAACAGAGGCACACCAAAGGGAGCAAGCCATTACAATATTCCGAAAAAGGAAACAGGAAAATCCCTCTTACGGAGAATTTACATGAACAAGTCTAGAGAAGATGCATACGCAGTTTTAGAGGACCCAAGAACATCTGATAGTTCAGGATCTCTTCCCTCCTAGGTTTTCCCTAAAATTTAAGGTTACGAAAGATAAGAATTCTAGTTAAGATATAATTCTGTATATGAGATGTGCCAAAGAAGATGTGTTTTATTGAAAAAAAGAATAATTTTGTCTAATTCAGTAGTTATCTAAAGATTAATTCACATTAGAGACCTGAAAGTGTTACTTATTAAAATAGTAGGAAAGAGGAGAGAGATGTGAAGAACGTTAGGAATATGAAGATGTATTTTTGGTATGGAAGGTTGTAAAGAAAAACAATTATGACAAAACAAAGTCTAAGCATGTTTTAGATAGTCTGTGTAAGTCATATGTAATTTTTCTCCTGTTTCTCTTTATGTTTATCTTTGTGCATTTTCAGAGAAAGTAAAAGTTAAAAAAGTTTAGGGAGTAAATTATTATTTAAAACCTGATAGAAAATTGGAGAAATGTCTAACTAACACTGCTCATAAAGTTCTTGTTCTTGATGAAGGTAAATTAAGAAATACTGTAATAAAATACATCGGCAGTTTGGCAATTCTTTTTAAACATAGTTAAGCATGAAGCCAGATTTAACATGAAGGCAAGTTTCAAATAAATGTCTGCATTGCACTGTTTAATATTATATTTGCTTGTCTGCATAAGTAAAACTCTTTGGGTTTTAATTACATGTACATATACCATTGATGTTTTTTAGGTTCTAATGGAAGGCTTTCATTTGATTCTATTTATGAATAGCCATTTTGTTTCCTTTGCATTTCCATCAACTTATCAGTTGTTCTATTTATCTAAAATTTCTAAGCTACTTTTGTCAGCCTGCAAAAAAATTGATAGAGAATACCAGCCATTTAAAATTTGATTCGTTTTGTTTACCTCTGGTGACCTGGAGGGCTATATGAGGTTTAAGGTTCCCAGCAAAATGTAAAATAAAAATAAAAGACTTATGTTTATAAGTTCTAAGCCAAAATAGTACATTATTTTGATATTTGATAGATAAGAACGAAAATGTTTAAGTCATATTTATTTCCAAGATAATTCCATTTAATCAATAATTTGAGTTGGTTTCAGGTCTTTTCCTTTAAGTAATGAAGGAAATCTGTGATATAAGTACAAAGTGTTAGTGTTCTGGAAAGATTGGCCTTGTTTATAAGGAAATTATATTCATTAACATTCCTCTCAAACTAATTTTGTTGTTTTTACCAATATTAAAATTAAATGGTATTCACTTGGATTAAGTAGTAATAAAATATGCAAAACCTTCTAGTGATTTTTTTTTAACCCAAGTCATTCATCACTGATGTGCCTGCATGTATGTACTTCAAAACAAGTGTTGCACTAGTTTGAAAATTTTAGTGGTGAAAATTGCCTAATCAGTTGTCAGTACTCTATCTAGAAACTAATCTTGGTAATGTGTGATGATGCTCTTTCAAAATAGCTGAAAAGAAATTACTGTGTGCTTGTTTCTTCATCCCTGTTTTGTTACATGGTATTTAAATGAAAGGAGATTATTTATCCTTTTACTGAATTTACAAAACTGGTATTTGCATTTGCCAGATTTTAATGATGGATAAAAACCTTAGTTGTCTTACTTTGCTAAGTTTGACGTAGGACCTATCCTATTTTTGATGCTCTTGGTCACAGTCCTATTACTAGAATGCCAGCAATTAGACATATGCAATGAATAACCTAACTACTTTAATACAGTGGTTTGAAGTGCTGCAGGCGGTTACTCCTATACACTGAATCACAATGTTTTAACTTTTGTAGCATGCTACAAAGAATTATAGGACTTTCTATGATATAAATATTGTAATAACTAATTCTTGTGCTATTGAGTTCACAAGCTTTGACTCCTGGGTCTGAAAGTCACCTACTTCAGTTAAATCTTGAGCACTGACACAAGTCAAGGTCTTGTCTTCAAACCTGGAAGAAGATGACAATAAAAATAAACTGCTTTTGTGAGACACGGGGCCAGAAATTGCAACCATTCAATTCATCTAAGCTCAGGGACTATCACAGAAGAGGTAGCCATAGGAAATTGTGAGGGTCAATTCTGAGGGGCAAAATTAGTTCAGAGTTTTTCTATAAATTAAGTATTAATATCAAAAGCACACTGATCCAAGGCGATGTGTCAGAGTACCAGGGTTTTCTTGAAGCACTGACCTGCTCTTATTATTATTATTATTATTATTTGAGACGAAGTTTCACTCTTGTTGCCCAAGCTAGATTGCAATGGCATGATCTTGGCTTACCACAACCTCTGCCTCCTGGGTTAAAGTGATTCTCCTGCCTCAGATTCCCTAGTAGGTGGGATTGCAGGCATGCACCACCACACCTAGCTAATTTTGTATTCTTGTAGAGATGGGGTTTCTCCATGTTGGTCAGGCTGGTCTCAAACCCCCAACCTCAGGTGATCCTCCCACCTCAGCCTCCCAAAGTTCCAGGATTACAGGCATGACCCACCACACCCAGCCTTATCAGCTTTTTAATGGCAAGTTGTAAAAGGTTATAAAAGGCTTATGGAAGTCTTACCTCATGGTCAAACTGATTAAAATTAGATAATTTGTTTATAAGGGTTTATTAAAATTAGCTTTAACATTAATAAAACATTATACAAAGGTAAAATTTGGTTTTCTTTTCTAAAAAAACTTTATGTGGGGTATAACAAGAGATTTTTGTTTACTTTATGAGTAAAATGCAGGGGAAAAAAAAAGGATGGGGAGACACAGATTTATTTGGCCTCATGCTCTTTATTAGATCTTATTGTTTGGGAAATTGAGTCTTCTCACTATCAAAGGGTAAATGTCTTCATATTATCATCTTGGCTAAATGAATGACTATTTTAGAGTAACTTGCGATTCTATTTTGTGATATCAAGTATCTTAAAACTTTAGTATTTGACATATTTTCCAGCAGCAAAATTTTAACCTTTTAATCAGTCTTTTTGAACTCAAGGTAACTGTTTTTGGATATTGGGTTCCCTGAAGTCTAAGAGAAACATATGAGGCTATTTAACATGTAAAAATTATACAGGAAGCATTGTCAAATGTGAGGTGCTATTTAGCTTTATTCAGGTTATATTTATACAGATGTGTTATTAATATCAGTTCCAGGATTGTGTAGCATTCCAGAAATTCTAATGTGTCTTAATTTATGTTGTCAGTAACAATTACAATTATTATATTAAATTGTTGTATGCCAATAGAAATAACCAAATTTCCTTGTTAACTGTGTCTTTATTTATGGCTGCCCTAAGACTTTTATCATTCACAATTGTTTTGTGTTGATTTTTCTCAAAAATGACTTATAATCAGCTACAGTACAGAGCCTGCTTCCTTGGGGGAGCTCATGGAAAGGACTCTTGAATGCAAATTTCTTATAACTTTGGAGATTGTGCCACTGGATTAGAGAGAAAACTTCCAGGACTCTAACCAAAAGGCTAATGTGTTTAAAAAGACTACTAACCCAATATGAACCAGAGCAGGAGTTGGTTGTACAGACTGAACTAATGGAGAACTGAAATAATTTTTATGGCTTTTTAAATTTGAAATATTGCTGATTATTTTTGTTTTGTTTTTCAGACTCTGGAGAACTTTTTTCAGTTATTTATAGCTTTAAAATATACTTTAAACTGAGTAGAGTATACAGAATTTGAGGCATATTTATCTCTCTTTGCCTAATTTCTCTGGAATTTGTAAACTATTTGTAATTCTTAATTTATGGCAGTGTGTTTGTTTGCATATGTTTAATAAAAACCTGTTTTAAATGGAACACAGTTAGAGAAACTGATTATTTTCCCATGGCTTTGACTGAAATGACCTCGTGAGAGGTTCCAGCAAAGCCAATTTAGAAGCGCCTAAGTGGACAATGATTCTTACTGCACTTTGTATGGGTAAACAGGTCAAGCACATGGGACTGAAGCTTATTTTGTAGGTAAATTGGTCCTGCTGTGATTAGTCTTTGATAGAAGTGGAGGACTTGAGAGAGAAAGATGTGTTTCAGAAGAAAACTACAGTATTAGATTAACCTTTGATTCCTAGGTGGTCACGTCATCACCCATGGTATGGAGCTGCCCAGAACACCCCTTCTCAGCACAAAGCCGCCAGAAAGATCAACAACCCGATTCCGCATTACTAAAGAACTGATCAATACAAAGTGGGGGAGGGGACTGAAACCAACCCAGTAGTCCCATAGACAGCTTTGTTTAGTTTTGTTTTTGTTAAACATAGAAATTGACCCCTCTAGTTTTAAAGCTTGAAACTTAACATATCCTGACAATGAGAAACCAGGCCTCTCAAAAGTTATCAAAGACTGAAAAATGGCATCTAGACGAGAACCAGCCCCTCATTCATTATGATTGCCTTCTTACCCCTCCTGAGTTCCTGTTTTCCCATACAGAGTTACATTTCTTTCCTGCCATATAAACTCTGAATTTTAGTTGGTCAGGGAGATGGATCTGAGACTGATCTCCCATTTCCTTGGCTCTACACTCAATTAAAGCCTTCTTGCTTGGCAACAATCACTGTCTCTGACTGGCTTTCTGTGCAGGAGCAGTAGGACCTAGACCAAACCCCTCATGTTTTGGTAACATAGTCTTTATTGGGAAACAGTATGGTGGCTTCTCAATGTATTAAAAATAGAATTATCATATGATCCAGCAATCCTACTTCTGGGTATTTATTAAAAGAATTGAAGTCAGAATCTAAAAAATATATTTATATTTTATATTGATCTCAGTATTATTCCCAATAGCCAAGATGTAAAAACAACCTAAATATCCATCAATGGATGAATATATACATACAATGTGGTATATGCACTCAATGGAATATTATTTGACAATTAATAAAGAAAAATCTGCCATATGTGACATCATGGGTGAACCTGCAGGACATTATGTTAAATAAAATAAGCCTGTCACATGAGGACAAATACTGTGTGATTCTACTTGTTTAAGTATCTAAAATAGTGAAATTCATTGAAACAGAGTAGAATGATAGTTGTCAGGGGCTGGGGATAGAGTGAAGTGGGGAGTTGCTGTTCAAGTTGTATAAAATTTCAGTTATACAAGATGAGTAAGTCCTAGAGGTCTGCTGCACAAAAGTTTGCTTATATTTAACAATACTATACTATATATTTAAAGTTTGTTAAAATAATAGATCTCATGTTACATGTTCTTACCAGAATAAAAAATATTGAAAGCAAAATAAAAAGTTGGTGTTGGCAAGTCAGGTTTGGTTAATGAAGCCCTAGTTTCCCCATCTTTAATTTTTCCTGACTGATATAGCCTCATAATGGAGTTATGGGAAATACATGAAATGTGAACTTCAAATCACATATTTTGATTGATTCCCGATATTTTGTCTTGAAATTAAGACTTACAAAGCAGTTTTGACACTCTGTGGTTTTTCTTTTTCCATATATTTTCTAAATAATATTAGGACTGTGTTTAATTAAAAAAAATAAATTTCTACACCATTGAATTAAAACAACAACAAAGAAACCAACCAAACAAACAAAAAACTAGTCACCTGCAAATCCTGCTAACTATCATTGAAAAGGAAGGATCATTTGTGAGGTCAGCAAAGAGACAAGAGGACAGAGTCAAGAGCCACAAATAATTACTCCAGGTCATGAAACATATGGAGATTGCTGGGCTTGATTTTCAAACTATTTTAGAACGGTTACTCCATTTTATATTCCATTTCCTCCCTGTTTGAACCATAATGTCTGTAACTGTTATGCTATGCTTGTCCCACCATTGTGGTTGGGCAGAAAAAATGTCTTTTTAACGTCAGTTGTTCACAGATGGAAGAAATTGTTCCTAGGTGCTGTTCCTAATGTATTACTTAACAGTTTCAGATAATGCAATTTGGGGGGACTATTGAGCTGACTGGATTTGAGATTTAGACTTTGATTTGATGCTGCAATGGGCGCTAGAAGGTCACTGCAAGATAAGAGCAGGAGGAAAGAACTTTCCTTTTACCTATATGATTTGTCCCACATGGAAGTTAGTGGATTGTTATGTAGGGAGCCTAGTATCATTCATCACACCATCAACTTTTACAGGTTACAAGTCCTTGACTTGCAGCAAGTTTCTGTATTACCATAGTAGCAGGTTTTTGACTCCACTGTGCCCAGAACTCTTCAAAAATTTTTGCTATTGTTCACCTGACAAAGCAGAAGGTAATGATATTTAGGGGAAAGCTGAACTCTTAGCCCCAATTTGTCACAGTGGGACTCCAGTTGGTCTACAGATCAACTTTCTTAGCTATTTTTCCAGTTTCTGAATACGTATTAGAAAAGACACATTTGGCAACTGGGAAAATCTACACTAGCTTTGTGGCCCATGCATAAAGGCCACAATAGTAGCAAGGTCTAACTGAACCTGGGCCTTTTTCTCCCTCCTCAGGAATTAAACAAGAAACAGTGCTTTATTCTTGAAGGCTTTGAAAACATTCGTATTGTCATCATAAGACTGTAAAAATGCAGGGTGCTGATACTTATCACATCTTCATTTAACTTGACTATTTCACCTACATGAAAGTTGGATGGATCTTAGAGAATGATTGATGACTCTGTTTGTGGCCACTAATCCAGATACAATATTTTTACTAGAAAAATCAGTATAATCCTTGGTACTTGGTTTACAGATATTTACTTAACCAATCCTTTTTTCTCCATGCAAAAATTGCAAAAACTCCCAGAAGTTTGTCTCGTCTAGCATGATCAACAGTACATTCTCACAATCATACCTTGGTTATGTCTCTTCCCCCTCCTCTATGCATAATACAGTCTTCAGAGGTCTTGATCGCCACATTCCACAACACATCACATTATTTCTATAAATTGATGATATTGTTCAAATTAGATTGGATGCGCTGGAAGTAGTAAATTCTTTAGATATCTTAGCAATACATACATGAGCCAGAGAGACAAAGATAAATCCCACAAAATTTCAGGGGCTTATCATGACAGTATAGCTTCTGGAAGTCAAATGGTCTGGGACACAAAATATATTCTTCAAGTTGAAACACCGGTTGCTTTACTTCACATTGCCTAACTCCCCCGGTCCCCACTCCCCACCCTGCCAACACACATACACAAGGCAGTGTTCGGTAGGGTTGTTTTTAAAAAAATTTGCAAGAAATGTATGCCACATTTCTGAGTTTCTACACCAAATTACCTGTACTTTTGGTATTCCAGAGAAAAAGAAAGTTGTGTTGTAAGTCTAGGCTTCAGTACAATCTGACTTTTCTGTTGGGCCTTACAATCAAGGAGATCCAGTGATGCTCTGATCATCTGTAGCAAATAGGAATACTGTATGGAGAACCTGGCAACAACCTATTGGAGAGCTGTAGTACAAAGAATTAAAAATTCATTAAGTATTTTGGATGAAACTCATGGTCTTTTTGGCAGATAACTATTTTCCTCTTGAGAAGGAGCTTCTGGCTTGCTAGTTGGCATGGGTGAAGACTCAGTGCTAACTGTGGAATATCAGATACCATGAGGTCTGATCTTTCAATCATGAACTAGTCATTTTCCGATCTACCAGACTAAAGGTTGGGCGAGAGAAAAAGCAATGCATCATCAAGTGGACATAGTATATTAGAAACTGGGCTCAGGCAGGTCTCATAGGTACTAATAAGGTAGTTCAGACTTACTTGGAACCAACTCTTGCTGCATTGCCTTCTTTCAATCCATATTTCTGGCATCATGAGGAGTTTATTATGATCCATGGACTGAGGTGTTAAAAGAAAGAAAACAATTTTTTTGGGATGGTTCTGGATGATATTCTTATGGCACCTAAAACTGACTGGCAGCAGATTTTCAGTTCTGCAATGACCCTGGATGGCAGCAATGAAGTGTGACCTCCCACTAAATTCAAGCAGTATGTTCTGCTGTCTGCTTTGGGTGGAATGAGAGATATCTAGACATATGGACTACGTTGATTGATATATAGCTGTTAATAGTTTGATTGGATGATTAGGGATATGAAAGAATAGGAGCGACAAATTGGTTAGAAGAAATTCTTGGGAAGAGGTATGTGGACAGATATCTCTGAGTGGGATCATACTGTGAAGATATTTTTGGTTTTTGTGAATGCCTATCACAAGACGTGCACTTTGGAAAATATCTTAAATTGCGAAGTAGGCAAATAACTCCATGGTTACCAGTAGCTTCCTTCCCCAGCCATCCCAGTGCTTACTCGATGGGCCCATGAACAAAGAGATCATAGCGGTAGGGATGAAATATGGACTTCAATAAGAGGACTTCCTTTCACCAAAGCTGACATGAATAATGTCACTGCTAAGTGCTTAATCTACTGGTAACATAGACCAACAATGAGTTCTCTCTATAGCACCTTTTCTCATGTGGACCAGCATGCCATTTGGAAGCAGATAGATTACATTTTTACATGACGAAGTAGGTAGAAATTTAACTTCACCATAATAAAAAATATTTTCTGGATATGGCTTTGTCCTTAGTGCCCATTATGTTTCTCCTAGCACCACTATCTGCAGTCTCATAATACGTTAATCAGTGTTATGAGATTTTCAGGGCATTGATTCTAATCAAGGCACTAATTTCTCAACATGAACTGCAATTGTCTTACAGAGTTCATTGGCCTTGTTACATACTCTCTCACTCAGAAGCAATTGGCCAAATACAAAGGAATAATGCTTTACTGAAGAGTCATTTATAGTGGTAATGTATGACACTATCCTGACATAATGTGGTCTCATAGAATGACATATATACTTTAGATCAGAGGCAATATTACGTATTTCTGTTTCACCTATTGACAGAAACATAGGCTGGCAAATCAAAGCTAGGCATTGGTGTCTCTCACAATTTTACCTAATTATGCAGACAGAGAATGTTTGCTTCTTATTCTGGAAAACTTGAGGTCTTAATTCTCAAAGAGGGAATGCTTCCATCAGGAAACACAATAATGCTTTCAATTCCCTGTGAAGCATAGAGTGTTGCCTCCATTTTGGGGGGGGGAGGTTTCATGCTGCTGAGTGAATAGACAAAGTTGTTACTTTACTAGATGAAGTGATTGATCGTAATAATTAAAGGGAGGTGAATTTGTTGCTACACAATAGGCCAATGAGGAGGATTATGTCTGGAACCAAGGGGATTCTCCCAGGTGCCTTTAAGTACTTTGATGACCAATGGTAAGTGCTAATAGAAAATGACAACAATAAAATCAAGAAATCAAAACCATGAAGGATTCAAACCTTTCAGAAATGATGGTTCACCCACTAGATAAAGCACCACAACCAGCAGAGGTTGGAAAGGAAACCTAACCTAATATGTGAAATAGTATTAAGATAAAGAAGTGATAGGAAACTCTTCATGACCAATTACAAAAATAAGAACTGTTTTAGATTTGCAAATTTTCTCCTTGTTTGATATACACATAACCAATGTGAAATAAGATCAGGAGTTTGAGAACAGCCTGGCCACCATGGAATAACCTATCTCTACTAAAAATAGGAAAATTAGCCAAGCATGGTGGCAGGTGCCTGTAATCCCAGCTACTTGGGAGGCTGAGGCAGGAGAATCGCTTGAACCCAGGAGGCAGAGGTTGCAGTGAGCCGAGATTGCGCCACTGCACTCTAGCCTGGGTGACAAGAGCAAAACTCTATCTCAATAAAATACATTTAAAAGTCAGAAGATTGACTGTCTAGCCTCTCCATGTTTTAACTTTATAAAACTTTAAGGTAAACACAATGAGACTAAGTGAATTCGATGATTAATTAATATAACAGGTAATTCATAGAATGATGATTAAGAGTGTGTGTCTCCTAATTTTAAGGAGAGGATGAGAACTTCTTTACTTGAATGAGGGATGGCTGCATCTAGTCATATGGAAATACTGAGTTGTTTTATTCACCCTTCCCCTATCCTGGAATAGAAACAGCTTTCTATAGTTGTTGCTTCTATACAAGTTTACATTTACTTTTTGGAGGTTAACCACTTTTTACTAATGAACAGATCTTTGTATTACATTTTCCAAGTTCAAATTGCTGTTGTGGTTTCTGTCTCCTGCTGGACACTAATTTATATGTCACTTCTATGTATCTATTTCTGTATAGCAGAATACCCCCAAAGTTCATAGGTTAACTCAGCAGTGTATTAGTATTTGTCATGGGTCCATGGTTTGACAGCATCATCTGGATGATTCTCTCTTGGAATGTCACTTTTTCCCATGTGGCTACAGTGATGTGAACGCTTTACTGTGGCTAAATGTCCAAGATGGCTCCCACACAGGGGTGGCAGTTGATGCCGGGAGTTCATTTAGGACTCTCAACTATAGAACCTACATGTGACCTTCTGGAGCTCCAGTATGGAGGGTGTGTTCCCAGAGGTATCGTCTTAAGAGCAAACTTTCCAAAGGAAGGAAAATGAGAGATCTCAAACCAGTCAAGAGCTATGCCTAAAGACAGTCTTGTTTCTGCCATATTTTTACTTTTGTCCAGTCAAATAACTATCCTGAGATGATCTCTCTTTCCTGGGATTCTGCTGCATACATCACTTTAGGTACCAAGTAATCAGTAGGGTCTCTTATATGCAACCATCATAACCTGATTTTGGCAACTTAATAACAATAAAAAATAACTTTACTGAAAGGATGTCAAGGATCTCACATAATACCAGAAAAAAAGAAGCCTAGCTTCTTAAAATTGATAAGAATAAAGAGCCTAAATTCTTTCCTAACATAATTGCTACTTTCATTGGTAAAAACAACATTCTATAGTTTACGTTGCCAAAAATAAAAGCACTGGACATAAAATGCTATTGCCCTTAAAACCTTACACTTAACTGCCTCTGCTATAAAGAAGTCTCATGATGCTCAAGTCTTTGTGTATTAGCTGAAGATTCACATGCTAAAGAGCTTCATACGCTTGGCCAAATCTAGATTAACATTCTGGATTCCGATCTGTTAGCAGAAAAGGGTAAGTTAGAATCTTATGCTTTCAGCTTTTATAATTGTGTAGAAATTTGCTTCCAGTCAAGATTTATACAATGGAGACTTCTCCAAAGAGAGGAAAAGGCACAGGTACTGGGTAGGCCCCCAAATACAAAAATGTCTGTTATATTTTTTTTCAAAAAGCTTTATAGAAATATTGAGTGAATTTTATCTAAATCTCTAAGATATAGCCTTAGTCAAATAACTGTGAATAAATCTTTAGACACATTTATTATTAACATGGGTGCAGCTTAATCACTGCATGATACAGTTCCTGTACACCTGTTTCGATTA
This sequence comes from Sapajus apella, assembly GCF_009761245.1. Classification (NCBI taxonomy): domain Eukaryota; kingdom Metazoa; phylum Chordata; class Mammalia; order Primates; family Cebidae; genus Sapajus; species Sapajus apella. The sequence goes on from NW_022436995.1 coordinate 3,933,239, forward strand.
CCAAATAGAGTAATTAAATAAACAATGAACTGAGTCATATCGTTGTGAATGATTTAGAGTGATCTGTAGTAACACATTTTCCTTCTAGGGATATCAGTGTGTAACAGTGCAATTGTCAAGGTAGGGGGCAATATAAAACGCTGGCTTGTACTCCTCATACTTTTGATATCCGTAACTATTTATTTACCTGATATTACCAGTATGAAATACATTAGGGTTAGAAATAATCTGGAGGTTTTATGGTATTAGAGAAAATAATAATCACAGCAATGATAACGTGTTCTTTTAGGACAATGAGAGTATTTCCGATGAAGCACGATTTTAAGCTTAGATTCCATTCTTTGCAACTTAAGATTTAGAGATTAAGAAAAAAGGCCTTGGAGGAAACAGCTACTTCTTTAAATCAGAGGAAAATATTGACTTGCTGGGGGAAGGTTAAAAGTACTAACTGATATATAAATATACTCACTGTACATGGCTTTAGAGGGGTGGCTAGAGGGAAAGAAAGAGGTCTCTGTTGAGCAGGAGACCACAGCGCCATACGCCACATAAACCTGTATACAAATAACAACTTATACTATAACATGGCTAGAGAAACATGGTTACCTGTAGATAAAACACAAAAATGTCAGTTAGTTACTAGGGGCCCAGGTAAAAATCTGAAATTAAATATTCTTTGAACAGTTAACAGGGAATTTATCATTCATGCAATTTAATTCCATCTACCCATAAATCTATTCATTTTCTTTGCAAATTTACTAGATAGATATTTAAGGCTTTCTTTTGGCAGCAAAGGAAACACTGATGAAGCAAAATGTCATTTTTTGTGTATATTTGGTCAACTACGGAAGAAGACAAAAATGTAATTAATGACAAAAATGTAATAAATAAAGTCATAAACACAGAAGTAACCAAGGATTACACCTAGAATATTTTATGGAGAATTTACTGATCGGTGTAGTGGTCCATGGACAGTTATGGTCTGTAAACTGTTTATTACTGGCTCACAATGATGTGAATACAGAAATTGATAGTATGTATTTAGAAAACCACATACTATTTTGACAGAATAATTTCATACCTGTTGAATCAATAATATATACATAGGCTCATGTTTACTATAGTTTTCATTTTTTTTAGTATCATTTTTTTTTATTGTACAAAATGATCTGTCCATGAAGATCTGGGGGAAAATAAAAACCTATTCCATATTGAATATTACTGGAAAGACCCTGCGCTTGAGAGTAAGCTGTTTGCCTTCTTATCTTATCCATCTCATAAGCCCAGGGCCTGTCTTTATAGGCCAATTGTAAATATTCAGTTAACTCTGTTTGAAATGAGTCGACATGACTTTCATTAAGTTCAAAATTCTTATTTCCCAAATCCTAACAGATAAAAGGAGAGAAGTAACTGGGAAAAAAATAAGTAAAGGTCGAATATGAAAACAGGGAAGATGACTCAAAGTCTTTAAATCAGAAGAAAACATGGGTGAAGAGCCAAAATCCTGCACTACCTCAGTGTTCTTAAAAGCATATGCCACACAGGAGAGTAACTGATCTTCATAATTAGGAAACTGCAACAAGAAGAAAATACTCCAAGTATATGTTATTTATAATGAATGATAAACAATGTGATGCATTTTTTAGAGAAATCCAAAGTTTAAAATAATATAATGTCACACAATGAACTACATAAAAGTTGTAAGACTGAAGTAATTACTATTAGTAGTAATATGGGTGAATCTCATAAGCATGCACAAAATGATGCAGAAACCAAAATGTACATAATAAATAATTACATTTATATAAAGTACAAAATAGGCAAAGCTAATCTCTGCTATTAAAAGTCAAATAATGCTTTTCTTTTCGAGACATATTAATTTGGAAGAGGAATGAAGGATACAGTGTGGGTGTAAAACTGGTTCTTTTGTTTTTGGTACTGGTTACACAAATCTGATCATTTTGTGAAAACTATTTTTTTGTAGTTTTAAGTAAACTTGAAAATATTTTTTGTGTTTTGAAATAATGAATATTCAGCTTTCTATAAAGTTCAAACTTGAATGATTATTTTCCTAAACCTCTGGATAAATGATGATTTTTATTGTTTTTGAGTTTAAGTCTTGCTAACATGGGTATATGTGTAACCTAGGTATATGTGTGCTATGGTGGTTTGCTGCACCCACCAATCTGTAATCTAGGTTTTACGCCCCATGTGCATTCGCTATTTGTCCTAATGCTCTCACTCCCCTCTCCCCCGACCCCTGACCAGCCCTGGTGTGTGTTGTTCCGCTCCCTGCGTCCATGTGTTCTCAATGTTCAACTCCCACTTATGTGTGTGAGAACATGCAGTGTTTAGTTTTCTGTTCCTGTGTTAGTTTGCTGAGGATGATGGCTTCCAGCTTCATCCATGTCCCTGCAAAGAACAGGATCTCATTTATTTTTATGACTGCATAGTATTCCATGGTGTATATGTACCACATTTTCTTTATCCAGTCTATCATTGATGGGCATTTGGGTTGGTTCCATGTCTTTGCTATTTTAAATAGTGCTGCAATACATGCACATGTACATGTGTCTTTATAGCAGAATGATTTATTTTTTTGGTGGAGTTACATACCCAGTAATGGGATTGCTGGGTCGAATGGTATTTCTGGTTCTAGATCTTTCTGGTTCTTGATCTTTGAAGAATCACCACACTGTCTTCCACAATGGTTAAACTAATTTACATTCCCACCAACAGTATGAAAGTTCCTATTTCTCCACAGCCTCACCAACATCTATTGTTTCTTGACTTTTTAATTATTGCCATTCTGACTGGTATGAGATGGTATCTCATTCTGGTTTTGATTTGCATTTCTCTAATGATCAGTGCTGTTGAGCTTTTTTTCATATGTTTGTTGGCCACAAACATATGCTTCTCTTGAGAAGCATCTGTTCATATTCTTTGCTCACATTTCAGTGGGATTGTTTGTTTTTTTTCTTGTAAATTTGTTTAAGTTCCTTGTAAATTCTGGAAATTAGACCTTTGTCAAATGGGTAGATTGCATAAATTTTCACTTATTCTGTAGGTTGTCTTTCCACTCTGATGATAGTTTCTTTCACTGTGAAGAAGCTCTTTAGTTTAATTAGATCTCATTGATCAATTCTGGCTTGGTTGCAACTGCTTTTTGCATTTCCATCATGAAGCCTTTGCCCTTGCCTATGTCCTGAATGGTATTGTCTAGGTTTTCTTCTAGGGTTTTATGGTTTGGGGTTTTTAATTTAGGTCTTTAATCCATCTTATCCATCTTGAGTTAATTTTTGTATAAGGTGTAGGGAAGGGGTCCAGTTTCAGTTTTCTGCATATGACTAATCCATTTCCCCAGCACCACTATTGAATAAGAGACCCTTTCCTTTTTCCATTGCTTGTTTTTGTCAGGTTGGTTGAAAATCAGATATTTGTAGATGTGTGATGTTACTTCTGAGGTCTCTATTCTGTTCCATTGATGTATATGTCTGTTTTGGTACTGGTACCATGCTGTTTGGGTTACTGTAGCCTTGTAGTACAGTTTGAAGTCAGGTAGCGTGATTCCTCCAGCTTTGTCCTTTTTGCTTAGGATTGTCTTGGCCATACTGGATCTTCTTTGATCCCGTATGAAATTTAAAGTAGTTTTTTTCTAATTCTGTGAAGAATGTCAACGGCAGTTTGATGGGAATAGCATTGAATCTATAAATTACCTTGGGCAATATGGCCATTTTCATGATATTGATTCTTCCTAACCATGAGGATGGAATGTTTTTGCATTTGTTTGTATCCTCTCTTATTTCTTTGATCAGTGGTTTGGTGTTCTCCTTGGGGAAGTCCTTCACATCCCTCATTAGCTGTATACCTAGGTATTCTATTTTCTTTGTAGCAATTGTGAATGGGAGTTCATTAATGGTTTGGCTCTCTGCTGTCTATTGTTGGAGTAAAGGAATGCTTGTGATTTTTGCACGTTGGTTGTATTTTGAGACTGTGCTGAAGTTGCATAACAGCTTAAAGAGTTTTGGGGCTGAGATAATGGTGTTTTCTAAATATACAATTATGTCATCTGTAAACAGAGACAATGTGACTTCTTCTCTTCCTGTCTGAATAGTCTTTATTTCTTTCTCTTGCCTGATTGTTCTTGTCAGAACTTCCAATATTATTTTGAACAGGAGTGGTGAGAGAGGGCTTCCTTGCCTTGTACTGGTTTTCAAAGGGAATGCTTACAGATTTTGCCCATTCAGATGATATTGGCTGTGATTTTGTCATAAACTGCTCTTATTATTTTGAGATATGATCCATCAATAACTAGTTTTTGGAAAGTTTTAAAATGAAGGGATTTTGAATTTTATCAAAGGCCTTTTCTGCATCTATTGAGATAATCATGTGGTTTTTATCTTTGGTTCTGTTTATGTGATGGATTACATTTATTGATTTGTGCATTTTGAACCAGCCTTGCATCCCAGGGATGAAATCAACCTGATTATGGTGGATAAGTTTTTTGATGTACTGCTGGATTCCATTTGCCAGTATTTTATTAAGGACTTTTGCATTGCTATTCATTAGAACCAGGCTTTAATCCCAAGGATGAAGTTGATCTGCTTATGGTGAAGTTTTTTGATGTACTGCTGGATTCCGTTTGCCAGTATTTTATTGAGGACTTTTGCATTGCTACTCAAGAGATATTGGCCTGAAGTTCTCTCTTTTTTTGTTGTGTCTCTGACAGGTTTTGGTATCAGGATAATGCTGGCCTCATAAAAAGAGTTAGAGAGGAGTCCCTCTTTTTCTATTGTTTGGAATAATTTCAGAAAAAAATGGTATCAGCTCCTTGTTGTACCTCTGTTAGAATTCAGCCGCGAATTCATCTGATACTCAGATTTTTAGGGTTGGTAGGCTATTAATTACTGCCTCAATTTTAGATATTTTTATTGGTCTATTCAGGGATTCAACTTCTTCAGGGTTAGTCTTGAGAGGGTGTACATGTCCAGGAATTTATCGATTTCTTCTAGGTTTTCTAGTTTATTTGCATAGAGATGTTTATGGTATTCTATGATGGATCCCACACCTGCCAGGGGTGAGGCAGGCGCAGAACAGTGAGGGGTGTGTAGGCGAGTAAGTGCAGGGTCTGGACACTGCACACAGCCAGGCACACAGGCTTCTGCATCAGGGCAGGCAGCTCCAGGCACTGGCACAGGTGGTGGCTCCATGCGAAGCTGTGGCTGGACCAGATGCATTGCACATGGCTGCTACAGCAGGCACCCATGTATGGACAAGGGGAATGCAGTGGTACCTAGAAGCTTGGAGATGCCAGGAAATGCAAAGCTCGAAAGAAGGTGTCACAGCCCTGGCTCAGGGATCCCCTAGGTCTGGGTTCCCCAAAGGGCTTCAGCTCTTTTCTCCTCACCTCCAGCAATGTGGTGAGCGGGAAGAGGGGTTTCATTTTGGCCTTGTTTGTGTTACAGCTCTTTCTGTCCAGCCATTCTGTGGGTCCCAAGTTCTTGTCCCATGTCCTGGAAGAGTGAGGTAAGTGGACAACTCAAAGGCGAGCAAGACAGAAATTTCATTGAGCAAAAGAAACAGCTCTCAGGAGATCTGAAGTAGATAGCTCCTTTCTGCAGCCAGGTCATCCAACAAGTGTTCAGCTCTCAGCAGAGAGTAGTCCCACATTGGGTAGCTCCTTTCCACAGGTCTCGACATCTGTCCTAATCTGTCTGCATCTGGGGTTTTTATGGGCTCAGAAGTGAGGAAGCATGTGCAGATTGGTCCATGGGTGGCCATGGGCAGGCCTGGAAAAAGCACTATACGTTCTCACTATGGGCAGCAGACTCAGTCTAGAACTAGCAGCTGGATCCCCAGGCTTCAGGTTGTCCCTGGCTTGAAGGTGAGATTTCACTAGGGACCCACCCCTTTCTATCAGGAGCCTGTTTTCCACCTGCCTCTGTCCACATGCCGTCCACAGTGACCAGGCCAAGCTGAGGGGCACTTGTAGGCCTGCATGAGCCACCATTACCCCCCTCTGCAGTCTCCCTCCCTGAGTTTATCAGTGCCCAAAGTTGCAGAGGGGGCTGAAGCACTGAAAAGTGAAGGGAGGGAGAATCGGGGTAGGCAGGGGGTGGGGAGCATGCTGAGGGTGGCTCAGTACAGGCCTGCAGGTGCCCATCAGTGCCCTAAGTTTCTGTCAGTGCCACTCCTAGTGCATGCACACGTGGCCAGGTCAAGACAGTGCCCAGACTTGGCTTCAACTTTCCTTCAAAATCAGAGCAGGTGCTGGGAGCAGGAAGAGGCCAGGGAGCAGGAGCAGGTACTTCCAAGCCTGCAAGGGTAGGGGGGTTTCCTCAGTCCCCTAGAGTGTAGGGGTGCCTGAATTCAGAGCCATGACCAGGCAGCTGCAGCTGCACTTGCTAACTTGGTAGGGGGTGGGGTTCCCACCTGTTCCCAGCCCCCAATGGCTCCATGAGCACACAGCCCTGGTGCACCTTCCCGGCTGCAGCCGGCATCTTTGCAGTGGTCACTCCAGATGGACCATCATTGCCATCACCATGTGATTTTGTTGTGTTGTTTTGTTTGTTTGTCTTTAACTACTTTGTTTTCTTTGCCTGAGATTGTATCTTATTATTTTACCACTCAATACCATAAAGGATCATTATTATAGAATAAATAGCACATTAAGAAATAAATTCTTTAAGACAGAATTGGTCATGTAAAACAAGTTGTACCCATTTTAAGCCCAATAATATTGATTGTTAATATTTAAGTAGGGTTCATTTAGTCCCATCTCTCAATAGATAAATAGATCAATGGAAAGATAGATGCATGAATGGATAGACAACTAGTTAGATAGATAAGCACATACATAATGCCTGTTAACTTGGGACTTTGTTGCAAAAAAAAAGCAAAGTATATATTAATAATGATTTAAATTACTGTTTGATATAAGTACTTTTTAATAATACTCATAAACTACGAATTGCAGATGCTGCAAATGGATTCTGATATCAGCCTTCAAGTCCTTTTTTATCAACTACTATAGCCAAATAAATAGTTCCTGTTTAGTTTATATTTGTATTAGTTATCTATTGTTGTGTAACAAATTACCCCAAAACTTAGCAACTTAATGTATTTACTATCTCACATCGTTTCTGAATATCCATTATCCTAGAGCAGCCTGGCTGAGTGATTTAGGCTAAGAGTCCCTCAAGGAGTTAAGATTTCTAGTCATCTTGAAGCTTAACTAGGGCTGAAGGATCAGCTCACTTGATTATTAGCAAGCCTGAATTCCCTTAAACTACTATCCATAATTGCTATTATTAACAGAGAGAAAATTATATTTGAATATATAACAAGAAAATATAATTATAGGAAAACAAAAATTTTTTTTGATTGTGAGTTGTCAAACTTTGATATAAAACAACATATTCTAAAATTTTTAATGTTTATGGCAGAGAGGTTAATATAATATTTTATTTTATATTACAGGATATCATGTGCCTTCTGGGATTTTATAGTATTCCATGGATATGGTTTGTGAAGAGTTTTGACAGGAGAGAAGGTCTACCATTTTCATACAGTGAAAAAGTGTCCAAATTCTTATACATTTCTAATTTGTAACACTATATTATTAAGTACTTATGTTAAAAAAATAACAGTTTTATTTAATTTGTGAGTGCAGGTACACTTCAAATCTGTGCTGCATGTCTACGCTTATGTGTCTGTGTATACCAAGTTCTGTTTGAGAATCTTGTGACATCAACCTCTTAGGTGGCAAGAAGAGTCTTTTTGGCTTCTGAATGTTTTTTCTTGTTCTTTCTATTACCCTTAAAAGGAATTTTAATGATGGTACAGATGACTGGGGTCTAGTGTGGACTGATTCTATGATGATAACTTGAAAATTTTGGAAAGTGTTTCAGGGATAGTAAGCACCAGGGAGCGCATCAGCAACGGCATCACCTACAGTTTACAACCAACCAAAATCCTAATAAATACTCTGCACTGAACATATATTGTGTTACAATTTTCAAATTTAGAGTGAGTTCTTATATCACTAATGGTGAAACAGTACAAACAAAAATCAATGATATTTTAGCAAAACAAGCACTTACAATGAAGGCAGGAGGTATTTCTTCTTTTGTATTTTTTTTGTTGGCCCTGTATTGATCTAAATATGGAAAATGGCCATTGTTTTATGGGGAATATACACATAATTAGAGCTGCATGGAAAATCTTCATATCATCTGTGAAATTATTTTTGCTAGAATTTTTCATTTTTTGCCAAGGGCCTTTTTGTTAATTTAGTCATACATAAAAATAATTTTCGTGTAAGAACAGCTTTCTACATTCTCTATTCTAAAATTATCATCTATTTTTTCCTCAGGGAAAAAATAGTAATCTTGTATGTGTACTAGAGAAAAAATAAATCAATATAAGGAATTGTCACAGTTAATTCACGTTTGATTATTCAAGGTTTTTACACAGTGAATTGTAACTTGGATCACTCAGGGAGGCTTTAGGCTTTCAGTAAGAGAAAACTCAATTAAACATGGCTTAAGCAATATGGACGATTAATTCAAAAATTGTAACCTGAAGCTCTAATGTGGTACCAAAGCTGTTGAATCCAACACCTCTGAGAGGCTATTAGCTCTATTGTCATGATGACAAAATCAGTCCTTTTGCTCCAGGTATCCTCTCTTTCCACATCAGTGACCAGCACAGGCATGAAGACAGGGCATGGGGTACCTTCTAGTAGCTGTCTCTTTATCAAAGTAAAGTTCTGTTTTGCAAAGTGAACAATGAAGACAGTTCCCAGGCCCACATCTATCAAGTGAAAGAGACTACATATGAGCCCCTTTCTTCCATTTATGTTCAAAGTTAGCTTGTTTACTTTGTACTTTACTTTATAAAATAAAATGCAAGAGAACACATTTGAACTTATACTTGGTTGAGATTTACAATAAATAGGTAATTTTAATATATTTTAAGCTTAAATATATTAAAGAATTTAGTTAACATAGTTCAATTGGCTTCTCTAGGAACAATCTGAATACTAACTGCAATTGACAAAAAGTATGCTGGGCAAAAATTTTGTTTCTAGAATTATAAATATCTAAGTTAAAGGTAAATGCATGGCATTAGAAAAATTTCTTTGTTTCAATTGTAAAATGTGGATAATAATAGGGTGTGTGTTTGTGTGTGCGTGTGTGTGTAGCATTAAATAAGATCATGCTTGTAAAATGTCTCATGTATTGTTTCACTAAGTTAGCATTCAGCAAATATGAACTATCAAAAGGTTGCTAATGAAGAAGAAGAAAAAGATGATGATTTGATCTTATCTTTCTGTCTCTGACCTGGAAACTAAGCATGTGCCACATGAATCACATATACATAACCCTATACTGATATAAGTAAGTTAACTATTTTAGTGCTCAGTTTAATATATATCCTTCTTCTTTTTCATGTCATTTATTGAATATTGAGTGTTCTCTAGACACAGTGCAAAGCCCTTTGTTTAACTTGTTTTAATCACCAATTAATACTTGTTTTACTGAAGAAAAATCAGGTTCAGAAAGTTAAATAAGTCATTTAAATCACAGTTAGGGAAGATATAGGTCTGCCTTGCTTCTAGCTTCTGTTTTTGACCACTTTAGAATTCTGCTTCTCTTTTACAGTGCTTTTATGATTTTTTCTTTCTTTTTCTTTTTTTTTTTTTAACAAAACCCATTTATATAATTAAATTTTAAAACACAAATTTTGTCTTTGGGTTTAGATACTCTAGAGTTCTGTTTTCAATTTTCTTCTTTTCTCTTGTACTCTTCATTCATCACACATCCTCTTTACATATTTAATACACATGTGAAGGAATTGTATGAGAACAGTTGCAACTTGTTAACTAGTTTCCCTGTGCAAACATTGGCATTGTGTAACACTCAGGGGTCCCTAGAGGGGCAGAACTAATAGAACATATGTATATATGAAAGGGAGTTTATTAAGGAGAATTGACTCACATGATCACAAGGTAAAGTCCCACAATAAGCCTCCTGCAAGCTAAGGAGCAAGGAAGCCAGTGGTGGATCAGTCTGAGTCCCAAAACCTCAAAAGTAGAGAAGCCAACAGTGCAGCTTTCAGTCTGCAGCCAAAGTCCTGAGAGCCCCTGGCAAACCACTAGTGTAAGTCCAAGAGTTGAAACCTGAAGAACTTGGAGTCCGACGTTTGAGGGCAGCAGAAATCATCCAGCAAGGGAGAAAGATGAAGTCCAGAAGACGCAGCAAATCTGCCTCTTGCAATTTCTCCTGCCTGCTTTATTCTAGCTGTGCTGGCAGCTGATTAGATGGTGCCCACTCTGACTGAAGGTGGATCTGTCTGTCTCTCCCACTTCACTGACTCAAATGTTAATCTCTTTGGGCAACACCTTCACAGACACAACCGGGAACAAAAGTTCGCATGCTTCAATCCAATGAAGTTGACACTCAGTATTAGCCATCACACACTGCAAATAGTTTCTAGATGTTTTTCCTATTAAAATTTATTATTTTTCACTGAATTTCTTCTCTGTCAATAAACTATTTTTAATTTCTTATAGGAAATGAATACTTACTGACTAAACAGATAACAATGAAGTTTTCACATAAATTGGCATTTGCCTGTCTTATTGTAATATTGAATTTTGACTGGATGATGTATTTATAGATCATGAGATGAACTGAAATGTGTTCCCCTAAAATTCATATGTTGAATCCCTAATTCCCAGTACTTCATATGTGGCTATATTTGAAGTTAGGGTCTTGAAAAAAAGTTATGATTAAGTTAAAATGAGGTCTTTAGAGTGGGACCTAATGTAATCTGAATGGTGTTCTTATAAGAAGAGGAAATCTGGACACATCTAGAGACAGCAGACATGACCATGCAGAAATAAGAGACCATGTCAGGACACAGTGAGGTGGCAGCCATCACAAGTGAAGGAGACAGGCCCCAGGAGAACCAAACCCTGCCAGCACCTTCATTTTAGACTTCCAGCCTCCTCTTTGAGAAAACAAATTTCTGTTGTTTAAGCCACTCAGTACACAGTATTTTGTCATGACAGCCCAAGCTGACTAATTTATTTATTCAAAGAATATGCACCACAATTCTCCACTTCAAATATGTTCCTAGTGCCTTAGCATGGAATGTTGGATAAAGGGAAGCATCCTGGCAATTATGAAATGTTGTAGAATGTTACTACCATGGATGAAAAGAACAGAGTATAAAGCGAGGCTGAGAAATTGTGATACTTATTGCAGTTGTTGGAATCGATGATCAAAATCATGATCATGATAATGTACCATGAAAATCAAAATTTTCAGGTGAATTTTTGTGAAAGAAAGTTTTTTTGTGGGAGATTATGAAAGTGTATATCTAACAATATGAATGCTATTAAACTGATGTCACTCAATTGTTAGTAATTATCTGTACACTGTAGCAACTAAGTCATTTTATACTAGGGAGTTCAATGTAATGAACAGCTTATAGAAATAGGTAACACCATTCTCTTTCCCTTTTCCAGGCTCTTACTATATATATATGATTATACAATCATATATAATATATAAATATATATTATAAATATAAATTTATAATATATTGTAAATTTATAATTATATATAGTGAGTGAGTGGGGGCCAGAACTATATATATATATATATATATATATATATATATATATACACACACACAGCAGGAGCCAATAACTATATTTACACACCACATATAGTGTCTAAATAAACATAAATGAATTTTATCTATTTCTATATCTATCTTCTGATTTACATGGAAATTGAAATGCCTCATAGGTGAATGACACGTACTAGGTATATAGATTGGCATATAAAAATGGACATACTAGGTATATACTAGTATAAAAAGACATACTAGGTATATAGATTGGCATATGAAAATGGAGACAATTGGCAGGATGTTGAGCTATCACAGAAGATGTCACCAAGGAATTTGTGAAGTGTGGCATGATGAGGCAGCTTTAACCATAGGCCCTGAGGTTCCTAGTACTGTGTGACAGCTTTGACCTAGATTTTCTAAAAGCTGATATGTGCTGTGGGGATAAAGAGCTGTGTGAAATGCTGAAAGAGTCATGTATTTAAAGTCTGTATTAATTTGAGAAGCAGAATAAAGACAAAAGAGATATTTGACTATTCTCTTCAGAGAGTTCAAATAACACCTTTTTTTGTAGGCAATGCAACAACAGCATAAGTGTAAGCCTAGATGGCATTCTGATAGTTGTCTAAGTGGAAAATAGAGGGCTTGGAGGAGAGAGCTAGGCAGTATATGGAGAGCAATGTGAGTGAAGCCGGCCTTGGTCCCGAGGATTCTTATGTCCATTTGGCATTTAATCCAAGGCCGTATACATTCTCAAATTTTCAGCCTGGGTGACAGAGTGAAAAAAACAAATTTCTGTTTTATCTTCTTTGTCTTCCTACCCTCCATCCCCAGCTAGGCTTCAGTTTCTGTTGTTTTCCCCTTTGTGTCCATGTGTTATTATTATTTAGCTCTTACTTACAAATGAGAACCTGCTGCAGGGGGCAGTGGCTCCCGCCTGTAATCCCCGTACTTTGGGAGCCTGAGGCAGGCGGATCACAAGGTCAGGAGTTTGAGACCAGCATGATCAACATGGTGAAACCCCATTCTGGATGAAGAGAGCCTCTTGGAAGGACACTGAAGTTCTGCAGTTGTGGAGGTTCAAAATGTGGAGCCAATAGCTATTCTGATTTACTTGTTTTTCACAGGTGGATCAGGTTTTGGGAACATTTTTGATGGCACTGTGACCTATCCCCCAAACCAAGGGGAGATAATCAAACTAACTGCTGAGTGTCCTTATTGGAAATGTTTTTTATATGTAAGGCTTGAAACTAAAATATAATTCTCATGTTATGCATTTTCTACTATGATTTAAAGCTCTATAATTTTTTTTAACACATGATTTTGTGGGAGTTCATGCTTCACAGTTATTCTTTGTTGTACTCCAGATTTTATAATTCAGAACAAAATAATGATTTTATACTGTAATTAAATTGGACGATTTCCAAATTTTGACCCTTTTTAGGAACAACTGAAAAGAAATGCCAAGAGTGGAATTAACATTCATGCCTGTAATCCCAACACTTTGGAAGTCTGAGGCAGGCAGATTGTATGAGCCCAGGAGTTCGGGACCAGCCTGGGAAAATGGCAAAACCATTAGCCAGGTGTGGGGATGTGCACCTGTAGCCTCAGCCTACTCAGGAGGCTGAGGTGGGAGGATGGCTGGAGCTTAGGAGGCAGAATTTGCAGTGATCTGAATGCAGTTCAGCCTGGGTGACAGAGTAAAACTCTTTTTCAAAAAAAAAAAAAATACATTTTGTTAGGTTTGTCAAAGATCAGATGGTTGTAGGTGTGTGGTGTTGCCTCCGAGGCCTATGTTCTGTTCCATTGGTCTATATCTCTGTTTTGGTACCAGTACCATGCTGTTTTGATTACTGTAGTCACGTAGCATAGTTTGAAGACAGGTAGTGTCATGTCTCCAGCTTTGTTCTTTTTACTTACAATTGACTTGGCTATGCAGGCTCACTTTTCGTTCCATATGAAGTTTAAGGTGGTTTTTTCCAGTTCTGTGAAGAGGGTCATAGGTAGCTTGATGCGGATAGCATTGAATCTGTAAATTACTTTGGGCAGTATGGCCATTTTCACAATATGGATTCTTCCTAACCATGAGCATGGAATGTTTTTCCATCTGTTTGTGTCCTCTTTTATTTCCTTGAGAAGTGGTTTGTAGTTCTCCTTAAAGACATCCTTTACTTCCTTTGTTAGTTGTATTTCTAGGTATTTTATTCTCTTCGTAGCAATTGTGAATGGAAGTTCACTCTCCATTTGGCTCTCTTTTAGTCTGTTATTGGTGTATAGGAATGCTTGTGATTTCTACAAGTTGATTTTGTATCCTGAGACTTTGCTGAAGTTGCTTATCAGTTTAAGGAGATTTTGGGCTCAGATAATGAGGTCTTCTAAATATACAATCATGTCATCTGCAAATAGAGACAACTTGACTTCCTCCTTTCCTAATTGAATATCCTTTTTTCTTTTTCTTGCCTGATTGCCCTGGCTAGAACTTCCAGTACTATATTGAATAGGAGTGGTGAGAGAGGTCATCCTTGACTAGTGCCGGATTTCAAAGGGAATGCTTCCAGTTTTTGCCCATTCAGTATGATATTGGCTGTTGGTTTGTCATAAATAGTTTTTATTATTTTGAGATATGTTCCATCAATATCTAGATTACTGAGAGTTTTTAGCATAAAGGTTGCTGAATTTTGTCGAAGGCCTTCTCGGCATCTATTGAGATAATCATATGGTTTTTGTCTTTGGTTCTGTTTATGTAGTGAATTATGTTTGTGAAATATATTTTAGACTTGCATATGTTGAACCAGCCTTGCATCCCCAGGAAGAAGCCTACTTGATCATGATGGATAACCTTTTTGATGTGCTGTTGCAACTGGTTTGCCAGTATTTTACTGAAGATTTTTGCATCTATGTTCATCATGAACATTGGCCTGAAGTTTTCTTTTTTTGTTGGGTCTCTGCCAGGTTTTGGTATCAGGATGATTTTGGTCTCATAAAATGATTTGGGAAGGATTCCCTCTTTTTGTATTGTTTGTAATAGTTTCAACAGGAGTAGTACCAGCTCCTCTTTGTACATCTGGTAGAATTCAGCTGTGAACCCGTCTGGATCTGGACTTTTTTTGGTTGGTGGGCTATTAATTGCTGCCTCAACTTCAGCCCTTGTTATTGGTCTATTCAGGCTTTCAACTTCTTCCTGGTTTAGGCTTGGGAGGGTGCAAGTGTCCAGGAATTTATCCATTTCTTCCAGGTTTACTGGTTTATGTGCATTGAGTTATATGTAGTAATCTCTGATGGTAGTTTGCATTTTTGTGGAATCAGTGGTGAAAACAAGCAATGGGGAAAGGATTCCCTGTTTAATAAATGGCGTTGGGAAAACTGGCTAGCCATGTGCAAAAAGCACAAACTGGAGCTCTTTCTGACACTTTACACTAAAATTAACTCCAGATGGTTTAAAGATTTAAACATGCAATAAAATTTTTAAAAAAGACCTAACACCATAAAAACCATAAAAGAAAACCTAAGCAAAACCATTCAGGACATAGGCATAGGCAAAGACTTCATGACTAAAACACCAAAAGCATTGGCAACAAAAGCCAAAATAGACAAGTGGGATCTAATTAAACTCCAGAACTTCTATACAGAAAAAGAAACAATCATTAGAGCGAACCAGCAACTAACGAAACGGTAAAAAATTTTTGCAATGTACCCATCTGACAAAGGGCTAATATCCAGAATCTACAAAGAACTAAAACAGATTTACAAGAAAAAGAAAAACCCATTCAAAAGTGGGCAAAGGATATGAACAGACACTTTTCAAAAGAAGACATATATGAGGCCAACAAACATATCAAAAAATACTCATCATCACTGGTCATTAGAGAAATGCAAACCAAAACCACATTGAGATACCATCTCACACCAGTTAGAATGGCGATCATTACAAAATCTGGATTCAACATATGCTGGAGAGGATGTGGAGAAATAGGAACACTTTTACACTGTTTGTGGGAGTGTAAATTAGTTCCACCATTGTGGAACACAGTGTGGTGATTCCTCAAGGATCTAGAAATAGAAATTCCATTTGACCCAGCAATCCCGTTACTGGGTATATATCCAACGGATTATAAATCATTCCATTATAAAGATACATGCACAGGTATGTTCATTGTGGCACTTTACAATAGCAAAGACCTGGAACCAACCCAAACACCCATTAATGATGGACTGGACAAGGAAAATGTGGCACATATACACCATGAAATACTATGCAGCCATAAAAAACAATGATTTTGTGTCCTTTGTAGGGACATGGATGAATCTGGAAACCATCATTCCCAGCAAACTGACACAAGAACAGAAAATCAAACACCACATGTTCTCACTCATAGGTGGGTGTTGAACAAGGAGAACACATGGACACAGGGAGGGGAGTATCACGCAGTGGGGTCTTTTGGGGGGGGTTAGGGTAGGGACAGCAGGGAGTGGGAAGGTTGTGGGGGATAACATGGGGGAAACACCAGATATAGGTGACATAGTGATGGAGGCAGCAAACCACCTTGCCATGTATGTACCGACGCAACAACCCTATATGATCTGCACATGTACCCTAGAACCTAAAGTACAATTAAAAAAAAACTTTCCAACCATAAAGTCTATTCTATTTTTAATTGTTTTACTGAATTTCCAAATGACCTAATTTTGCTCAATCATTTCCCTCAGTTTTACAAACAAAAACAAAATAAGCAAAGAACAATGGTTAATAAAGGTGACAATTCCTTGAAAGATCATTTCAGTAACAAGCAGTCTACATAATACAGCAGTATTATACAAATATACCATATGCAGTGCTGTTATATGATCTGCCTGAATTTATAATTACTATTCCCTTGCACTTTCCTTTTTTGGAGGGTTATTCATTTCACTTTCAGGTGGATTATTTTCTGAATGCCATTTCTTGCTCTCTTCCTATACAATTTGTGTTTTTCTTTTCTTAATCTCTCTTATAGTCTAAATTGAAAATCTGAAGAGAGTTCATGTTTACATTACTATTTGCAGTCTTTAAGTGAAGCACTCAAGTCATCCTGGGTTTAGGAACCCATTGTAACTGCCAGATACTAAATTCCAACTACAAGTATTTTCAGTCTATTTCAGAAAGCAAGATAAACATGTCAGATAACTGTTACCTCTTCTGTCAATTGACATAAACATAAAAGTCATTAAAAAATTTTAGACCCTACTTGCCTAAATAAATCAAGTAAATGTAAAGCCAGGTTTTTCCCCATTTGCCCTGTGTTTTATGAAATCCTGAATCTCTACTAACAGCCATTTCTGTAGGCACTCCAAACAAATGTAGTTACAAATAGAACAGTCTTTATGATGGTAAAATATTTAAAATAATATTTTTAGGTTGTTCGTTTAGGAGTATTGCATTAGAGGTGGATAGTAAAATATAGACTAAAGGATGTGATCACATTTAACTGTGCAAAATAAAAAACTAGGCTTGAGAAATCAAGCCTAGTTTCAGCACTTATTAGTTTATAGGCATTAGTAGCTAGAATAGACTTTAGGTCAGTATTTCTAATAACTTAAAAGGCATGTAATTAAATCATGATTTGGGGAAAACTTTCAAATATGCTATATAGATAGTGCTATTATTACAATTATACATTTAATTTGATTCTGTAATGGCTTAAATTGCTACAGTTTTCCTTGGTAATACACATCTGAGAATGTTCTCACAGCTTAAGATTATGCTTCTGTCTGTGTCTTATAGTAAATACACTTGTATGGGCAGAAAACTTAGTGTTTATCAAGAGTTAAGAACAGATTTTCAAACTTTTTTTTATCTTGAAAAAAATATAGATTCCCTGGGCACCACATTAAAATTCTGATTAATAAGACCTGAGATGAGTCACAAAATAGCACAGAGTATTCATGTGTGTGTGCTTTCTTGTTGTTGCGAAGGTTCTGGTGGTTGGGAAGAAAGAGAACAATACATTGATATTAAGCAATATAGAAATGATAGTCTTTAAAAGAGAAGCTCCTTTTGTATTTCACCATTAGGCCTTTTCAATACTAAAACAAGAGAATGATTTTGGTCAATTAAAGAAGGCTGTGTGTTATTAAATCTTTATATTATGGAAGTAAACATTAATGTTTCCATGAGTATAAGCCACCCTCCAGGCCTAGCATTTGCAAAAGGAGTGGATATGCACCAGTTGTTCTTTTAGAGACTTGATTGCACTCTGTTGTCTGGGAGGCTGAGAAATGAAGTAACCCCTGAGAGTGAGAAATTAAGCACCTCCTTTATTTGACTCTGCCTCTTCCCCAGGGAACAGAATGGAGCTTTGACTTCACAGAGAAGACTCTGGCCAGTTGTTAATTCATAATACAGGCTTTAGGAACATTATAAGATTTATCTTCTTGAATAAGCCACATCATCAGTTGATTTCCCTAGTGTCTTTTAAATTCAAAAACCAATGAAATAACAAAAACTGAATATTACTAAACACATAGAAAATAAATTATCCAATGAAAATCGCTTTTGCTTAATATTTTTGGCAAACTGTTTTTCTTAAAAATAAGAGGTTATTATTCGTTAAGTGGAATTGAAAGTTTATACTGTACCATGAAAAAGTCAAAAAATAAATGTGATAAGAAAATAGATCATCCTGGCCAGGCACGGTGACTCATGCGTGTAATTCCAGCACTTTGGAAGGCTGAGACAAGCAGATTGCTTTAGTCCAGGAGTTTGAAACCACCTGGGCAACATGGAAAAACCCCCCAGTCTCTACAAAAATTAGCCAGGGCTGATGGTGTGTGCCTATAATCCCAGCTACTAGGGAGGCTGAGGCAGGAGAATCACATGAACCCATGAAGCAGAGGCTGCAGTGGCCAAGATCACACCACTGCACTCTAGCCAGGGCAACATAGTGAGAACCTGTCTCAAAAAAAGAAAAAAAGAAAAGAAAAGAAAAGAAACTAGATCATAAATCGCAACTGAGGTTATTGTTCCTGTGGACTGTTCCTGTAGATATTTGGGCAGAACAAAATGAGGATTCTCTGTAAAGAAGGATAACATAGTTGGTCTGTTGTTTCAATAGATCAAGAAAAATTGCCTCTTGAAATTTTTTCCCTGGCATAAGGTATTCAAACATCTAGGTACAGTCTCTCCTTTATATACATCGTGTTACAATTATAGGATGGCCAGGTGCTGTGGCTCACACTTGTAATCCCAGCATTTAAGGAGTCAGAAGCAGAAGGATAGTTGAGGCTTCCTGGGCAATATAGTAAGACCCCGTTCTCAAAAAAAAAAAAAAAAAAAGAACTATAAGATGAACTTCAGGTTTTATTTCTTAGGAAGTTCCCAGTCATTCTACAAATGTTTTTATCAATGAATTTGATTTTGACAAGTGAAATCAATGATGTATAAGATAAATAAATAAAAATTAATTACCTGTTAGAATTAGGATATTCTAGTAAGATCTTCCTTTTGACATAAGACATCAAAAGTGCATAGTCATAGCACTTTAATGCCCTATTGTCTCTTTTTAGTTTAAGGAATGCAGATTTCAATTTTATGGGTCATATGAGTGCAAATAAATAAATTAATAAGCATCTCTAGTTAGCAGAAAATTTCTATCATTTAAAAGCTGTTAAAATATTATTTTCTTAAACACATTTTCAGTTTTATCCTGTTTTAGATTGGCAGTTTATATTTTACTTTTTATTACTTGCTACTTCACATTTTCTTACTAATTTATTTAAACTTTTTTTATTTGAATTTTTGTTGGTTTTGAATCACATTTAAAGACTTCTGGATTTTTATGAGACAATGAGACACACATATAAATACACAGATGCAACTTAATCAGGTATCAATTCATACAAGATGTTCATAGAAATAACTTTATATCTGTAGCACAAAATAAATGTTTTTGAATAAAGATGGCTTTGAGAGACACATTTATTTATCCTTCATGTGATAAAATCCAGAAGACAAAGAGAGATGAAGAAAAATCAAGCCTAGTTTCAGACTAACCCAAAGTTTATGCACAAATACTGTGTTTTCAAATCTAAGTTCTGCTGCAGGCATGATATGAAATTCTGATTAGGTCACTATACGTATGTGGTACATACATGGCCTCCTAAAGAGAAATTACTAATGAGAGTCTTTATACTTTTCTATTCATGTTCATCTAGATATTCAAAAGTTGATAAAATTTCAGGAAATCTATCATTATTTTAACACTGAGTGATGCAATGCATATAGTGTTAAGTAAACTATGTAACCAAAATGTCTTGTCTATCAGACTTCATAAGGCATCATTGCTTTTATCTGAAACCATTAAACCAGTTTCTAAATTTATCTAAATATTACTAAGTTGGAAGCATTTTAAAAATTGGTTGAGGTGCACTATGGAAAGGCAGCATATTCATTTTTTATCTCTCTTGTTAAATTAATATTTCCCCAGTGGCAGGTAAATACAACCTTATTTTCAACATATTTTGTAAGATTCTATGGCATTCTGTTTTTTTAAAATTTCAAGTAAAATCTCAAAACCTGAATAAAGGAAGGCAGGTAATGTTAAATATTGTTAAATGAATAAGGATCTGAGAAAGTAAGTTTTCTTCTAATATGTCTTCATAGTATAATGACAAATTAGCTTCATTTTTAAAACATTCTTTTAATTTCCATGAAAAGGAGCATTTGGACACAAATGTAAAATCAACAATATAAACTTTATAAGGCCAAATAAATATAAAGGGCCCTTGCGGAGAATATCTTTTGATAGCATTATCTTTCTTATGTCAGTATATTTAATCCCTATTACAGAGATTGAATAACATAGATTGTTTCTATAGACTTATTTCTCAGACTTGCTATATTTTTAGCCCTTTGATTCATTGTGACAATGCATCTGGGACACCTGTATTATTTAAAAACGTTCTCATGATGACACTCTCAATTTTGAAACCATTCATTTGCTCATATTGCCCCCAGAGAAAAATCTAAATTCCTTAATGAGATTTAAGGAGTCCTTCAGCATTTGGCTTCTGAATTAACTCCTCAACCCAGTCTCTTACTGCTCTCCAACCCGGCATTCATTTATTTAGTCAATCAACATCTGTCTTTAGAGTATCTATTGTGTGTCAAGAACTGACCTAAACTGTGAGGATACAAAGGTAAATATGACCTATTATCCATGTTCTCTTGAAATGTAAGATTGAAGAGAAGGGAAATAATTCACTTGTTTAACACATATTTGTTCAGACACTATATGCCAGGCCCTGATCTAGATGCTGATGAAATAACATTCAAACAGCAAAAATTATATCCTGAAACACAGATAGGAATGCTCAAATATCGGCAGTAAACAAGTACAGTAGTACCCCCTTATCTGTTGTTTCACTTGCACATGCTTCAGTTACAAGCAATCACCTGTGGTCAAGAGTACTATATTACAGAGAAAGAGAGAGTGAGCATAATATTCACTTAATTTTTATTACAGTATAGTATTACAGTTCTCCTATTTTATTATTACATTATTAATCTCTTACTGTACCTAATTTGCAAATTATACTTTTCCCTTGGTATGTACAAGTAGGAAAAAACAGTGTTTTTGGGGTTTTGTACTATCCGTGGTTTCAGGCACCCACTGGGGGGTCTTGGAACATACCTCTCGCAGACAAGAGGGGACTACTGTAATGATGAAAGTAAGTGATTATAAATGGCTGCAACTATTAATACTGAGATTCTATAGGTTTTCATGATGGTAATATAAAGGAGATGTGGTCACTTAAATATGTCTTTGAGGAGCTGATATTTAAGCTGAGCAAAAGATTGATCCAATTGTGGCAGAACCAAATGGGCAAAGAGTATAAACAAGGAAAGAGATTAGAGTGTTGAAGATGTGAACCAATGCATGAGAAACTGAAGAATAGTGAACATTTAAAGAATGCTAAAAAAGTAAGAAGCAGGTAAATAATCCAGAGTATTAAGAACCATGAGAATGAGCATGCACTCTGTATTCTAAATATTTTGATTTCCAAGAAGGTGCCATGTTTTCCATTTACAATCTGTTTTTCACTGATAATGTTTCCTTTTATATCTGCTATTATTTTCTAGTCACCCCTAGCATTGATTCTTCTTCCTCAAAACCTTCCTCCTTTTCCTTTATAACCCATTTATGCTCCTACTTTGCCTCAGTTGTGGCATTCATCATACTATATTGTAAATCACATATTTGTCTGAATCCATAGGCTGTAGTTTCCTTGGGCTGGTGCTATTTAATTTTAACCTTTCTGTCTTTAGCACCTAGCACAATGGCTGGCACATAGCGAATGCCTGGAAAATATTTGTAAAACAAATGTGTTCATTTCCTAGTGTCAGCTCTGCCTCAATGCATTTCATTCAATGTTAAGCTTGTTCAGCTCTTGAAATGTCAATTATCCCTAAAGCCAAGCAGAAGTATTAGACATGGTGATTGCTCTCCTAAGTGTCTTCACTTCCAGCTGGGATCCTGGACCTGGCACTGAAGCCAAGCTACAAGTGACCTAATTAGTCCTTTGGTTATTTCCAAAAAAAAAAAAAAATGGGAATAATCATGAAAGGGTATAGCCAAAAACTAGGACATGCAGAATTTGATGAAAGCTGAAATGCCTAGGGTGCCAGATGCAAGTCTTTTGGACATATAATAGTTCCCAAAACAAAGTAGTTTGCATTTTAACTGTTTTCTGGAGCTTTTATCAGCAAAATATGTTCATTGACTAATCAGATCTTTGTACCAGATTAGAAATTAACAGTGTGCTGGCCACAGAAATACTATACAAAATCTTTCTCTTTCTGGCCCTGCTATAAAATAATTTCTGACAGCAAATTCAGCCAGATGATATGTATCTTTCCAGAGTGTAATTTTGGGCTAAGAGTGAGCTGCCTTCAGATCCCATGCTTCTGAAGGCAGGGAATGGATGCTAAGAAGGAGTGCCAGGGAATGGATGCTAAGAAGGAAACTCCCCCAGAAGAAATCAGTAGTTAATAGATCTTTGACAGGCTTTTAATGTTTTTGTTTTTTTCCTGAAAGCTCATCTCTTTCTTCATAGTTACAGTTTGCTGGTGAGTCCGATGGCTGATGTCATAGATAAGTGTAACTAATACCCTGTTGGTATGGTATTAACTCATGGGAAAAGCCAGGGACAAGATATTCTTTAAACAAGACAACATTCATGGAGTGGCTGATGAGTTTAAAGTTAAGTGCCATGTATTTAAGATGATGGTAACTGTTACCAAGAAATTATGTTTAATCTTTTGAACACTCCTGCAGATGGCTAACACACATATCTTGTAAGAATTTGCTTTGGGGCCTACATGTCATTCTCAATCACTGAAGTGACATCTGGCACTCAAAATATTTACTTACTTGGATGGAACACAGACGTCTATGTACAAATATACAATTGAATAAACTCTATACAACTTACATTTGTGGATTTTATACTATGTGGTTCGTGATTCTGGAAATGAATAAGAGTATCTAGTTTTGAGAACAACAGCATCAAGGTCCAGCTTGAGAAACCAAACAGTCAAAAAATATTGAGCAGTAGTGGAACCAAAATGGTTAAAGACTATGTATGAAGATTTTAAAGAAATAGCTAAGATTTGAAAGCCAGGTCTGCTTCTTTCAAATACTTTTGTAAAAAGGAGAAGCTGATAGTCATATTCATTGATGGGAACTTTTAAGATTTTTAAACATTAGGTGACTAAACCCTTGTATTGGGGCCAGTTTGTGTGGATGTGCACATTGACATCACAGAATCAGCTAATAACAGATGAACAGGATGAAAAAGGAGCCTAGAGAATTACATGCAAATATCTAGAGTAATCCGGCTTTAAAGTTCTTCATTTTTAACTCCAGCATTTCTTAAATTAGTTCTCTTTCACAGTTCAAACATTCCAATAGAGTTCTACAGATTCATTCTGTTTCAGTGGAAATGCAAGTCTTTCGGCAAAATCACTTTCTGATCATAATAATAAAGATGGGCTTTTGTTGTGTGCATAAATCTATTGTACACATTAATTGATCATTTTAATATTGAGTATAAATCTTAAATATTAGAATGTAAATGTAACCATCTAAAGTGGGCTGAGATCACTTTAGAAGATAACTGCACATTTCAGGTGAATAGTCCCAATTCTTTTCTTTACTATAGCACATGCTTACTCTATAAAATTTTTTTTCTCATTTTTCTTTCATTTCTGAATATAAATTCTCCCTCTGCTCCTAGAAGAAAATTCAGGGCTTTGTGGGGCTTGAAATACATACAATTTTAAGGGTCCCATAAAAAAAGAAATTGCATTATTTTTTCTAGTATAATACTATACATTATATAACATTACAAACAAAAAAGCATGGCAGTCAATATTTATTAAGAAATAAAAAGTTGTCATACAAATTACAAGTTTTTAAGGTTGAAGGATGCATTATCATACAATCTTTAAAAATATCATTATTTTAATTTAACTTTCTTTATCACACTCTGATATTATTAGCTGTTATGTTTCTTTAGTTTCTTTAAATCTGGAACTGTTCCCTAGTCTATCTTTTATAATTATAAAATTTTGAAGAATCCATGCCAATTGTTTTGTAGACCCTCAGCCTTCCCTGTCTGAAATCTCTTGTGAAATGATTAAATCCCTTCTTTATTGGTGACTTGAAGTTTTGTAATTTGTAAATGTCTTTTTTGTTGTTTACCTGATTTGTACACATCCTTGTTTTATTCCACTGGCTGCAAATCTTCTTACTACAATATTTGGAGTGGAGAATCAGAAAGCACAAGAATAGTATCTAGCACAGAACTTGACACATAGGTGTTACTCAATAAATAGCAGTTCCCTCCATTTCCATTTTCCTTCTTTGTGTTTCTAAATGTCTTTCAGAGTTACAATATTTTTTTCAGCTTGACTACATCTTGCATCACTCCAGGGAAATTATTGTTACTGAAGTAATTTTTTGATGCCTTCTGTAGGTCTAGGTTTAAAAATATTGTTCTTTTTCTTGAACTCTTTGTCAACTCTAAGATCTCTCTGTGTCCTCAGGCCTTTGTTGCTATTCAAACTGCTAGCATCCTGTGGTGTCTTACCCGGTTTGGTGTCTTACCATTTCTCCTATGCTCTGCTCTCTTTAACTGCATTCTCCTTCCATTTTATAGCAGCAATCGTTATATTTTCAATTATTACTAATTTTCCTTTTAAAGCTTGTGCGATATCTTACATATTTGATTAAATACACAGAAATAGAGATTTTAGTCTTATTTAAAGTTGTTTCTTTTTTCTCTTCTTTCTCTGATCTTTTAAATAACAGCTTCAGTCTGTGCATTCTCTTGGCCAGAAGTTTGGGAATCTCATTTATTTTTTCCTGTATATTTCCTACATCAATCTCTCTCTTGTTAATTCTCTGGTATCAACATTTTCCTCCATTTTTTCATGACTTAAGCCCTCATCTAAATGGTTATATTCACAGCTACAATGCTGTCAAGTTCCCAACGTGGAAACATTTTCCCTCGACCTATCTGATGTGCTTCAGAACAGGTAAATTTGTCAACATCTGTTTTTCATGTATACCGAGAACTTCTTGTTGAGAATACATTTTATGAAAGAACAAACAGATTATCTAGGGACAATAATCACTTGAATAAGATATGCCAAAGATTGGATAGATTAGTGTTATACTTGGCACCCATCTGTTCCTCTACACTTAGTAAACCTTTAACTTTCCCCAAACTAACTTGCTAGTTTGTCAAAGGTGTAGTTATTTATGCACTATCTTGTCCTTAAAAGATAGAACGAAAATCTCCAATTTATAGGAATAGAGAAAATAAACACCAATTTATGTTGTATGTTGTATACACAAGAAATTGGTGATATAGGAAAAGATATGTAAAAAAAGGAAGGAATGCAAAATGAAGTCTGAAATGAAGCTAATACAAAAAAGACCATAAAACATACTACCTCATAATATAAATATAATGTCCTTAGTGATTATAGTTATTTCTGTTTACGGCAGCTTAAATGATCTTGAGATTTCTCTTTGCAGGAATACTCTCAATGTATTCCATTGATTCATATTCTAAATGTGATTTGTAGGGCAAATGCAGGCTGGCTGCTTTTAACTTTCAAGTGATCCATGTAAGTATCTCCTTGGTGACACTGTTAGTGAAGGAGGACAAACTCATTGAGAGGGAATTCTTGCAATGCAAGTCTCACTTCCCAGGCAAAGAGTAGATATTAAGTTAATGTATTAGTTTGTTCTTGCATTGCTACAAAGAACCACCTCAGACTGGATAATTTACCAAAAAAAATGGTTTAATTGACTCACAGTTCTGCAGGCTGTACAGGAAGCATGGCTGAGGAGGCCTCAGGAAACACAATTACAGCAGAAGGCGAAGGAGAAACAGGCACATACTGTGTGGCTGGAGCAGGAGGAAGAGCACAAAGGAGAAGGTGCTGCATATTTTTAAACAACCAGATCTCATAAGAACTCACCATCACAAGAACAACAAAGGGGAAGTTCACCTGCCTGACACAATCTCTTCCTACCTGGCCCCTCCTCCAACATTGGGGATTACAGTTTGACATGAGATTTGGATGGGGACACAGAGCCAAACCATACCAGTTAATATGTGTGTAAGAAGATGATAAACTGAAATATTTATGCACTTCCTTTACCTGTATTGTCAGAGACACCTACATCATCTGTAGAAGAAAAGGGTCATTATGGGAGAATTGCAAAGAGAAAGACCTAGTGAACTGTCTGTTTCAGAACTCCATAATAGCTTCTGAAGTCCACATCAGTACAATTATTCTGAATATCAAAGTTTTTGATTAAAAAAGTATTTAATTGAAAGAAAAATAAGTCTTTGAAGATTTTTTTAAAAATTCATGTTCTTTGATTAATGGGAAATAAGAATAAAATAAGATCAGCCCAGGAAGCATAGGCGAGCATCGTCAACCTCGGAGGTGGTGAGAACTGCATGGTCTGCAGGGCTGGCAGTGAAGGAGTGGAATCTGAATGACCACGTGGAGAGACAGGCGACACTGATATATTTTTCTGTGCTCTTTTTCTCATTATCAGTGAGTCGAGCAGAAGTTGAGATATCTGTAGTTTATCCCCTGTTATAAAAGGTAGTATGGCATTTTATTTTGTTTGAGAGATGTTTGGTTTTATATTTTAGCTCACTTAGTATTCAAGCTAAGACTTTTCGATAATTCCAAGGTTAATTGCTTTCTCATATCTTCATTAAGATATTGTAAAATTTCTTTTAATTTTTAAAAGTCGAACTTCTTGATCAATTATTGTTTTGATCTCTTTCAAATGTATTATAGTTTTCAGACTGCTAATGCACTAGTTTGCACCTACAGAAGCCAAAGATTGTTATGCTCTAATGGAAAATATAATGGTCTATTCCTAAGGAATTAAACTGATTCATATATTTTATGTCTAGCTTTATTTTTTTTTCATCGGTTACCTTGTGGCTTGTCTTAAGTGGGCGATATAATGTAACTCCTACTGATCCATAATTCCCTATATAGCCACAAACGTCCCTTTAAAAGTTCAGGACAAACACAATGTCCAGTATTACAGAAAAAGATTGTATTTACTATTAATTATTTTGAGAGGGTTTGTAATTTAGAACCTTCAGAATTCTCAGATGAATGCTACTCTTTTTCCAGAGGTTTGCAATATTGTTCTCAACTTGCCATTGCAGCATTTCTGTTTTTGATAACTTATATAGGTCTTATTTATCTTATCTATAAAGAACAAACATATAAATAATTTTTCATTACTGTGAACAAAATATTGAACTTTTTCTGAGTTTTTTACATACATTAAAAAAATGCACAATATGTGATAATTCTGTTATTTTCTTAAAATGTGTAAGCCAAATAGTAATGTCTAATATTAGAAGAAATGTGTGAATACAATGCACTGTAGCACAGCATCATCTGTTTCAACAAATGTGTAAATAAGTTCATCTAGTGGTTTACAAATATAGAAACATATAGTTAATCGCTCTTCTTTCAGAAAACATTTTGGTTGTTTTTAGGTGTTGCTAAGAAAAATCAGGCTCTAATGAACATTACTATAATTTCTCCTTTAACATATATATATGTGCAACAATTTCTCAAGGATTTATTCCAGGAGTTGAATTATGGTGTCATAAGATATACACATTGTTTACTTCTACTAGATAATGTTAAATCATTTTCCAAAGTATCATATCAAATTACATTATAACAGCATTTGTTCCACATCCTCATACTTAATATTGTTAGACTTTTAAATATTTTCTATTTGGTGAGTGTAAAATTGTATTATACTGTGATTGCGAAAAAGTATTTTACAATGACTAGTTAGGCTGATAGTTTTTTCATGTTTTTATTGGACAGAGGAATTTTCTCTTCTGTGAAATATCTATTCTTTTTTTCATTATCTGTTGGAGTATTTGCCTTTAATATGGTAAAAAAAATTTGTAGTCTCTAGGTACAAATATTTGTCAGCTCTTATTGTTGAAAATTTTTTTCAATTTGTATATTGCCTTTATGGTAACTTTTGATTAGCAGGTGTCATAATTCCCTACTTTTAAAAACTAAAAGTTTTAAATTTTGCTTTTACTACTTACATATTAAGTATTCCTGGAAATGATTCGTATAAGATGTGAAATAGATCTCATTCAACTTTAAAAAATAAAGTCTACTAATTTTGTTAGTACAATTTTTTTTAACAGTCCATACTTTTCCTATTGATTAGCAATGCCAGTTTTATCATTTGGCATATAATGTGTAAGCCTGGGTACTCTAGTCTCTGAGTTTATCTATTCATTACTTAGTCTTAACTACTGTATGTATATTTATAATATATATGTATATATATTGTGTGAGTATGTGGTGTATGTATGTGTATATATATATATATATATATATCCTTGTATATGTTCCAGATATGGTAGAGCAATTTCATACCCATTTTTAGGTGTGTATTGGAGCTAGATGTTTTATATACATTTTACTGTTAAAAAACAACAACAACAACAATAACAACAAAACAGATGATATAGTGATGATTGGAGTTGCTCTGATTTTATATATTAATTTGGGAAGATTTGATATTGGAAATATTGAATCTTTCTAGTTTTGCTATGATTTGCAACTAATTTAAATATTCTGTATGTCTTTTTTTTTTTTTTTTTTTTAACTCCTGGGCTAAGGTTAAAAAAAGTCCTGCTCTCACCTCGACTTCCTGAGCAGCTGGGGCTATAGGTGCGTGCCACCATGCCCAGCTAATTTTTGCATTTTTCTTTTATAGAGACAGGGTTTCACCATGTTACCCAGGCTGGTCTCAAACTCCTCGGCTCAAGTGATCCGTCCTTCTAAGCCTCCCAAAGTGCTGGGATTACAGATGTGAGCCACCACGCCCAGCTTCTTCAATGTCTTATAATAAAGTTTTGTGATTTTAGTTTTAGTCTTAGATATTTTACTTGTTTTATAATCATTCATAGTTATTGTATTTTTTAATATTATACATTATATTGTGATTCATTACTATTTTTGACATAGTGTCTCACTTTGTCACCCACACTGGAATGCATTGACGCCATCATGACCCACTGCTGTCTCAACCTCCCTAAGCTCAAGTGATCCTCCAACCTCACACTTCCAGGTAGCTGGGACCACAGGTACATGCCACCATTCCTGGCTGATATTTTTAATTTTTATTTTTAGAGACAGGGTGTTGCTATGTTACCCAGTCTGGTCTCAAACTCCTGGGCTCAAGCCATCCTCCTGCCTCAGACTCCCAAAGTGCTAGAATACAAGGATGAGCCACCAACCCTAGCCTATTTTAATTTCTGATTCATGACTTGTATGGAAATTTAATTATCTTTGTATAATAATTCTATTTCTAGCTTTTGCATTTAGAAAATTTGCCCATTTCTTGTATTTATGTCACTTGGTATTTTCTGTTGTTAATGAGGCCCACACTGACCTTCAATTCTATCCCTCTATTGCTGAAGCTAGATACTTATAAATGAGAACTTCTAGAATTCCTTGAGAACTAGGTTGTGATTGGTTTGTGCCAAAGGTCAACTCTCTCAGGAGATTAGAGAGGAGGAGAGAGGGAGGAAGGTGGAAGCCATTGGCCTGTGGCTTCCACAGGCAACTACTGACTTTCACAGTGTCAGCAGCCATAGCAGAGGTGATTTTAGGCAACTGATTATAGCAATTGATTATGGCAACCATGGTGCTGGTGCTGATAACAGGAAACCAATGGTGCCTTCTGTGGCGACTAGGTCATGCTTGGGAGGAGAAGGAAGTGGGTTCAGAAGACCACAGGATTTGGAGGCTGATAACCAGTAAAGGGCTGCAGTTTTCTGCAGTAGTGCCTGCCCTGGGATAGATCACCAGATGTCCCTGTAGTCTCTGATTTCTTCCCCCATTTTTCCTAATCTCTTTAGAATACTGTTTATTTTCACTTGTTTTGTTTCTCTAATCCACCTAGAAATTTTGTAACCTAATTACTGACATTAAATCCTTTTCTATCCTTTCCATTTACCTGATTGTACCTTGAATTATATATTAATTATGTATCTGCAGATTTTGGGAATTTTCTATTTAGGGTATATTGTAAGATGCTTATTATGAAATATTTGTTTCTCTCTTTTAAATCTTGCATCTTATTTCTTTATCCTCTCTGATTACACTGACTTTAGCATTCTGTAAAAGATGGAATAAAATTGCTCACAGTAGGCATAGTCTGGATTTATAATATAATCTGTATTTTAAAAGGAACACATGATTTTAATATATTTTACTATGAGTTTTGGGTAAATGTTCTTTATCATATTTTAAAAGTTTTCTTCCTTGTGTTGAAGAATTTAACACTCACATGTACACTTTACTGTTAAAAGATTATAGAGTAAAATGAAAGATTATAGAGTTTTCATTTATATTTTCTCCCTGTGTTTATCAAAATGATCATTTAGATATTCTCCTTTACTTTCTTAATGTGGCAAATTACATTAATAGTCTTTGGCATAAAACTAACTGAAATTCTGAGTTACTCTTAAATTCTTCAATAAGTTATATATTATTTCTGTTTTTTTCTGTTTTTATATCTATATTTTATAGAAAAATTGGTATGAAAAAATTCTTTTATAATGTCCCTATCTGTTTTTATATCAATGCTATATAATCCCACAAATAAGTTGTAGGATAGTTCCCCTTTTCTATTTGTAAAAAATTTTATCATCTCTTATGTGATATTTATTACTTACTAATAAAACCATCTAGGCATGGTGTATTTTTGTGGGAAAAGTTAAACTTGCTGAATTAAGTTCTTTAGTAGTTATGGACTATTCAAATTATTTATTTCTTTTCAAGGCAGTTTTGTTAGTTGGAATCTCTGTAGGAAATTGTGAATTTCATCTAAGTTTTAAAATGTTTTGGCATGAAGTTTTATAACTTTCTTATATCCTTTTCTATGGTTCTTTCTCACTGGAAGCTGTTGATAGCTGCTAACTTCTACTATTTTGTTTAAAGTCTGCTTTGACAACATTGACATCCTGGCCAAGAATGTTGTCTACTATTGCTTGCAAAATTTAAGATAGTTAGATATTAAAACAATACACAAACACTAAGAGTTCACAATCTGCTAAGAACATGTCATATTTATATGTATACACATATATGGTTTTTCTGCATAAACATGAACAACTCTACTCTCTCACTCTTCCTCACACATTTTTGCCACATCATGAAACATTAATCCCATGCTTGTATTTCAGAGTCCCTTGAAGACTGAGCTCAGATTCAGCTTTCAGGGTCTCTCTCCTTAAGATTTCAGCATGAATGAGGTCTGGTGAGGGGGCTACTCTCCAAAACACACCCTGTTCTTCAGTCTCTATTTTTCCTGCCCAGGCTTGGATATTTCAAATACTCCTCCAGCTAGTGAATTTGCAAATCATCTACTAGAGACTGCAGCTATCACTTTAATGAAATGAGATGTGCCAGTCATATTGAGCAACAATTATTATTCATTTTGTCACAGAGTAATTTTTTCACATCAATTATGAACTCTATTTAGTGATGCTCTGTTAATATTTTAAATTATTGTCAAGTTAAATTTTATAGCATTCAATATTAAATTTTGTATATTAATTATTATGGTTTCCTGATCATGGTTTTAATGTTAGGAAAATGTTTAAATTTTTATAATAAAATTATGTTATTGATTTTTACATATAACTTCATTTGATTATAATATTAGACAAATCTATATCTTTCTAAAAATTAATTACTATATTCTGAGATTTTAACTGTACTGATCACTTCAACCTAGCCCATCACAGAATGAGGTATGTTTTAAAGGCTGTCTGTAATGCTGTGTTAGTTTATGTATATAAAACAATAATTTCAATACTAATAATACTTTCATTTTACATTTGAAGCTGTTATTTGGTAACTAATGCTCTGTTAATGTCACTATTAATCAATTGAATTATTCTATTTGCCTCTTATAATGCTTGTGCCTGAACTTTACTTTGGATATAGATGGGAATGTGATCAGGAATATAATTATTATTTGAAATGATCATATTCCAAATAATGATATGGAATTCAAAGGCATGGGGTAGATCAGAGATTAAAACTGGATATTAAATACATAAAGATGGTAGATGAAGTCTTCGAAGTGAATGGTAATATTCATGGCTAGACAACAAAGGGATGAAGGAACCAGGAAACATAATTTTGGAAACATTAATATATAAAGTCTTGAAATAAGAGCTAGCAAAGGAAACTAACATTGAGTTGCTAAGAAGTGGAATTAAAATAGAACATATCAAGAAGGTGGAGTTGTCAATAGCATCAAAATATTTACTGTGTACAAAGAAGTTGACATCCACTTTCAGCACATCTATTTAAATATACATACCACAATGGAAGATGGAAGATATTTTAAAACGTCTTCTTCACCGGGCTGTCTCCAGATTCTAAAACATTGCCTGGCACTTAGTAGACAGGAATACTATTTGTTTAATGAATTGAATAGATGATTTTGTGGATTATGAAATCAATTATCACAAGCATATAAAATTCTTAAACAAGTGTACTCTGATACTCAAATATATTTCTATGTCCATTATACTTAATTGTTACTTATAGAGTTAAAAGACCACAAAGTAGAGCAACTTGTTATAAAATAGTTTACTTGGAACTGTTGCATAAACATATCGTATATTCATTTCATAACATTTTTTACTTTATCCACGTTAGTTTCATGAAGATATACATATTTATTAATAAAACTCAATTTATCTGACCTAATAATGTTGATAGTCCATAAAAATAAAATGGCCAGTTCTTATAAGATGGAATTTAGAATGAAACACCAGATGAATAATTATTATGCTGACATTTTTATTTATAGGTAGAAAATAGTTGAAACCTTACTTTACAGAAGTTTATTAACATTGTTAATTCCACCTAAAAATATTTAAATAATAAAAAAGCAGTTATCAAAGTCTCATAATATTTAAATGACATAGACTCTTTTCAAATTGCATAACTTATAAGAGCAAGTAAATTATTGACTCAAAATAAATTAGTTAATATAAGAAAAATAGTAGAAAGAATTAAGTCAATCTTAGAAATTCTATTGTTTACTTTTTTTTTCTTTTTTTTGAGACGGAGTCTTGCTCTGTCACCCAGGTTCGAGTGCAGTGGCACGGTCTCAGCTCACTGCAACCTCCGCCTCTCAGGTTCAAGCAATTCTCCCTCAGCCTCCTAAGAAGCTGGGATTACTGGCACCTTGCACCAACACACCCAGCTAATTTTTGTATTTTTAGTAGAGATGGGCTTTCACCGTGTTGGCCAGGCTGGTATCGAACTCCTGAGCTCAAATAATCTTCCCACCTCAGTCTCCCAAAGTGCTGGGATTACAGGAGTGAGCCACCATGCCGGGCCATCGTGTTTACTTTTTTAAAACTGTAAAGTAATTGATAGACTTTTATAAAATAATGCCAATAAATTTTTAAAAATTTTTTGGAAACTTGTGCAATTAAAAAATAACTTTGTCAAGATACTAGTTACTTTAAGAAACTATTCACTTCTTCAAAATATGCTGCTTCTGCCCTTAAAGTTTATTTGGAAAAAGAAAACAAGAATGAATTAAACACAAATATTTATCATTTAAATGCTTTTATTAAAATTATATTCAGGCCCAGGTACATTGGCTCATGCCTGTAATCCCAGCACTTTGGGAGACCAAAGTGGGCAGATCATCTGAGGTCAGGAGTTTGGGAACAGCCTGGTCAATATGACAAAACCCCATCTCTACTAAAATACAAAATTAGCCAGGCATGGTGGCACATGCCTGTAATCCCAGCTACTTGGAAGGCTGAGGCAGGAGAATCACTTGAACTGGGGTTGCAGAGGGTGCAGTGAGTGGAGATCACGCCATTGCACTCCAGCCTGGGAGACAGAATGAGACACCATTTCAAAAAAAAAAATTATATTCAGAATCTGCGACATATTCTTTTTAAAAATGAATTTGAAAATTATAAAAGTTTCTCATTCTGAATTTTAAAAATAATATCGAATTTGTACATACTAACTTAGATTGAAATTTTGATCTAGTGAAATGAATTATGCATAAAGATTATCATTAATGTGAAGGAAATCAACCCATTGGCATCTTATGATTTTAAAGCATAAAACTTTTTGGGCATCAGACATCTTTAATTTTTCTCCTTGGCTTTTGACATACTTTTTAAAAATATGCCCAGACACATATATCTTTTGTCCTAACAACTATTTTCTGTAGAAATACTTTGCTATACTTCTCTTAGAACAAAGAATGAATGTTTATTACTTGAAATGTGGAGCACTGTGTTCTGTAAAAATATTCTACATATTCGTGGTGTTTGAGAACTAGTCATATATACCCAAATTCAGATTTCTGTTTGTTCTCACAGCTTGTATTCTTACTTAAGAATTCAAATCTGAAATTTCTGATATTTTCATCAGTATGGAGCTAACCTGAAGCTATTCTGTACACCATAATGACCATGTTTTCTATAATGTCTAATCCTTTTGTGCTGATAAAAACTTTTATTCTTGAATTCTCTTTAGCCATGTTTTTAACAAGTCAGTTGTCTCACTAGAAGTTCTTATCACAGTTGTACAAACTGTAATATTATTCCTTTACATGAAAAACAGTATACCTTTCTCATCAAAGCTATTAAAATAAGAATAAATTGTTAAACTTAAAATTTGGTGTTGTAATGCAAAGTATATATTTGTACCATCATCCAGTAGTATCTTCTCAAATACTACATATTCTAAATGTTCATATTTACTTTTTTATTATTGTAAATAAATGTATGACTGTGTACTAGTCTAAGATATGAACCACTAACAGTAGATTTTATTTGGGCTAAACACAACCTGTTTAATACATGATTTTTTAATTAACTTGTGAATGTGTCCTGCTATGTTACCTTTGACAAAGAAGTAGAGACTGAATGGCATTTTTGGATTGACTAGAATAACTTTTCAAAGACACCTAAAGAATCATTCATTGCCAGTCTGCAGAGAGGATTTCACTATGATGTTTGTATTTACATCTCTCTGGTTCAATACTTCAAATCAACAATTTAGATTAATGATTTGTCATATCTATTAGATTTCAGATTTAATAAGAGAATATCAAATGGGCTAGGTTCAAAATTTAAAAAAAAGAAAAACCCTCCCCATAGAGAATGAGACAGTTTGATTTTAGCAGCAGAGTGTATAAAAACTCTTAGAACTTTTATTTAGCTGAAATATAAATGTTAGCAATTAATGGGATATGATTGCTTGAAAATACAGATTTAGGTTATATTTTGAGAATAAGGGAGGTCTCAGTCTTTTTTTTTTTTTTTTTTTTTGAGACTGAGTTTGGCTCTTGTTGCCCAGGCTGGAGTGTGCAATGGCACGATCTCATCTCATCACAATCTCCGCTTCCCAAGCGATTCTCCAGCCTCAGCCTCCCAAGTAGCTGGGATTACAGGCATACACCACCACATCTGGCTAACTTTTTTAAATTTTCTTTTCTTTTCTTTTTTTTTTTTTGGAGACGGAGTTTCACTCTTGTTACCCAGGCTGGAGTGCAATGGCGTGATCTCGGCTCACCGCAACCTCCGCCTCCTGGGTTCAGGCAATTCTCCTGCCTCAACCTCTTGAGTAGCTGGGATTACAGGCATGCGCCACCATGCCCAGATAATGTTTTGTATTTTTAGTAGAGACGGGGTTTCACCATGTTGACCAGGATGGTCTCGATCTCTTGACCTCGTGATCCACCCGCCTCGGCCTCCAAAGTGCTGGGATTACAGGCTTG
The DNA here is from genome assembly GCF_009761245.1 of Sapajus apella. Lineage (NCBI taxonomy): Eukaryota > Metazoa > Chordata > Mammalia > Primates > Cebidae > Sapajus > Sapajus apella. The sequence continues at coordinate 3,969,301 of NW_022436995.1, forward strand.
AGCCACTGCGCCCGGCTTTTTTTGTATTTTTAATAGAGACAGGGTTTCTCCATGTTGGTCAGGCTTATCTCAAACTCCTGGGAAGTCATAGTCTTATAATACTTTTCGTTAGTCAGAATAACCCTTGGTGTTAGAGTAACACCATAAACATAAATAAAATATAATAATAAAATAAAAGAGTGTCAATGGATTTGGAGACATTTGAAAATGTATAGGAACTGTGTTCCTTCAGACTGGGGAATTTTACCTTTGAAAAATAAAGAGAGGTAAAACTAACTTTTGTTCTCAAATGTTTAAGAATGCCTGTTGGTGACTTGTTCCGTTTGGCCGAAATTGTTGAACCACTATCATGGAGAGGAAGTGCCAGAGAGGCAGGATTTTTTTCTATTACAAAAAAGAGCTTTCTAATAGTGGTAGATATTCAGATAAGGAAAGAGCTACCTTAAAAATAATGAAGTTTATGCAGCTATGAAAATATATTAATAACCCATGATTTTCAGGCTCAGAGGATGTTCTGGCTAAGGAGGTAAATTGGTAGGGCAAAAGACTTCTACCTAAACTTAAGAAAACTCCACATTTATGTGTTTTACATATCCTGATTTTATAAGATGAAAAGATGATAATTCTATGTTTTAAAATTTTATAATCACAGACTTACAATGGCAGTAGTGCTGTAAAGAACACAAACATTTGAAAGAGTATTTGAACTAGATGGCCTTTGAAGTCTTATCAAATGTAATTTTAATAATAACTATAATGAAATTATAACATTGTTAACAAATAAATAAAGTGCTAAAGAATGTTACAAACTCTCCTTAATCCTCAACACAGCCCTGAAAACATTATTATACCCATTTTAGATATGAAAGGAATGAGGATCAGAAAGCTTCAGTACTTTGTATGAGAGCCTATGGCATGTGGCTGGGCTTATAACCTTAGTTACACAATATTATAAATTTGTAGAGTTGGAAGTACTCTTAGGGATCATATTCTAAACCATTCTGGTTCTACTATTTTAAAGCATATAACATATCACCATCCAGTGATAGGCTAAGCTGGTTTTTAATATGTTCAAACTCACTCCCCTGTTCTTGGGCTATTTAATTACTTTTGGAGTAACTCCAGCTATTAGGGAATATCTTCCTATGTGAGCTGAAAGCTGCTTTTTCATGCAATCCTATTTAAAATATAGTGCTTTTTCATGTTCTGTTACTCTGGTCTCTTCTTTGAAGGTATTTATATTTAAATTGCAGAAATACAATATGGAGACAAAGCATACAAATATATTAAGAACTTCCCCAGTAGGATTATACCCTTAAAATCTCTTTGTCCAAAATAAATTATGATTTAAATTAAAAAAGCTAACATAAACACCCATTGTCATTTGTTCTGTTCTGGCAAACATATTTGTAAGATAAGAGATGATCATAACAAGGATAGTAGTTGCTCAACAACAAACACAAACATCTTTTCTAAAGGATAGTTCAATCTGCAACTGAATAAAAGAGAATCATAAGTCGAAGTGTCAGGGCCTGACGACAGAAAGGCATGTGCCAAACCAAGAGAGATTTTATAGCAAGTACCCATTCATAAATACAGGACTCTAAGACAGTATTTAATTTCCAGGGCCAAGGCAGTATCTACTTCTCAGCATACCAGTCAAAAATGGGCAAATGATAAGTCTGATGACTGGATTGTAATTCATCTCAATATGTGGATTAATTACTTAAAGCCAGGTATACTGTTAATTGTAGAGTGACCAAGTTGAAAAACTGATTAGAAGCTCATGTATATATATACATATATATACATACATATGTGTATATACATGTCATATATGTAACTATGAAATCGTGCTTATTTATCTTAATAAGGAACTTTATTCATTTTTTCCCATTACTTTATGTTAGAACATTATTATCACTCAGGAGAAAAAGTTTACTTTTAAACATAGAAATATATCTCTGGTCTATAATGATAATTATTCAACCTAATTATATATCAAAATGTTCATAACATTGATAAGTTATATTATCTTCTGTACAAAAGAAATACATCTGAAATACAATCACTGAGCTACACCTTATGTCCAAATGTGCCCATTATTTTGTTTATTCCCATTTGAACATCAATGATCCCCAAAAATGCTTCCCAAATTTGGCTGTAGAATATCACTGAAGACAATAAGAGTTGAATAAAAGTAACATAACATATTAAGACAAATTAAAGTAACTACTGACTCGAGACAATACAATGAATCTTTAGTAAATACAGCCACGTTTGCTAAAGCTGAAACAGAGCACACGTATAGAGTTTTAGGAGATCAAAATAAGAGCTGCTATTTCATCACTGTTATTATGTGATGGTACTATGGGCAATAAAGAGGAGCTAAATGTAATCTGTTCATTTCTTTCTTATTTTTTCTAGTCTCTAATTTTATGAGCTCTTAGCAAACTATAGAGCCTTCTGGGAAAATACTAGTTCATTTTAATGGAAATATGCAAATAAAGAGAAAGCAATATTAGAAACTGTATATATATAGGTATATATATGCATATATATATACATACATATATATATATATAATACACACACACACACACACACACACACACACACCCTGAGGAGCATCACATAACATGCTATTATCCAGCAATCAATTTTTGACTGCTTCTTTTGTCCTGTGTAAGATTTCAGGTTTGGATCCTAAAAGTAAATATTTCTAAATTTTATCTATATTATTTTATTTAAGAGAATTACAACCCTGGAGGATGATCCAGGATGGCTGAATAGAAACAGTTCTGGAGTGTGGTTCCCAGCGAGAACACAGAGGGTGAATGATCACCACATTTCCAAATGAATTTTTACTGCCCACAGACCAGGAGATTCCTGGGCAGAAAAGTGCCATGAGTCTCCAGCACAGCTGTTTAACTGGTGCAGTGGGTCTCTGCACAAACTCTCATACAAACCTGGGTGCCATTTCAACTGCAGCCTGGAATGCCTGGGAGACAGAGTCACCTACTCAACTAAAAAAGAGGGGGCTGAAACAGGAAGCCAGGTGATCTGGCTCAGTGGGTCCCACCCCCACAAAGACTGGCAATCTTAAATGCTCTGGATTGAGAGTTTCACAGCAAGCACAGCTGGACCCAGGATGGTCCGGCTCTGTCAGGGGAAGGGTGACCACAATTACTAAGGCAGTCCACCACTACCAAGGCAATTTGTCATTACTGAGGCAGTCTGCCATTACTGAAGCAGTCCGCCATTACTAAGGCAGTCTGCCATTAACGAGGCAGTCCACCATTACAGAAACAGTCTGCCATTACTGAGGCAGTTCTAACTATACCTCTATAAACAAAACTGCAATGAAGTTCACACAGCAGCTGGGTAGTGCCCACAGTCAGCTCAGCAACGCCTCTGCTGGCAGACTGTAACTAGGCTAGCTCCTCGCTGGGCAGGGCATCTCTCAAAAAAGGCAGCAGTAAGTCAGGAACTTATAAATAAAGCCCCACCTTCCCAGGAAAGAGCATCTGAGGAAAAAAAGACATTTATGACTCCACTGCAGCAGAACTAAATGTACGTGCCCAGCAGCTCTGAATGGAACAATGGAGCTCACAGCTCAGCACCTGAGCTCCTATAAGGGACAGACTGTCTCCTCAAGCAGCTCTCCAGCCCTGATATATCCAAAGAGACACCTCATAAATGGGAGCTCAGGCTGACATCTGGCGGAGCATCCTTCTGGGACAAAGATAACAGAAGAAGAAACTGGAAGATACCCTACTGTTCTGCAGCTGCTGCAGGGGATCCCCAGGCAAGCAGGGTCTGGAGTGGACCTCCAGCAGTCCTACAGCAGATGGGCTTGACTGTTAGAAGGAAAACTAAGAAACAGAAAGAAATAACTTCATCATCAATAAAATGGACATGCACTCAGAGACCCCATCAGAAAGTAACTAACCACAATGACCACAGGTAGATAAATCCACAAAGATGGGAAGAAACCAATGCAAAAAGGATGAAAACACCCAAAATCAGAATGCCTCTCCTCCTCCAAGGGATCACAAATCCTCACCAGCAAGGGAACAAGGCTAGATGGAGAATTAGTATGATGAATTGACAGAAATAGGCTTCAGAAACTGGGTTGTAACAGGCTTCAGAAACTGGGTTGTAACAGGCTTCAGAAAGTGGGTTGTAACAAACTTTTCTGAGCTAAAAGAACATGTTCTAACCCAATGCAAAGAAACTAAGAACCTTGAAAAAAGGTTTGACAAAATGCTAATGAGAATAAACAGCTTAGAAAAGAATAGAAATGAATTGATGGAGCTGAAAAACACAACACGAGAACTTCGTGAAGCATACACAAATTTCAATAGCCGAATTGACCAAGCAGAAGAAAGGATATCAGAGATTGAAGATCAACTCAATGAAATAAAATGAGAAGGCAAGATTAGAGAAAAAAGAGTGAAAAGAAATGAACAAAGCCTCCAAGAAATATGAGATTACGTGAAAAGACCTAATCTACATGTGATAGGTGTACCTGAATGTGACAGAGAGGATGAATCCAAACTGGAAAACACTCTTCAGGATATTATCCAGGAGAATTTACCCTATCTAGCAAGGCAGGCCAATATTCAAGTCCAGGAAATACAGAGAACACCACAAAGATATTCCTCAAGAAGAGCAACCCCAAGGCACATAATTGTCAGATTCACCAGGGTTGAAATGAAGGAAATAAATGCTAAGGGCAGCCAGAAAGAAAGGTCAGGTTACCCACAAAGGGAAGCCCATCAGACTCACAGCGGATCTCTCAGCAGAAGCCCTACAAGCCAGAAGAGAGTGGGGGCCAATATTCAAGATCCATAAAGAAAAGAACTTTCAAGCTAGAATTTCACCTCCAGCCAAACTAAGCTTCATAAGTGAAGGAGAAATAAAATCCTTTACTTACAAGCAATTGCTGAGAGATTTAGTCACCACCAGGCCTGCCTTACAAGAGCTCCTGAAAGAAACACTAAACAAGGAAAGGAACAACCAGTGCCAAAAAGTACCAAATGGTAACGGCCATCGACACAATGAAGAAAATGCGTTGGGCAAATCATCCAGCAAGCATCAAAATGGCAGGATGAAATTCACACATAACACTATTAACCCTAAATGTAAATGGGTAAATGACCCATTCAAAAGACACAGATTGGAAAATTGGATAAAAACTCAAGACTCATCAGCGTGCTATATTCAGGAAACTCATCTCACATGCAAGGACACACATAGGCTCTAAATAGAGGGATGGAGGAAGATTTATCAAGCAAATGGGGAGCAAAAAAAAGCAGGAGTTGCAATCCTACTCTCTGATAAAATACAATTTAAACCAACAAAGATCAAAAGAGACAAAGAAAGGCATTACATAATGGTAAAAGGATTAATGCAACAAGAAGAGCTAACTATCCTAAATATATATGCACCCAGTACAGGAGCACCCAGATACATAAAGCAAGTTCTTAATGACCTACAAAGAGACTTAGACTTCCACACAATAATAGTGGGAGACTTTAACACTCCATTGTCAATATTAGACAGATCAACGAGACAGAAAATTAACAAGGATATTCAGGAATTGAACTCAGGACTAGACCAAGCAAATCTAATAGACATTTATAGAACTCTCCATCCAAAATCAACAAAATATACATTCTTCTCAGCACCATGTTGCACCTACTCCAAAATTGACCAGATAATTGGAAGTAAATCACTCCTCAGCAAATGCAAAAGAACGGAAATTATAACAAACAGTCTCTTAGACCACAGTGCAATCAAATTAGAACTCAGTATTAAGAAACTAACTCAGAAGGGCACAACTTCATGGAATGTGAACAACTGGCTCCTCAATGTTGACTGGATAAATGAAGAAATGAAGGCAGAAATAAAGATGTTCTTCGAAACCAACAAGAACAAAGGCATAAGGTACCATAATCTCTGGGACACATTTAAAGCAATGTCTAGAGGAAAATTTACAGCAATAAATGCCCATATGAGAAGCAAAGAAAGATCTAAAATCGACACCCTATCATCAAAATTGAAAGAGCTAGAGGAGCAAGATAAAAAACAAAACAAAACAAAAACAAAACTCAAAAGCTAGCAGAAGACAAGAAATAACTAAGATCAGAGAAGAACTGAAGGAGATAGAGGCATAAAAACATCCTTCAAAATCAATAAATTCAGGAGATGGTTTTTTGAAAAGATCAACAAAAGAGACAGACTGCTAGCCAGATTAATAAGAAATGAGAGAAGAATCAAATAGATGTAATTAAAAAGCGGTAAAGGGGATATCACCACCAATTCCACAGAAATACAAACTGCCATCAGAGATTACTACAAACAACTCTATGCCCATAAACCAATAAACCTGGAAGAAATGGATAAATTCATGGGCACGTGGACACTCCCAAGCCTAAACCAGGAAGAAGTTGAAACCCTGAATAGACCAATAACAAGGGCTGAAGTTGAGGCAGCAATAAATAGCCCACCAAACAAAAAAGCCCAGATGAATTCTACCAGACATACAAAGAGGAGCTGGTACCACTCCTTCTGAAACTATTCCAAACAATCCAAAAAGAGGGAATCCTTCCCAAATCTTTTTATGATACCAACATCGTGCTGATACCAAAACCCAGCAGAGATTCCACAAGAAAAGAAAATTTCAGGCCAATATTTATGATGAACATAGATGCAAAAATCTTCAATAAAATACTGAGAAACTGATTGCAACAGCACATCAAAAAGTTTACATATCATAATCAAATAGGCTTCATCCTGGGGAGGCAAGGCTAGCTCAACATATGCAAGTTTATAAACATAATTCACCACATAAACAGAACCAAAGACAAAAACCACATGATTATCTCAACAGATGCAAAGAAGGCCTTTGACAAAATTCAACAGCCCTTTATGCTAAAACCTCTGAATAAACTAGGTACCGACAGAATGCATCTCAAAATAACAAAAGCTTTTTATGACAAACCCACAGCCAATATCATACTGGATGGGCAAAAACTGGAAGCATTCCCTTTGAAATCTGGCACTAGACAAGGATGCCCTCTCTCACCACTCCTATTCAATATACATTGGAAGTTCTAGCCAGAGCAATGAGGCAAGAAAAAGAAATAAAGAGTATTCCATTAGGAAAGGAGGAAGTCAAATTGTCTCTATTTGCAGATGACATGATTGTGTATTCAGAAGATCCCATCCTCTCAGCCCAAAATCTTCTTAAATTGATAAGCAACTTCAGCAAATTCTCAGGATACAATATCAGTGTACAGAAATCACATGCATTCCTATACACCTATAACAGACTTAAAGAGAGCAAAATCAAGAATGAACTGCCATTCACAATTGCTACAAAGAGAATAAAATACCTAGTAATACAGCTAACAAAGGAAGTAAAGGATGTCTTCAAGGAGAACTACAAACCACTGCTCAAGGAAATAAGAGAGGACACAAACAGATGGAGAAACATTCCATGCTCATGGTTAGGAATAATCCATATTGTGAAAATGGCCATACTGCCCAAAGTAATTTACAGATTCAATGCTATCCCCATCAAGCTACCTATGACCCTCTTCACAGAACTGGAAAAAACCACCTTAAACTTCATATGGATCCAAAAGTGAGCCCGTATAGCCAAGTGAATTCTAAGCAAAAACAACAAAGCTGGAGGCATCACGCTACCTGACTTCAAACTATACTACAAGGCTACAGTAATCAAAATAGCATGATACTGGTATCAAAACAGAGATATAGAACAATGGAACAGAACAGAGGCTTCAGAAGCAACACCACACACCTACAACCATCTGATATTTGACAAACCTGACAAAAACAAGCAATGGGGAAAGGATTCCCTATTTAATAAATGGTGTTGAGAAAACAGGCTAGCCATGTGTGGAAAGCAGAAACTGGACCCCTTCCTGACACCTTACACTAAAATTAACTCCAGATGGATTAAACACTTAAACATAAGACCTAACACCATACAAACTCTAGAAGAAAACCTAGGCAAAACCATTCAGGACATAGGCATAGGCAAGGATTTGGTGACTAAAACACCAAAAGCATTGGCAACAAAAGCCAAAATAGACAAATGGGATCTAATTAAACTCCAGAGCTTCTGTACAGCAAAAGAAACAATCATTAGAGTGAATCAGCAACCAACAGAATGGGAAAAAATTTTTGCAATCTACCCATAAGACAAAGGGCTAATATTCAGAATCTACAAAGAACTAAAACAGATTTACAAGAAAAAAGCAAACCCATTCAAAAGTGGGCAAAGGATATGAATACTTTTCAAAAGAAGACATAAAAGAGGCAAAAACAAACATATGAAAAAATGCTCATCATCACTGGTCATTAGAGAAATGCAAATCAAAACCACCTTGAGATAACCATCTCACGCCTGTTAGAATGGTGATCATTAAAAAATATGGAGACAACAGATGCTCAAGAGGATGTGGAGAAATAGGAACACCTTTACACTATTAGTGGGAGTGTAAATTAGTTTAACTATTGTGGAAGACAGTGTGGCAATTCCTCAAGGACCTAGAAATAGAAATTCCATTTGACCCAGCAATCCCATGACTGGGTATATATCCAAAGGATTATAAATTGTTCTATTATAAGGACACATGCACACGTATGTTCATTGCAGCACTGTTTACAATAGCAAAGACTTGTACTTTGCTTTGAACCAACCCAAATGCCCACTGATGATAGCCTGGACAGGGAAAATGTGGCACATGTACACCATGGAATACTATGCAGCCATAAAAAATGATGAGTTCATGTCCTTTGCAGGGACATACATGAATCTGGAAACTGTCATTCTCAGCAAACTGACACAAGAACAGAAAATCAAACACCTCATGTTCTCACTTATAGGCAGGTGTTGAACAATGAGAACACATGGACACAGGGAGGGGAGCATCACATACTGGGGTCTGTTGTGGGGGACCACGGGAGGGACAGTGAAGGGTAAGGAGTTGGGGAGGGATAACATGAGGAGAAATGCCAGATATAGGTAATAGGGATGGAGGCAGCTATCCACATTTCCATGTGTGTACCTATGCAACAATCCTGCATGTTCTTCACATGTACCCCAGAACTTCAAGTGCAATAAAATATATATATATATATATATATTTAAAAAAAAGAATTATAACTTTATCATTATACTTTTACATCTTTAAAAAACAAAGAACGGTATATAGTTAAGCCGTTATCGTTATAAAGAAATATGCTGAACAACAATAAATAGAAAAATATAAAATATGAACAAAGAAATATGCTAAATAACAATAAAGAGAAAAAAACTACTGGGAGTGTTAAAGAGCTCATATAAAGTTTATAATAGGAGTTATGGAAAGGATTGTAACGCTGTCATCATTTGCTAATACATTCTGCAATGATTGCTTAAAATCATGTTAGTTTTTTTTTTTTTTTTTTGAAATCACATTTCTATGCCACTCCTGATATATTATTTTAGCTACCCTCTTTGGTTGTTCTTATTTTATTATGATGGAATCATATTTGCTTTCATTTTATAGAGGTATGACAGCCCTGGGAAAAATACTAAGAATTCTAACAAAATACTGATAATGCAATAGGAAAAAGAAGGAAATTAGTATTTCAACTCCATTTTGTTCTGACTCTCATGTTAAAAATGGACATAGTTTCCTGCAATCTGGAAGCAATGATGCTGCAGGGCAGAATCAACTCACTTTCTACCACATATTTAGTTATTAGCCTTTCCTTTTATTTTGCAGAGATAAGGCGTAATGTTGGCATTGGCTGTCTTGTTTTGAACTTAAATCTTACAGGGAAGAAAGAAACATAATCTCTTTCCCATCCTCTGTGATTAATTTCTGGAATGTTGTATGTGAGGGAAACTGAGTGATGCTGTGCCCACCAAGCTGTGGTGGACATCTGCTTCAAAGAAGTTAGTGACTTTGCAACCAGTTTTCTGTGGGTGTCACTTGTGTGCGGTGGTGCAGAGGGAAAATATCGAGAGGATAAAAGGAAAACCATTAATGCAGTTTGTGTTTCAGATTCCATGCCAATTTAATATTGTGTATTAATGATGCATTTTGGCAATAAAGCCATTTAATAACATTAAACAGAAATTGTCATTCCTGGTTAAGTGCAGCCTGCGTTATAACACATTTGCTAATTTCTCATTAAATTCAACATAAATTAAATAACAGATTTTATGTGTATAGCTAAGGAAAAAAGCCCCTTTAACTTATTTTCCAAAGAAAATAAACATCTTTGGGGAACATTTTCCAAACCTTTCGATTATAATGAGAGAACAAAACAGAAAGCTTCTTTTTTTTTGATGTTTAAAATTAACGTCCAAAGAAAATGAAGATTGTTCAAATATGGTGTCTTTTGGAAGAATGTTTGTTAAACGCAAGATTCAAATTTGCAACCTACAGATGTATTTGACTCTCAGTCATTAAAAAGACTTCAAGATAATTAAAGGTAGAGATTCTCAGCAGTGAAGGGAAGAGGGGAGAAGAGGATAATGGCTCTAGTTCCTCCTTACCTCCGTTTCCCTGGCATAGTTTGGAAATGCTATCTGAATAGATAGAATTCAGTAATTTTGGTCAAGCAGGGTCAAGTTTGGAGGTTCACGTCTTCTTAATTTGTCTATATGTATCTGGGAAATTCAAAAGACTTCTAAACTGGGGATGTTATACTCACTTTCACCCCAGTAGACGCTGAAACATTTTAAATAATATTTGATATTTATAGTTGTAACATGTACTTGATTACAGGGAAACTTAACAAAGGCCCCTAGAAGAAAAAACAAGTACAAAGGAAGACATCTTCATCTGTATCTATAGACATTTGCTTCTAGACAGAGTTTGTATGTACAGAAAAACTTAAAAATCTTTGCTTCTGTCTTGTGAGATTTTGAATGGTTTTAACATTATTTCTTATATTTCGAGTTGGTCTTTGAACAATATTGGTTTGAACTATGTGGATGCAGTTACATAAGATTTTTTTCAATAAAAGTCACACCAGCCTGCCTGTTCACCTACCTCCCTCTCTTCCACATCTGAGACAACAAGAGTAATCCTTCTTCCTCCTCCATTTTAGCCTACTCTAGGTGAAGACGATGAGGGTGAAGACCTTTACCGTAATGTACTCACACTTAATGAATAGCAAATATATTTTCTGTTCTGTATGGTTTTCCTAAAGACATTTTATTTTCTCTTGCTTACTTTTTTTTGTAACAATACAGAATGACATGGATATGACATAGAAAACAGGCATTAATTGGCCTTATGTTATTCATAAGCCTTCCAGTCAATGGTAGGCTCTCAGTAGTTAAGTTTTGGGGGAGTAAAAAGTTATACATAGAGTTTCAACTGCATTGGGATGTCAGAGCCCTTAACTCCTGTGTTGTTCAAGGGCCACATGTACATATTAAACATTCTTCTTTATATTTGTCATTATTGTTGATTTCTGTATATGAGCAATTTTTCAACTGGAAAAATATGTTCAAAAAATTATTATAGTTGAAATGATTATATGAAATACAAAGATAAAGACAAATTAAAAACAATGAATACATTTAATAGTATGAATCATACTAAATATTTGTTAAATAAAAAATTTAGCTACTATTTTTGTCAGGCATGGTGGCTCACGCCTGTAATCTCATCACTTTGGGAGGCCAAAGCGGGCAGATCATTGGAGGTCAGGAGTTCGAGACCAGCCATGGTGAAACTGACCAACATGGTGAAACTCTGTCTCTACTAAACTACAAACAGTAACTGGGCGTGGTGGCAGCTGCATGTAATCCCAGCTACTTGGGAGCTTTATGCCGGAGAATTGCTTGAATCCAGGAGGCAGAGGTTGCAGTGAGCTGAGATTGTGTCACTGCACTCCAGCCTGGACAACAGAGTGATACTCCATCTCAAAAAAAAAAAGTATCTGAAACAGGTCTCACTCAATTTAGAAGTTTATTTTGCCATGATTAAGGGCATGCCCGGAAGAAATAAACATGAAATCACAGAAACAGTCTGTGGTCTGTGCCTTTCTCCAAAGATGATGCTGAAGCCTTCCAGATTTAAAGGAGAAAAAATGGGCTGGAGGAGAAATAAGGAGGGTCTGGTAATCCAAGTGTTGCCAGGGAAAAGGAGCAGGTAAGGGAATATTCAATTATATATTCATCTTGTGCTCAGTAAATTGGCACTTTACATAAGATAAGGTGAGCATAGAGTAGCTACCTATGGAGACATTTAACCTTTCATCTTTATCTGCTTAGGAACTAATAGAAAGGCAGGTTCTTGCATGACTCAGCTTTCGGCTTTATTTATTTTTTTGGCATAGTGAATTGGAATCCTGAGTTTTTATTTTTCTTTCACAGAATGTATCAATCATATTATAGAGCCTTCTTTGCATTCTGTGGGAAATGATGTTGTGACTAATAATTAAGCAGATGAAGAGGTTTTTTTTCTATGAATTTGTCAACTCAAAGTTTCCTTAAATAAAAAATAGTGTTTTATTTCTAAAGTGTGTCTATGCAGAGTTGAAACATAATATCAGGTACATAATGTGCCTCTCTAATAAACACCATATATATATTCTGAATATTCGTTGCTCAAAATAATCTTGTGATGCCAACCACTAAGTAAGGAAATGTTACAATACTTTGTAAATCATTCATGGCATTGAACATATCTGCGAAATTTGACAACAGCATAGTTTAGCACCAGACCATGAAGAACTTCTGAGAACCACTTAATCCGTCCTTTCACCTTTACTAAGAAAGGACAGTATCAGAAGTCTTATGTAATCCTATCAACTTTTTCAAAATACTACAATGTGCTTTCAAATCTTCTTTGAAAATACATTTCTTTAAGTCCTACTGTATTTACCTGCCTCTGCTTTCTCAGAGATTTCTCACTGCTTACTTCAACATAGGTTTTCCTAAATTCTTATTCAATTATTAAAATTAATATCTGCCAAGGCATTAATAGGGACAATAATATTAGCTTTTCTTCTCCTGTCCTCCTTGCAAACTTATTAAGGCATGTTGTTAAGTGAGATTTCCTGGTCTCTGGTGGTTCAGTTCCTACCTACTAGAGCTCTGGATCTGCTTTTCACTACCACTCCTTTCATGCACCTCAGCACTATCCTCCAAAATGTTTGTTGGTTTCTAGGAATTTCTCTCTCCTTCCCCTTTATAGCAGTACTTGTATTGTTCCTAATACTTTGCTTTGAGACATACATAAAAACTCTGACTAATATCATAATATAAATATCTCAAACCCTATCCAAACTGTAATGAGTAAACTAAACTCTCTCTTCCTATATTTGATTGGCCGCCTTCAAGGAAGTGAATTATGGTTCCAGACAAACTTAGAGACTCATGCCTTTCATTCCATGAACCAGATGAGTAATCAGTTAAACCCTGACTCCTAAGAATTAAATCTTAGAAAGAACCCTTCCTGGATCATTCTCTTTAGCACACTGCTGAGAAAGACCTGAAACCTGGATTGGCTAGAAAGAGGAGATACCAGCATTAATAAGGTACTTCATATCAAACCTTAGATGATTCACCTTGTGACCAGATAGTGGCCATACTGCCATAGACTCAGGTCTGAAATATTTTAATTCTAAAATGTAATGCTTATGTTATGCTCACATGTAAAACACTTTGTTCATATTAAATTGATTGGATATTAACCAAACTAAACTTTAGCCAGACTGATTAGAGAGAGAGAGAGAAGATACAAACTAACAACAGAAGGAATTAGAGAAGTGATATCACTATGAATTCTACAGATATTAAGGAAATGTTAAAACCAATGTTATAATAATATATCAATAAATACAACAATGTCAATAACAAAGGCACATTATTTAAGAAGCTCAAACTACTAAAGGTCATGGAACAAGAACAGATAACTGGAATAGCCTTATGTCTACTAAAGAAATTGAATTTGCAGTTTATATCTCCCCATAGAAACACACACACACACACACACACACACACACACACACACACAAACAAGTAAAAAACTGACCCTATATGCCTTCACTAGTGAATTCTATTAAACATTAAGGAATAAATAATATGAATTCTACACAAACTCTTCCATATAATTGAAGAGAAGAAAATAGTCCTCAACTCATTCAATATGTCAGCTTTCTCCCAATACCAAAACGACAGACATTACAAGAAACACAAACCCACACAAAAACACAGACGTATAGTCTTATAAACTTAAATCCATTACAAACATAGGTGCGAAAATTTTAATCAGCAAGTCAGATGAAACGACGTTTTTTTAAAGTATAATATGAGCAAGTGAATTTATTTAGACTTGCATGATTCTTTTAAATATTTGAAAATCAGCTATTGAAACCTATCATATTTGCAAACTGAAAAAGAAAAATCAGCCAGGCACAGTGATTCACCCTGTAATCCCAGCACTTTGGGAGGCTGAGGCAGGTGGATCACGAGGTCAAAAGATCGAGACCATCCTGGTCAACATGGTGAAACCCTGTCTCTACTAAAAATATAAAAATTAGCCGGGGGTGGTGGCATGCGCCTGTAGTCCCAGCTACTCAGGAGGCTGAGGAGGAAGAATTGCTTGAACCTGGGAGGTGGAGGTTGCAGTGAGCCGAGACTACGCCACTGTGCTCCAGCCTGGTGGCAGAGCAAGACTCTGTCTCAAAAAAAAAAAAAAAAAAATTGTAAGATCATTTCAATAGATATAGAAAAAGCATTTGGCAAAAATCTCATATTTGTTTCTGATAAAAACTCTCATAAAAATAGGAACTGAAAAAGACTTCCTCAAATTTATAAATGGCATCTATGAAAACCTACAGCTAATGTTATATTTGATTGTAAAATACCAAATGATTTTCCCCTACAATCAGGAAAAAGACAAGAATGAATACCCTCACCACTTCTCCTTAATATGGTTCTGGATGTTGTAGCCAGTGTAATATTACAAGAAAATAAAATCAAAGGCATGCAAATGAGAAAATAAATTGTGTTTATTAGCAAATAACCTCGTCATCCATATGAACAATCTGATGAAATCTAAAACAAATCTACTAAAACTAGTACGGGAGTTTAGAAAGGCTTATATGTAAAATATTTATTTAAAACATATCAATTGCATTACTATCTGCTGGCAATAAAAATAGAAAAATAAAAATTAAAAAATGTAATTTACAATGGCATCACAAACTGTTAAATACCTAAATAAATCTAATCTAAAACATGCAAAACTTGAACACTGAATAAAAACTCAACATTGCTGACAGAAATTAAAGAAGACCTAAGTAAATGGAGGGACATATTTTGCTCATAAGAATATTTAATATTGTTGGGATAACACTTATCCCAAAATTGATCTATAGATTCCACATGATTCCAATAAAAAATCCTATCAGTTTTTATTTTTTGGAGAAGTTAACAAGCTTATTCTAAAAATGCATATGGAAATGCAAAAAACCTAGAATGGTCAAAATAACTGTGAAGGAGAACAAAGTAGGAACACTAACTGAATTTCAAAATACAAAGCTAAAATATTTGATATGATTTATTTGATATTTGCATAATGATAGACAAACAGTTTAGTGGATCAGAACCTGAGTTCAGAAATGGTTGACAAATTTTTTGGCAAAAGTAAAAAGTATTTCTGCAGAAGTAGGATAAGCATCTGGTGATTGAATAATTAAAATTCAATATCCTCCCTATTTCCCCATAAATTGAACTTTTGTCTACACAAATACAAAAATTAACACAAATTGGATCTTAAAGTATAAAATATGAAACTATAAGATGTCTAAATGAGGCTGGGCACGGTGGCTCACAACTGTAATCACAGCACTTTGAGAGGCTGAGGTGGCCATCACCTGAGATCAAGAATTCAAGACCAGCCTGGCCAACATTGGGAAACCCTGTCTCTACTAAAAATACAAAAATTAGCTGGACACGGTGGCAGGCACTTGTAGTCTTAGCTACTCAAGAGGCTGAGGCAGAAGAATCACTTGAACCTGGGAGGCAGAGGTTTCAGTGAGCTCAGATCATGCCACTGCACTTCAGCCTGGGCAACAGAGCAAGACACCATCTAAAAAAAAAATAATAAAATATCTAAAAAAAACCCATAAAATCTTTGTTACTGTATTAGTCCATTCTCACACTGCTCTAAAGAACTACTTGAGACTTGGTAGTAGTCTTGAAAAAAAGAGGTTTATTAACTCATGGTTCTGCAGGCTTAACAGGAAGAATGACTGGGAGGCGTCAGGAAAACTACAATCATGGCAGAAGGTGAAGAAGCAGCAAGCACCTTCTTCACACGGCAGCAGAAGGGTGAGGGCAAGAGAACAGGGAAGTGCTAGACACTTTCAAATAATGAAATCTTGTGAAAACTCTATCAGAAGAACAGCAAGGGGGAAGTCCCATGATTCAAAAACTGCCCACCCGCTCCCTCTTTCAACACTGGGAATTACAATTTGACATGAAGTTCGGGTGGGGACACAGAGTCAAACCATATCAGTGACTTTGGGTCCCCTATGTTGCAAAAATGATGAAATAAAAAACTGATAAATTTGAACTTATCAAAATTAAAATATTTAGTGTTTCAAAAGACATTGTTAGGAGAATAAAAAGGCAAACTACCAACTTACTGGAAAAAATTGTAAATATAGCTCATATTTAGAAGATACAGAGAAAATATAAAGAATCCCTAAAATAAATAAGAAAACAACCAAAAATAAAATAAAAAAGAATTTGAACAGACACTTTAATAAAGAAGATATATGAATAAAATATAAACATAAAAAAATAATCAATATCATTTGTCATTACGAGAATACCAATTGAAGCCACAATGGAAGATTACTACATACTTATTTGATGGCTAAAATGAAAGACTGACCATACAAATTGTTTGTGAGAATGTGGAGGATCTGAAATTCTCATTTACTGCTGATAAGATTAGAAAATGGTGCAATCATTTTAAAAAACAGTTTAGCAGCTTAAAAAAAAAAAACCTAAAAAAAAAAAGAAATACCTACCATTTGATCCAGCTATTTACTTCTAGGTATTTATGCAAGTGAAAATACAGCCTATAGTCATACAAAGGTTTACACACAAATGTTCATAAGAATTTTATTGTAATAGCCAAAAACTGTAAATAATCCAATTGTCCGTTAGCAGGTGAATTGATAAACAAATAGTAGTATATCCATACAATGGAATCCTGTTCAGCAATAACAAAAGGAACTACTAACACAAACAAAAATGTAGATAAACTTAAAAATAACTATACAAAGTTAAAGAAGCCAGACAATAATCTTTATATATTGCATGATTCCATTTATATAAAATTTGAGAAAATGAAAATCAGTTAATAGTGACAGCAAGCAGATCAGAGTGATTCCCTGTGAAAGGCTGCGATGAAGTTGGACGGAGATATTCCATAGGTGCAAGGTGGGATTACACAGAAGGAGGGAGGGATTGCATAGAAGCAGGAAGAATCTTTTGGTGGAGGGTGATAAATATGTTCCCTATACTAATTGTAGTGATGGTTCTTCAGGTGTATGGATCTGTCAAAACTTTTCAAATTTTAACTTTAAGTGTGTGTAATTAATATACATTAATTATACCTCAGTTAACAATGAAAATAAAACTATTAAACCTTTTAATTCTAAAAAATTAAATTCATGTGTTCTGCTCACATATAAAATCAGTTTGATCTTATAAAAATAACTGGACATTATCCTGGAGCTTTTACTCTGAGGGAGCATTTCCTTATGTTTTTGTCTAATTTAAAATAAATTTTTCAATGTGACTGAGGTAGAGATAAATAAAACAGCAAATTAGCTCATCTGCCTAAAAATGCCCGTTACTGTTTTCTTCTAAACAATTTACCTTTCTTTAGTAATCAGAGCACACTTTGACAATAGTAATTTTCATTCCTTTTCTCTAAGCCATAGTTTCTTTGTTCATTCAAGGATACATTAGTCGCTAGAAGATCATGTCTAAATCCTAGAGGACAACAATTGACATATTCTAATTTAGAGATTCTCACTGCAGTCCAAGAATCAGGGCTAAGCAGAGTTTATAAGTATCACCTGGAGAAATCTGTTAATATTATCAGTACTTGAGCCACACTTTGGTAAATGCTAAATCCTACCAGGAGTGGACAATATTTCTTAAAAGCTTTCCTGTGTTGACACTTAATGCATGGCCTGTCTTTGGAACCACTGGACGTTTCTGAACAGCAGGACTTCCTAAGAAGCAGCAAGAAGTAGAAAAATTCTGGTAAGTGGATTTGCATTAATTTATAAGATCAAGAAAATATGTATACATTTCTTCAAAGGAGACACTCAACTATGATTAATAATTTAGATCAATTAACTTCTTAAGGAAAGTAAGAAGACCTGTTTCCTTAACTACAGAAGGAAAAGGGGAATATGGACACTTGCCAAGGAGCTCAGGCAAGTGTAAAAGGAAGTGGAGAAGAGAAAATATTTCTTTAGTTTATATCCTGATAGAAGGATGTAAAATATAATAATATGTTTAGAGTATAATTATAGAAATTCTGAGTGATATGACAATTTTGCCCCATGCCATTCATTACTCCCTAAAAATAAATAGTGTTTTGAAATAGCTACAAAATATTGGCAAAACATACTTATGTCTCATTTTGGCATGAATTATTTAGATGATTTCTGCAATGCTCTACTTAATTTAGCTTGAAATTAAGAATGGTTTCAGTCTTAGGCTAAACATTGGGGAATTACTTTTGCAGCCAAAGCTAACAATTTTGTCTTGCATGCCAATAGCTTCTCCCCTCCCAACTACCCACCCAAAACTCATTAGTTCCAAAATAATATTTTAGTGATCCTATCAAGGATCATTGTATCCAAAATCCCTTCTGGAGAATTCACTGGAGAATGATTCGAATTTAATGACAGAAAGGCTAGCATCTCTTTCCTCAGACAATTTCCACACTGCAATCAAGCAAGAAGACCAGGGATTTCTATTTTGTTAATGTGTTTGACTAGATACGCTGAATATCTTTCTACTGTAAAACACCTAAAATTTTGGATAAAAAATTGAAAAACAAATATTACAAATGGACAGCTGAATGCTCAATGAAGTAAATAAAATATTTATGGTTCAGATTGATGATGAGATGGAAAATTAGAGTGATAAATTTAGGAGCTGATGCTGCAGCTTTTCCCTCAGGGACAAATTTTAGTAGCTTGGTTCCAATGCCCACATCAGAATAAAAGATGAAGTAGAGAGTGCTGGTAGTGAATTGGAACTGAGTTTTTCAGGTAAAGCAGAAAGTGCTAGATCTGCAAAAGTGCTACCTACACTGGAATGACAGAATAAGAAAACATAATTTTCCTGCTGGCACAGTAAGACAACTTAAGCCAGGCACAGTGTCTCACACCTGTAATCCCAACACTTTTGGGAGGCTGAGGCAGGGGGATTGCTTGAGGTCAGGAGTTTAAGACCAGCCTGGGCAACATGTAGAGACATGGTCTCTACAGAAATTACAAAAATGAGCCAGATATGGTGGCAGATGCCTGTGTTCCCAACTTCCTGAAAGGCTGAGGTGGGAGAATGGCTTCAGCCTTGGAGGTTGAGGGCGTGTGAGGAAGTTGTGATGGCACAGAGCCACTATTGTGTCACTGCATTCCAGCCTGGGAGAAGAGCGGGACCTTGTCACCCAGGCTGGAGTGCAGTGGCACAATAGTATTGTTCTCTCTCTCTCTCTCTCTCTCTCTCTCTATATATATATATATATATATGTATA
>NW_022436995.1:3989547-4077782 GCF_009761245.1 Sapajus apella
TATATATGTATGTATATACATATACTATATATGTATATACTATATATGTATATATATGTATGTATATACATATACTATATATGTATATACTATATATGTATATATATGTATGTATATACATATACTATATATGTATATATATATACACACACACATATATACATGTGTATATATACTATATATGTGTATATATATATACTATATATGTGTATATATAGTATATATATGTATATATATATAGAGCACACAATACATATATATACATACATATACTATGTATATATATACACATATACATATATATGTGTATAGAGAGACATTGTCTATTTTATATATATAATAATCAATATACTCCTTAGAGTTTGTAATCAGATGATATCGAGGTTCTATATCACATGCTCTGGGTCCATCTTCAATTTCTGCTACAGGTGTGGTGGAGACTTTCCATGCATTTACTGAGTCTTCAACTCAGGTAGCTACTGAGTCTTCAACTCAGGTAGCTGTCTCATCCCCCAACTTTTCTCTAAAGCCCATAACACCTCTTGGACGATCCTCAATCAATGGAGGATGGGGGTTAGGAAAATGATTTCTCAACTCCTTTCCTTCAAAGGGAACATTCTGACAGATACTTCACATTGTTTCCGAGCACACCCCAAAAGGGTTGAGCCCCATCTGCCTCCAGCGATGATGACAGCTCAGTAGCATACTCTTTGTTGGTATCATGTTCTTCCCTGGCCTACTCTCTTCACTGCTTCATTCTGACTTACTGGGTCCTCCTCCCAAACATGCCACCTATACATATGTCATTGTATCAGGCAATGCTTTCAGGAAAATACAAATTAAGATAATGCATTTCATGTCATGTGAATCTGGGCTACATTTTTTCTATTGTCTATAAGACTTGGGCATCCTCAAGCCACAAGTAGTGATGTCAAATTATACTTAGATGAGTGGGTTCCCTCATGCACTTGACAGAAACAAATGCAAGACACTTTTGGTAAACACAAATGGTAAACACTCTAAAACCAAACCACCTAGTGTCATTCAAAAACTCTTCCAAAATGAGTTCAAAATAAAAAACGGCAAACCAGTAGAAAAAATAAACCATTCAAAGCAGTAGCTAGCACTAAAGATCGTGTTATTTAACTCTTGCTTAGTGGCCTAAACAACACTAATCATGTTATCTCTCGGTTTCTAAGGGTCACACACTCAGTGCACAGAGGGGTGACTTCTTTCTGCTTCCACATTATTTTGCATATCAGCTGGAAGACTTGAAGGCTGATTGGCTGGAATTATCTAAACAATTAATTGGGATAGAGAAGCTGCTCTTTTTTTTTTTTTTTTTTTTTTTTTTTGACAGAGTTTCGCTCTTTTTACCCAGGCTGGAGTGCAATGGCGCGATCTCAGCTCACCGCAACCTCCGCCTCCTGGGTTCAGGCAATTCTCCTGCCTCAGCCTCCTGAGTAGCTGGGATTATAGGCATGCACCACCATGCCCAGCTAATTTTTTGTAGTTTTAGTAGAGACGGGGTTTCGTTACTTCACATGGCTGGCAAATTGGCACTTACTGTTGGCAGTCAGCCTCAGTTTTTCTCCATATGATCTTCTCTACAGGGCTACTTGAGTGTCCTCACAGCACAATAGCTAACTCCTCCCAGAATGAGCAATATGGAAGACTAGGGAGGAGTGTGTAAACTTCTTAATGACCTAACTTCCTACATCACACATTTTCACTTCAACAATATTCTATTTCTCACACATGTAAGTCCTATTAGTTGTGGGAGAGCATTTGATGGAAGCGTGACTACCAGGAGCCAATGTTTATTAGTAAAATACTGAATGTTGGTTACTACAGAGACTATGGTGGATTTGTATCATGCCAAATGAACTAAACTGGAATTGTGTTCCCCATAATTCCCCTCCAAGCATAGTTCTTTTGTATTAGTCCATTTTTATGCTGATGATGAAGACATATCTGAGACTGGGCAATTTACAAAAGAAAGAAGTTTAATATGGACTAACAGTTCCATGTGGCTGGGGAAGCATCATAATCGTGGCAGAAGGACCAAGTCATGTCTTACATGGATGGCAACAGGCAAAGAAAGAGAGAGCTTGTGCAGGGAAACTCTACTTTATGATACCATCAGATCTCATGAGACCCACACAACACCACGAGAACACCATGGGAAAGACCTGCCCCCACGATTTAGTTACCTCCCATCAGGTCCCTTCTACAACACTTGGGAATTCAAGATGAGATTTGGTTGGGGACACAGCCAAACCATATTATCTTTATTAGTGAGAGCCATGAGAGGTATTTTGTATGAGATTTGGAGGGATGAAATGAAGCAGCCTCTATATTCTTTTTATTTTCAGAAAGTCAGCATGAGGCACATGGCACTGTTGTAGCTCATGCAGGTGTTGTTTATCTGTGGGCTCATCTTGTTGAAGTAGGGCAGTAGCTGGGTCCTCAGAAATGCCACAGCTGCCACACAGCCACTTTCAATCACTCTGACTTTCAATGAGGTATGATTTAGCTCATATCAGCTCCTCCTGCAGATCACCCCAACTTTGAAGTTGGACAGGTGGAAGCAGGGTTGCAACTCTGTCTTGATAGATTCAGGTTTATTCTTGCAGGTACTAGTTTGTCTTCCTTCCCTCATTTTACGTTCATTTTATCTTTCAGACTGCTTGTCCTGATGACTTTAGGCTCAGCACTAGACACAGAAACAATAGCTTCACAAAGACTTTTCAACCAGTTTTCACAAACATATGAGGCGAATCCCTATTACAAATCCCTTATTATACACAAATCTGGTGGTACTGCTTCTCAGATCAAACTCTGACTGACACAGAGACTATAAAATAAGAAGCTTTAAATTGAATGAAGCAGGAAATAGGAAATCAATTACTATAAGAGATAAGGTGACATAAAAAGCAGATTTATTTTAAAAGAGGCCAAATAGAAGTTATACAATGAAAAATATATTAAATAAGAAAAACCTTCCAACATATGGGTTTATTAGTTAGGTATACACTCTGAACAGAATATAGATGGCTTTGACAAAATTCCACATAAACATTAGTTCAAATAAGATAGATGTTTATTTGTCTTTCATAAATTGTAAGCATTTCAGGACCTCGATGATGGCTAAGACATTTCCACATTGTCAACAAACCAGATTCTTTATTGTAACTTCCTCAGTTAGCTTTTTAGTCAGTGTCCAGCTTGGATGCTCCACATCCAGCCATCATGTCTGCACCCCCACAGTGAGTGTTTTATTAGGTTGGTGCAAAAGTAATCACAGTTTTGCCACTGAGAGTAATGGCAAAGACCACGATTAGTTTTGCACCAACCTAATAGTTTAGGGCTGCTGTCACAAACCCCTACAGGCTAGTGGCTTAAACAACAAACATTTGTTTCTCATAGTTCTGGAGGCTGGGAACTGCAAGATAAAGGTGCTAGAAAATTATGTGTCTGTTGAAGCTCATGTCTTTGTTTATAGACAGCCAAGTTCTTCTTATTTTCATATGCAGTGAAGAGAGCTAGCTACCCTATAGCCTTTTCTAAGACCACTAATCCCATTCATGAGAGCATTAACAGTAATGACTTAATTGACTCTCAAAGGTACCACCTCCAAACACTATTACATTGAGATTAGGGTTTCAGTATATGAATTTGAGGGGCACAAACATAGATTCCATTATAATGAGAAAGAAGAATGGGAAGCCCTACTCTTTTCCTTTTAAAACTGTAGTCCAAAAGTTGCACATCAATTTTATGTATATACCATTTACCTAACAAAAAGTAGCTGCAGTAAAGGCTGAAAAAATGTTGTATTTAGGTAAATGGACACACATCAGCTAAAAATAGCATTACTACAAGAAATATATAGATATTGAGAAAGCAAATTATAGACTTTGGCACAATGATTAAGAAGCAGATAATTCTCAAGAGGCAATTAGCAACAGAAAGAGCTAAGGATTTTACAGATATAAAAGCAAGGTTGAGAGAGAAATAAAATAATAGATTAACATGGGATAGATTAGATGAAATAATAAGTGGAAATGAGATAGTAATTATGATTTTTTCAAAATCAATAGCATGAACCTAATATTTGAGAAGCACACTGAATCTGGAACAAGATAAGATAAAATTACACAGACGCACGTGCACACACACACAATGCTAAAACCAAACAACCAAGACATAAAGAAGATCTTCAAAATCAACATAAATAACCTATGAGGAAAACTACTAGCTTCTTCATAAAAATAAAATTTCAATGCATTGCTTTGCTTGCATGGAAATAAGTAAATCTCCAAGCACCCGTTAAATAAACAACCTAATAAACATGCAAAAAATGACCTGAATCCTGAGATACAATCAAAGAACAGTGTGCTGCCTGCAAGACACAAATGGGAAAGTTGGAGTTAGCCTGAGACAAATGTTGATATTAGCATTGTGTTCCAGAGACTAAGCCTGAGGGAGCTGATCCTGGAAACCTGGCATTATGTCAGCAAGCCTGGTCCCAGGTCTTACTGCATCAAACACCTAGCAGAGATAATTTCAAATTCCACCCTGGAGAAAAATTTGACTATAGGATACCTAAAGATTAAGGTTAAAGAAATCAAGCCACGGTGAGTGAGACAGTGGAAACAACAAATAGCAAACATCTAATTAAGATTCCTAAGGGCTTCGGATATAGGAATTATCAGAAATTCAAAGTAAAAAGACTATATATGAAATGTTTAAATAAATAATAAGTGAAACAACAAAATTGGTAAGCAAGAAATTGTTGTCAGGAATGAACAGACGCAGGTTTTTTACTTCTGACCATGCTGATTAACAAAGAGCTTTCCTAACATTTTAAATATCTGGAAAACTTGGAAAATGTATGAGTGAAATTCTTTCAGATAGAGAAGAATAGGAAAATAGGATTATGATCCAAGGGAAGTGGAAACAAAGTGAGCTGTATTGACCACCAGGAATCACTTTTCAACCCGTGGTACAGAAGGGGTCACTAGCATGATCTCACCGAGTTGAGTAAACAGATCAGAGTTAGTTAGGGAAGGCTGAATAACCTGGAATACTGAATGTGTAGGACACATTACCAATGAGAAGAAAAGTAGGTGAAGAAGGAGCTCCAGGAATATGCATAGGGGTCTCCTTGACAATGTGGCTAGGTATAAGTTACACCTGCATGGGAAAAGTCAAAGGGCTATGAGCTTTAAGCTGAAGGACTCCCAGAGCTCAGGTAGGGCTGGGAAATGTTTACTTTTCAACAAACCAGAATAGATTGAACATCTAGGACACTCAGTGGAACATGAGAAGGGTCTGGCCTTAGTATAAGAACTGAAGTAGTGCTTAGGTAAAGAACTCCCTAAGTCCAGCCTATAAAGCTTTAAAGCAAACCTCTAAAGAATCACACTGTTCCACAATTACATACTTAGCAAAATGAAATTGACATTTTTAAAAGGATGACAACAAAATCCAAACACTCAACAATATCGCTCTATTAGTTTGGGCCAAATTTAAAATTACCGTATATGAGAAGAATCAAGAAAATGTGACCTATAACCATGAGAAGAATCAATGACGAGAAACAGAACTGAAAGAATTGGCGAATGTACATGAGTAGGGCTTCGCAAAAGCTGTTTTAAATGTGTTCAAATATTTTAAAAGAAACATGAATAAAAATAGATGTGGAAAGTATAAAAATGAAGCAAATGTAAAACTTAGAATCAAGAAGTAAAATACATAAAATTAAAAACTCCTGATTTTTAATAGTAGCCGGACACTGAAGATCAATGAACTCAAACATATGATTTAAAACTATCCAAACCGAAACACAAAGAAAAATAATAAAAAGCCACTGAACAGAGTCTCAGTGATGTGTGAAGCAATTTCAAATGATGTAAATAGTACGTGATTGATGATATGAAAAAGAAAATGCAAATATTTGCAGAAATAATTACCACAAAATTTTCCCACTTTGATTTAAACTATAGACCACTAAGTTTTCAAAACTTAACACACCTTTGTCTTTATATAAAGACAAAGAAAATCACAGTGAAGCATATTATAATCAAATTGCTGAAAATTAGTGATAAAAAAGAACATCTTAAAAATAGCTTAAGAAAAATTACACATTACTTAGGAACCAAAATAAGAATATTAGCACATTTTTCATCTGAAATATTACAATCAAGAAAATAATGAACCTATATTGTTTATATTTATGTGGGTAAATACATTGCTTCCCTTCATTTAAAAATATTTAGAAATTGTTAAATGCAAACAGATTATAAAAAATGGAAATAAAAGAAATGTCAACACTAACAGTTATAACAATAAAAAGGATGAGAGGTAGGAAGTAGAAGTATACAATTGTAACATTCTTATTTTGTCAGTAGATATATGATATTGGTATGCTATTATTCAAAGATATAATGTAGTAAGTTTTATAAACATGAGAAGAACTACAATTGACTCTGGAACAACTCAACCCCCATGCAGTCAAAAATCCATGTATGACTTTTGACTCTCAAAAACTTAACTGCTATTAGCCTTCTGTGAACCAGAAGCCTTATTGATAACATAAACAATTTACATATATTTTGTATATGTATTATATTCTGCATTATTAATATAAATTAAGCTAAGGAAAATAAAATGTTATGAGGAAAATCCTTAGGAAGAGTGAATATGTTTACAATTTATTAAGCAGAAGTGGATCATCATAAAAGTCTTCATCCTCATCAGCTTCACCTTGAGTATGCTGAGGAGGAGGAAGGGAGGGGTTGTCCTTGCTGTTTTGGGGTGGAAGAGGTGCAACAGTTGGAGGAATTAGAAGGAGAAGCAGGAGAGGCTGGTATACTCGGTGTAACTTTTACTGAAAAATATCCATTAACAAGTGGACATGCACAATTCAAACCTGTGTTGTTCAAGGGTCAGCTGTCCTAAGAAATCAAAAAGTGGAACACAGTTACTAAACCAATAGTAGAAATTAAAAAAACATACTTAAAACCACAATATCACTTCAAAACAAGGCAGGAAAAGTGAAAAAATCCTAAGTAAACAGTAATATGTAACACATCAATAGATTGAAAACTTCAATACTGGTAAGATAATTTTCTTGCATTGAACTGCAGAACAAGCAAAATCCCAATTAAAATCTCAGCAGGACTTTTGTAGAAATTGGCAAGCTGATTATAAAATTTCCATGCAATATAAACAATTTTAAATAGCAAGAGTGATTTTAAAAATTAAATGTTGAAGAACCGACACTACTACATTTCAAGACTCATCATATACTGCAATAATAGATAGAGCGCAGTACTGACGTAGGACACACATTTAGATTAAAATAATAACATACTCTGGAAATGTTTACAACTATATAGAGTTAGTTGGTTTCTTATCAAATTTGCCAGTGTAATTTAATGGGAAACAGAATGGTGCTGGAACAACAGAATATCAACGAACAATCACTGACAGTGATTCTAACAGTAAAATTTAGGAGTTTGGTGGTTGAGGGCATGATGGGACATCTACAAAGTAAAGGACAAAATATTTCTTACTGCACTGCAGTAAGATGGAAGCATAACATTTGGTAGTCCTTTTTGGATATGGGAGGCAGCACATTTCACATCTGAGGATGCTGTACCAGACCATGTATTAGGTAATACAAATGTTTGCATTCATCAGTGCACACTAACTGTGGTAGAGCTATTGAAGCACTAAAAAACCTAGTTGACGGAATTACTTGTCCAGTTGATAGCAGCCCATTTTAGTCAGCGTTCTCTAGAGAGACAGAACTAATAGGATATGAAGGGGAGTTTATTAGGAGAATTGATTCACAAGATCACAAGGTGAGTTTCCACTATCGGCTGTCTGCAAGCTGAGGAGCCAGGAAGCCAATCCGAGTCCCAAAACCTTGAAAGTAGGGAAGCTGATAGTGCAGCCTTCATTCTGTGGCTGAAGGCCCAAGAGTCCCTGGCAAATCACTGGTATGAGTCCAAGAGTCCAAAAGCTGAAGAACCTGGAGTCTGATGTTCAAGGGCAGGAAGCTTCCAGCATGGAAGCAAGATGGCAGCCAGAAAACTTAGCCAGTCTGGTCTTTCCACATTTTTCTCTCTGCTTTTATTCTGGCCTTGCTGACAGGTGATTAGATTGTGCCTACCCAGATTGAGGGTAGGTTTGGATTTCTCAATCCCTCGACTCAAATGTTATTCACCTTTGCCAATACCCTCACAGACACACCCAGGAACAATACTTTGCATCCTTCAATCCAATCAGGTTGACACTCAATATTAACCATCATACAACTCATGTGTGAGCACGAGGGGCATGTAAACATGGTAACCATGGTGATGTGAGGAAGGCTATGCATAAATTCAGTAGAATGGTTTCCCTCTCTCCAACACAAATTTATCTATTGTTATTGCATGATGTCCATACATACAAGACAAACACCGAGTCTCTCTAATAGCAGCATTCTACATGGAGACCAATTAGCCACTTGGCGGCAGGTAGTGGAGCATGGCATGATAAGTTAAAGATTTCAATGGGATGCCTAGGTCAGACATGAGACCATACAGAGATGGGATGTCATATTTTTAGGATGTGTATTCTAAATCAACAACCACATTATGATTTTTGCCAGTAGGTAAAATACATGAGTCTAAAATCAGGGGCTTGAAATATAAACAACTTACCTAACATGATCCCCACTTTCTCATTTATAGAGTTTGAGCTTTCCAGACCCACAGTTTGGACTGTATGGTGCAGATGTTATGGTCGACAAAGGTAGAATACATTGACTCTGGGACACTGCAAAAATTTCAATGAACTTAAGTTATGGCTTCCTCCAGTGTACTTCAGGGGACATTTTCCAAGTGACTTGAAGAGAAGTCACTATCCTGATATGGCTAATTGATCTGAAATTCAGGAAAAGGTAGAGCTCTTGTAGAATATAAAGCAGGAGGAATATTTTTAACACTAATCCACTTTGGTATCTTTTGACAATCTCTTGTACAACTTTGAGAATCAATGTTATAATACAGCAGCCAGGATTGAGAAGGCATAATGACTGTGACTATAGAACTCTCATGGATGAACATCAAGTCTTCCAAAGTTAGGCCACCTGACCTCAGAGATTCTATTTAAGGGTGAAGAGGGTAAAAATGCATAACTAAGAAGTATCTTAGCTCAAACCTCTGTAAAAATAATGGGTGGCATAGACAACAAAAATTCTATTTCTCACAGTTCTGGAGGATGGAAAGTTCAAAATCGAGATGCTGGCAGATTCAGTTCCTAGTGAGGGTACTCTTCTTGGTTATTAGATAGCTACTTTCTTGCTGTGTCCTCCCGTGGTGGGAAGAAAGTGACAGCTTTGGTCTTTCACTTCTTATAAGGACAGGCATTCTGTCATGGGGTCTCCAACTCTATGACCTCATCTAAACTTAACTATGCCCCAAGGCTCTCTCTGAATGCCATCACATGGAAAGGTAGGGGTTCAACATATGAATTTTGAGGGATGCAACATTCAGTCAACAACAAGAATGGTAATACTGAATATCAGTTGCAGCCCGAAAATCTAATGCAGAGTTGGAAGTTGTGTGGTTTCTCCATTTAATAAGTTTCCACAAGAGAAAGAAAAAGAAAATACAACATCCCGGAATCATGGAGAAGCTCCTCCCAACATATATGTACACATGGATTCGAGCAGCATGGATTAACTGAAGTGGACATTGTGCTTCACTATCCATTTCCTAAGATGCTTATTATATAAACTCTTGGAGTCCTGCTGCCTAATAGAACTGCCTTACTGGAAGTCCTTCATCTTTTCATCTTCTTCATACTTTATCTGAAGTATCTCACATCCAATACTGATGGATGCAGGGGTAAAAAGTTCTGGTCCAGTTGCAATAAATCAGAGAAATGCTAAAAAGTTAACCCTGTTCCAGAACTCTAAAATAAGCTTTTGTTTCAAAGAATCAAAGCCCGTCATTATTTATTTATTTATTTATTTTTTCATTTTGTAGCCCAGGCTGGAGTACAGTGGCATGATCTCAACTCACTGCAACTGCAATCTTTGCCTCCCAGGTTCAAGTGATTCTTGTGCCTGAGCCCCCTGAGTAGTTGGGACAACAGGCATGTGCCACCACACCCAGCCAATTTTTATATTTTTAGTAGAGGTTTTCACCATGTTAGCCAGGGTGGTCTTGATCAAAGTCCAAATTCTTTGTCTTTCAATTCTGCTTCCTTTCCTTCCCTTCCTGGTGTTAATCCAAGAACACTATCCAATCAACCTCCTGTGCTATGTTTTACCTATAGTCTGCTTCCCAGGGAGCATAACTTGCAACATTAAAAACTTCAGAACAAACATGAAAAAGTGAAAAATCAACAAAGCAACAAATTATTTGAAATGATGAAGCAAAGTATTAAACTTCTAGAAAGATTGATCAACAAACACAGAAAGCATAGATTTAAAATATACGGAATAAAAAAGGATATTATTATAGGCCCTAAAGACGTTAAAATATAATGAGAATATTATAAACAATATTATCTCAATAAAATTTTCAACTCATGTAATGACATATTTCTTGAAGAACACAATTTACCAAAACAGACATTAGAGTAAATAGAACCATAAAAAGCTTTGCTAAAAAATTTGAAAAGAGAAAAATAAAGAACAAATACATAGATAAATATAGCTTACCAAAATTTATAAAGTATGGCTTTAAGTAATCAAAAAATAATTTATAGAAAACACTAGGCTCAATAGTTTTATGGTGAAGTCTGTCAAAATTTAAAAAAAAAATTAAAAATTCTATAGACAACTTCTGAGGATAAAAGACAAATATAGGTCAGAAATTCAGATTTACATCCAGAAAGGAAGATAATTTTTAAAAAGTGAAGCTAAAATAAAGATGTATTTTTCTTATTCTTAAGTGATCTAAGAATTATTAGTTCAAAATATTAATAGCAATAATGTACTTTATTATGTATGTGTATATATGCATGTGTGCACATATATATATAAGTGAAATGAATGACAGTGATGATAAAAGAGATGAGAGAGAGGAATTGGGATTTTTAAAATTTATTATTATAAGGTACTTGCACTAACCATGAAGTGGTATAGTGTTATTTCAAAGTGGACTTGTAAATGTATATTTCAAACTCTAGTCCAACCTCCAAAAAACATTAATAAAAGTACAGCTAGTGCTCGACTTATGATCACGATTCGTTCTGACAGGCCGGTCGTAACACGATTTGGTTGTAAGTTGAGTAGGCTATGTGTACAGTACTGTGAAATGGTGTTATAAAAATCTTTAAGTCATATTTTATCATAATTTTCTTTCATTATTGTTATATATAATAATTTTCTTTGTTCATTTTATGCCATTTGTATCATCTCTACACCATTTTGTTTCTTATTTTTACATTCATCAGGTTTAAGTAAAACACTGCATTACCAGTACAACTGGTTTAATATTTGCAAAAACATACAAAATTACAAAATACAGGTGCATACAAAAATACAAAATACAGGTGTAAAAAATACCATAGGAAACATTTTCCCAGTTGCAAAACATATCAAAATATATAAACGTGTACGAAACATTTTATTGGCCGCTGGTGCTTGGCTGCGGATCGTTGATGTCGTCATCTGAGGCAGCAGTTGGGGTTACCGGAGTTGGTTTTTTCATAAACATGGTGAGCTTTGTCTGAATTGTATGTTTCTTTCTTTCTTCATAAATTTCATGATATTGACGAAACACATTGTGCACCATCCGTTCAATCCTTGAAATCGTTCGATGTTTAGGTCCATTGCTTCGAAATGTATAAGAAGTTTATTGGGAGGGGTTTGATGAAAAATATCCAAGACACGAAACACAAATTGCTGTACCGAGTCTGGGATAACAGTTGAAATGGTGCACACGGAGATGGTGGTGCTGCCGGAAGCTGGTCAGCACTGTCGTATGCCCAGCTGGGCAACATTTGCGCTGCCAGACGCAGAGCAGTCGTGGCTAGTGATTGTGGTCGTAAAGTCGAATGGTCGTAAGTTGCATAGGTCATAAGTCGATCAATACCTTTATAACCAATACTAAGAAAGGGGAGAAATGGAATTATATAAAATGTTCAGTTAAAAACACAGAAGTCCATAAAAGAGTGAAAGACAATAGGCTAAAGTAAAGGGAGAGAGAAAGACATGCCATGATCTCACTAATTAAAAAAAAGCAAGAATAGCTATATTAATTTTAGACAGAACAGACTTCAGAGCAAATAGAGTTATCAGAGGTAAATTAGTAGAATCATTATGGAAAACAGTATGATGAGTCTGTTAAAAAAAAAACACTAAAAATGTAACTAGTATATGATTCAGCAATCCCACTTATGAATATATATCCAAAAGAAATGACATCTATATGTCAAAGGGACATCTGCACTTTCATATTCATTGCAACATTATTTGCTAAGACATAGATTCAACCTGAGTGTCCATCAGTGGAGGAATGGATAAAGAAAGTGTGGTATACATACACAATGGAATACTCTTCAGCCTTATAAAAAGAAAACATATCTGAAACAATGAGCCTGAAGGAAGTTATGCTAAATGAATTAAGTCAGATGGCATGGTCTCACTTGTATTTGGAATCTAAAACGCTGAAGTCATAGAAGTAGAGACTAAAATGATAGGTACCAGAGGCTGGAGGGTGGGGGAGGAATAGAGAAAATGGGAAGTTTTAGGCAAAAGGTAGAATGTTTCAGATAGAAGGAATAAGTGTTGACATTTACTGCACAGCAGTGTGACTATGGTCAGTAATGTATTTTATTTTCAAAATAACTAAGAGAGTACATTTCAAATGTCACACCCTAAAAGTGTTGGATAAAGTAGATGATGCTTATATTATTTAGCTTGGTTTAATTACTTTGTGTTGTACACACATATCAAACCATCACATTTTACCTCATAAATGTACAATTATGACTTGTCAGTTAAAAATAACATTAATTTAAAAGGAAGAGCATTGCATAATGGTAACAGGGTTCATTCTTCCAGAAGTCATAACAACCTGTAATGTATATGTGCCTAAAAACAAAGTATCAAAATATGGGAGGCAAAAACTGATGGAACTGTAAGGTGAAATTGATTAATCCACTGTTTTTGTTGAAGACTTCATCCTCATATCATAAATGGACACATCCAGCAAGCAGAAAATAAACTTAAGGACATAGTTGAACTCAATAGCATCATCTATCAACTGAATATAATTGACATCCATAGACCTACTTTATCCAACAAGAGCAGAATATATTTCTTCTCAAGCTCACATGGTAAATTAGCTAAGATAGAACACATCCTGGGCATAAAAGAAACCTTAACAAAAATTTTAAAAAAGAATGATGCCTTGTCTGCTCTCAAGCCAAAATGTAATTAAACTAAAAACCAGTAACAGAAAGATAACTAGAAAAACCTCAAAACAACACATTTCAAATAACATAAAAATCAAACAAAAATGTTAAGAACAAATGAAAAAAATTGAAATAAATGAAAATGAAAACACTATAAAGTTTGTGGGATATAGTAAAATTAGTTCTTAGAATTTATTGCATTGAATACATAGGAAAGAAGAAAGATATAAAAATCAATAATTTAAGCTTCTACCATAGGAAAGTGGTAAAAAGAAGATAAAATTTAATTCAAAATAAGCAGAAGAGAAGAAACAATGAAAGATAGAGCAGAAATAAATGGATTTGAAAATAAGATATAAATAAATCAAATCAATGTAACCAGAAGCTGACTTTTGAAAAGGTAAATAAAATAGATAAACCTCTACCAGGCTAACTTAAAGATAAAAAAAGGACACAAATTACTAATATGAGAGATGGGAGAGGGAACATCACTACGATTCCATTGACAACAGAAAGATAGTAAAGGCATACTATGAACAACTGCGTGCATATAAATTTGATAACTTAGATGAAATGCCTCAATTCCTTGAGTGACATAATCTGCCAAAACTCACATAAAAAGGAATACCAATCTAGGCCTACTACATCTATGAAAGAAATTGAATCAATAATTAATATCCTTCCACAACAGACAGCATCAGGCCCAAAGAGGCTCACCAGTGAATTCTAACAAAGATTGAAGGAAGAGATTATATCAATTTTCTACAATCTCTTTCAGAAAATAGAAGTAGAAAGAGTAATTCTAAACTCATTCTACGAGGCAAACATCACCCTGATATCAAAACCAGAGAGACTTTATAGGAAAAGAGTACGGATGCAAAAGAAAACTTCAACAAAGTATTTGCAAATTTAATCCACCAATATATAAAAAGATTTATAAATCAGAACCAAGTGGGATTTATTCCAGATATGCTATGCTGGTTCAACATCAAAAATCAATTAATGCAATCCATTGCATCAACAGGCTAAAAAAGTCATGAAATTGTATCAATAGATGCAGAAAAGGTATTTGACAAAATCCAACACTGATACATGACAAAGCCTTTCAGTAAACTGGGGATAGAAGAAACCTTCCTCAAGTTGACAAGGAATATCTATGAAAATCCTATAGTTAACATCATCTTTAATGGTGAAAACCTGGAAACAGTCGCACTAAAATAGAAACAAAGCAAGAATGTTTCCTGTCCTTATTGCTTTTCAACATTGTACTGAAAGTCCTAGTTAGTGACATAAAATAGAAAAAGAAATAAAAGGTATACTGATTGGAAAGGAAAAAATAAAACTTTGTTTACAGATGACATGATCATTTCTGTAGAGAAACCTAAAGAATTGACAAAAAAAAAAAAAAAAAATATAAAAACCAAACCCTCCTAGAACTAATAAGCAATTATAGCAAGGTTGTGAGACAAAAGGTTAATATGCAAAAGTCAATCTTTTTCCTATATACCAGCAATAAAAATTGGAATTTGGAATTAAAAACACAATGCCCTTTATATTAGCACCTATAAAAATGAAAATTTAGGTGTAAATCAAAAAAATGTACAAGATCTGTACAAGGAATACTACAAAACAATGGTGAAAGGAATTCAAGAACTAGAGTGATAATTCACATCTGTGGACAGGAAGACTCAATATTATCAAGATGTCACTTCTTCCCAACTTGATCTGTAAATTCAGTGCAATCCTTTCAAAATCTCACTAGTCATTTGGTGATACTGACAAACTGATTCTAAAACTTATATAAAAAAGAAAAAGAACCAGAATAGCTAAGACAATATCGAAGGACTAAAATAAAATTGGAGGATTGGCAGTATTGACATAAAGAATTACTGTAAATCAACAGTAATTGAGATAGCCTAATATTTGCAAAAGAATAGATAAACAGATCAGTGGAACAGAAGAGAGCACCCAGAAATAAAGCTACATGAATGTACTCAACTAATCTTAAACAAAGCATCAAAGACATACTATGGATAAGATAGTCCTTTCAACAAATGGTGCTGGAGTAACTGGATATGCACATGCAAAACATTAAATCTAGACACTAACCTTATACCCATCACAAAAATTGATTGAAAAAGATTTAAAAGGCTAAATGTAAATGCAAAGCTGTAAAACTCCTAAAAGGAAACATAGGAGACATTGTAGATGACCTTGGATTTGGGGATAACTTTTTAGATATACTAGCAAAAGCACAATTCATGAAAGAAAGAATTGGTAAGCTAAACTTAATGAAACTAAAATGTCTAGTCTGTAAAAGATACTGGGAAGAGAATGAAAAGACAAACCACAGACTGAAAATATTTGCAAAAGACGTATCTCATGAAGGACCGTTATTCAATATATACAAAGAACTCTTAAAACGTCACAATAAAAAAACAATTTTGAAAATGGGCAAAAGACGTGACACCTTAGGAAGTAATATATACAAATAGCAATATGCATATGAAAATATGCTCCACATCCTACATCATGAGGGAAATGCAAATTAAAATAAAGAAATTCCACTAAACATCTATTACAGTGACCAAAATCCAGAACATTGACAACACCTAATGCTGATGAAGATGTGGAGCAACAGGTACATTCATTCATTGTTGATGGGAATACAAAATGGTATAGCCACTTTGAAAGACGGTTTAGCAGTTTCTTAACATACTCTTATCCTATAATTCAGCAGTTATGCTCCTTACAAAGTACCGAAAGGAACTATGAACGTGTTCAAGCAAAAACCTGCATATGGATGTTTAAAGCAGCTTTATTTATAATTGCCAAAACATGGAAGCAACCAGGTTGTCTTTCAGTAGGTAAATTAATAAGTAAACTCTCATATATCCAGACAACATAATATTATTTATTGCTAAAAAGATATGAGCTATCAATCCACAAAAAGACATGAAAGACAGTTCAATGCATATTACTAAATAAAAGAAGCCAATCTGAAAAAGGTACATACTGTATCATTTCAACTATACAACACCCTGGAAAAGGCAAAACTATTGAGACAGTAAAAAATTACAGAGGTTTCCAGAGGTTGAGGGGAGGGATGGATGAATAGGTGAAATACAGAGCAAATTCAGGGCAGTGAAAATCATTTTTCTGATACTATAAAGATGGATACATGCCGTTATAAATTTGTACAAACCTATGGAATGTACAACACCAAAAGTAAACAATAATGTAAATTTTGGACTCTGGCTGTTAATAATGTGTCCGTGTAGGTTTATCAATCGTAAAAAATGCACCACTCTGGTGGGGAATTTTGATAATGAGAAACGCTATGCATGTGTAGAAGCAGGAGGTACATTGGTTCTGTGTCCCTTCCTCTCACTTTTGCTGTGAATATAAAACTGTCCTAAAAAAATCCTTTATAAAATCCATGGTGAAGAAAATTAAAGGCAGGCTATTGTTGCTTGTTTGTTTTACAACACTGCTAAGAATATGTTTTTCCCAATGAGCCCTAGGTTCTAGTCAGGGCCACAAAACTGTCACATTTCCCATGGGGTGGTCAATGAGGGTTGACAATAGTGTAGGAACAAGTGGGGCAATGCAGGCCTTTGTGTGTGCTCACCGTTTTTGATTTAATAGCTTTTATTACTTTTCTTCATTTGTTTCAACAAATGAAATTTGCTAATCTTTTACGTAAGTGTATACTGCAGAACACATTTCTTCATTTTCATCAGGCTCAGACATGGCTTGTCATGGCACTGAGGAAGAGATTTATTCTTCTTGACTCTGGGGTTTCCTAGTCCTTTCTACCTTCATGAGAATGGCCTAAATGAATTGAACTTCCCCAGCACTGTCTCTGCACAGTGACCTCATGGGTCTTCTTTCCCTAATCTGACTTTTAAAGGCTTTTTGAGTAAAGAAAGAAGATCCTAGGGAATTCTGAAGTAGGCAAAGATGCTTTTGTAGAGTACTTCAATTTCCAACTTCACATCATTTCACTTTCAAAGTATGCCCCCATTTTCACTCACTAACATCATAGTATTTTACCTTTTTATCATCTCGAAACATTTGAGAAATTTGTGGACTAAATTAACTCATTCTGAGATATAAAAAATTGAAAATCAGCTGAGTGGGCTCTACACACTGCACAGAAATAGGGTCTGTTTTAAAAAATTAAAATTTTGCTAACTAAAATAAAGCACTAGCGGTTAAATGTCAACAATTAACTCATGGGTGCACAAGTGAAACTTTTCAATAGCCCTTTAAAATTTTTAACAATTGCTTCTTAAACTATGCATAAAAACAGTTTTAGCATATAACACAACAAAAACACAGAACAACTTTTTCCAAAAGGTCAAGAGTTTTATTTACAAAACAATGTCTCTGGATATGGATATTAAAAAGACTACTTCCAAGAAAATTAAATTTTTGAAGCCTGAATTAAATCCCAAATAGGCAATGTGCGCCAAAACTACAAAAGACATCAAAAGTCTCTTCATCTGCCAAATGTTGCCCAATTTTAGTACAGATTTTATTTCCCTTATGAATGCCATGTCCTATTCCCTGAAATCTGAATAAAATTGAAAAATATAAACATAGAGTGATAGGTATTATGTGCAAATTTTATTAATAGCACAACAAATCATCTTTAGTAAATAAAATGGACAGTTTCCATGACAGAATCCCAAGAATTAGGATTAGAATGACTGGACTTGTAATTTAGACACATTGGTTTTTTTACTTGGTGTCTTCTTTAGGTAGTTAAATAATTGGTATTTTATAAACACTTAACATGTGCCAGGCACGATAATAGGTTGATAATATAGTTTATATGTTTACTTTTCACAAGAGTCCTACTTAATCTTCTTTTGCATATTTTTCACATGACAAAACTAAGATATATTCTAAGATGATGGGAACTTGCCCAAGTTCACACAGGGATGTGGTTCAGGACATGCTACCCAAAATACGGCACCTTGACACAATGAGTATTTTAAGCTGAAGGAATTCATCAAACCACAGAAACAGGAAGATGTTTCTGAAGCAGGATATAGAAACAGTTAATAGGAATTCACCTTGACCTTGTCTCCTGGCACAGGCCATAAAACCTAGCTGACCTTCTCCTGAAAACAGGTCATAAGACTCTCATTTTAGGAGATTTCTGCAATATACCCAGAGGAAAGGAATATCACACAGGAATACCAAGACAAATCCAAAGGTGAGAAAAATGTAAATATTTTTTTCTCAGTCCTCACAAAATCTTTGCTAGAATACCTGTGTTAAGAAAAAAGAAAAGAAATGAAAAAAAAGAACAATTAATAGGAAAAAATGGTATACAACCCTACCAACATGTATATAGATACAGGAGCCATGCACAGAGTATGAGAACCAAAGGAAGTGCCAAATAACTGACGTTTTTGTACTATACAGAGGTTAGAGAAGGAACGGGGCAAGTTAGGATATGTGGGGGAGAGAGGAAGAAAGGCATGGTGAGCAAAGCAGTCTTGGTATTGCAGATGGAATCTCACAAGTAGCAACTCTCAGAAAGAACACATGGAGGCCTGCAGTAAAATTTTTCTGTCAAACCCTTTTTAAAAGTGTAAGACTTTTAGTATCTTTTTTTTAGTGAGTTAATCTTTCCTAGATCCAGATAAGAGGAGCCTCAGAAAGAGTCTGTTTGAATTGGTATATTTTTTACTAATGCAGAGTTTCTCTACAATGCAAATCTCTCATACAAAAGGGCAGTTTTTCTGAGCTATTTCTGTGGTTTGCAGCCCTTCTGAATAGCCATATAGAAATCTGTCAGAGAAGTATATTTTGCGGTGAAATATTCTGGTTCTGTCAGAACAAACAGGTCTTGCTAAATTTCCCCACAGTTTATTACTATTAGATCATACCTTCATTTTTCCCAATCATGTTCTTCTACAACTGTCTACTTCTTCATCAGTTTAGCACCAAATATATACAGTTTTCCCTGTTTCTTTGGATCTTCACCTCTGAAGTTTCCACATTACATAAAATTTATATTAAATACATTTGTATACTTTTCTCTTGTAAATTGTCTTTTGTTATAGGGGTTACAGTCATGAACCTAGTGATGGGTGAGAAAAAGAAATAGCTTTTTCTCTCCCACAGTTTCACAGATAGCACATGCAGAAAAGCTGGTGAGACACACATATTCAGCTAGAGAAAAGACTTGACAATCACATTTCTTTTTTTGAGACAAAGTCTCACTCTGTCACCAGGTTGGAGTGCAGTGGCATGATGTTGTCTCTGTTAGACAAAGGGTTTCACCATGTTGCCTAGGACCTAGGACTACTGAACACATTTGATCTACCTGCTTTGGCCTTCCAAAGTGCTGGGATTACAGGTGTAAGCAACTGTATCCGACCCATACCACATTCTTAACATATGTTACTACATTCTTTACTCACCAACTTATAGCTCACTACTATTCTTCCTCTCCTTTTCTCATTTGTTAATTTATTAATTTTCCATGACTTGTAAGCCAGAATTTTTATATAACATAATAGTAATCTGTTTTCCTTTTAAAAACACTGACTATTTTTACATGCCATGGAAACCTCAGTAAAATGAGTACCTAAGAGAATTATATACATCCCTCATCAATTCCAAGGGATCCAGTATCATTTTCCTGTTGCAAATCAGAAACTTTATCAGGCTAGTTAGGTTGAAGTAAAACTACCTGTTCCTGTTTTCTATTAAGCAGAGCAAACAATAGGCAACAAACAAACAAACAAAAAAAACCCAAGCTTGTTGAAGCAACAATAGCAACGGAACAAGTAATAATATAAAATTTCAATAAAGAATTCTTTCAAATTCCTTCCTTCTACTGTTTACAAAAATGGTTACCAAAACATCAGGCTTACTCACACAGGACAAATTGTACATAATGCAGTATGTTAAATAACAAGCATTGTCTAATATAATGAAATGAAACAAGTGTCAAAGGCACAATATTCATAAAACAGTTGGAATCTATAACCCACCAAAATTCAGGCTTCCAGCCAAATATTACAACAACTTCAAACACCAGGCAGGTAACTTAAGGTGTATGATTTGAAACTAATAATGCATAATTTCCAAAGAGCTCTGTATAGGTAAACAGTGGTGATGCAGTGAGCTATTTGTGTTGGGTATTTATTTCTTTGCTGCCTAATTGCTCCAACTCTCTAGAGGTTAGAAGTCTATCACCTGCTGTTCCTCAGCTGCTAAGATCAGAGAATATAACACAGATGGAGTGAGCTCTGTTCTCAGGGCTGCTGCTTCACAGAGATAAGGCTGCAGGTTGGAGAAGTGCTCAGTTTTGCCTTCTTTGGAAAGAGCCTGAACAGCTATCAATAATTCCCAGTTACTTCTCTACTGTTATGTTAAACAACACTGCCTTGCATACACAGGTGCAATTTGATGAAAGAGAGTCGTTTAAATCACTTGAAATGCCTATAGCTTTATTATTGCAGGTTTTTGTGTTGTCTCTCGTCTTTTCTTTTTTTAAAAATTTCTTCTTCCTGCCCACTCCCTCCCCCAGCTCTACTGCCAAACTGCAATGATTTAAGAACCTGGTTAAAATGTTGGGTCACATTTCTTCACCAGTTGCCTTGAGCCTGTTTAGTGAGCTATTCTTTAGCCACCCTTGTCATTCTGCTGTCATTCACAGCATTATATTTCTAGGAATGAGAACATTGCAAAAATCAGCTATCCTCATTCAGGAACATGTACTGTGTCTGGTTATGATCTTGCAATTAAAATAAGCCAATTTCCAGCAGCCAGGATATGGTAGCTGTAATCCCTTGTATCACTGAAATTTGTACAGTTCTTAATTTTATCAAAAGACAAAGATCATTTTGCTTGCAACTCCTAAATATGCAAATACAACCTCTCCATACCCTCTTCCTGCCACTGGAGGGTAGAAGAAAGAGTCATACTGTGCCACTAAATCATGCTTCATATAATTTACCATTTTGATCAGTTATCATAATTGACATCAGCTCTTGCATCCTGTGAAGCAACACATGGAATGCACTTAGTACACGGCCACCTAGCCTGTATTCAGATATCAACTACTGCTGATTACCAATGTAGTTTCAGCTTTTTCCCTCCTTGAGTATCAAGTTCAGTGGCTGTTTTCCCCACTCAGCCTAGATACTCTGGAATTCTTTGAAAATAAGCTGGTATGGTTTTCATCAGTGTCTCCACACTTTAAAAACTTATCATGAATACTGGGTACAAGTGTGCTTTATTATGTAGAAACAATGATAAGGGATTCATTGTCACAAGATTATTAAGTTGTGAACTGATTAAATACCCACTGCTTGGGTTAATTTTACTATTTAAAATCCATATATTTTTAGTAAGTATTTCTCATGCTTAACCTCCTTTATAGTACTATTACCTTATTCTTTGTTGTTGATATAGCATTCTGATTCCCCCTGTAAGCCCAAAGTAAGCTGCTTCTTACCAAAAATCAATCATTTTAGAAACAGTTAAACATGTCCAACCACAGACTGAGCTGCATAGTCACAATCTATTATGTGAGGTAATTTTTAAAAAACTTTGTGTTTTTTCTTTTATATTTAAGCTTATATTGTTTTGCCTAGACATTTATGCAACTCTGCCAAATGTACAGTTCACAGTGTATCATAAATACTATTACAAATTTATTACAATTACTTTCTGACATTTATGTATTATATATGCATATATATATTTTAAACTTTAGTTTAATTATAAGGTGTTAAATAATTTGTCAACCCTAGAAGTAAATTATTTTCCAAATGAATGAAGCTCTAATTTTATATAAAATTCAATTGGAGAATAGCACTACAGTGTTCTCTTAGCAGACCACATCTTCTGTTTGATACCTAAGAGCTGGGCTACAACCTCAAGTCTCTATGGTTGTCTACAATTCATCCAAGTTCATCATGCTTACTGGAGAGTCAGGTTTTCTCTGTGACACAATATTTTGTAGACTAAGCATCTTTACCCTTTTCCCCAGATGTTCATGGTTTCATACCTTGGAATGGTAGGAGCTACCAGACTCCTCTAGCCCATAGTGTGTTTCCACGTTGACATCCACCTAGTGGATACCCCAGTCAATAAACACCAGTAGCACAGGCTATGGCAGCAGTTTCTTTTAGTCTCCTCCATGACCCAGCACTTCTTTCCTCCAGTAACTGGTATTTCTGGGAACAACACCTCTGAGAAAACCTCCTTATCTCTTATGATCTCTTTGGTAGCTGGACAACTCATGATTACTTTTTGACTCCATGTTAAGAATCCATGTTAGGCATGATTGTATAAGCATTCAGTGTCCCTGTAGTACAATCTAATTTAAGAAGGAGCATCTGTAAGAGGAAACATGAGATATATTCTGTAAAGCTGGAAGATACGGTTCATAAGACCATCCTCACTTCAAACACCAATTGTATGCTTGGGGTTTCCCAAGATTACTCTCAGATTTAACAAGTCACTAGAAAGACCCATGGAACTCACTGAAAGCTATGATATATTCATGGTTACCGTTTATAATAGAGAAAGAATACAGAATAAAATCTGCCAAGGGAAGAGATGAATAGGGCAGAGTTCAATGAAGTGGGAGAGTGTTTCAAATGTGAGATTTCTATTATTTTCAGGATATATTATCCTCCTGACATCAGTGTGTGACAATATGCATAGAATATCACCGACCGAGGAAGCTCTTCTGAGCTTTAGTTTCTAGAGATTTTACTGG
Source organism: Sapajus apella (assembly GCF_009761245.1). Classification (NCBI taxonomy): domain Eukaryota; kingdom Metazoa; phylum Chordata; class Mammalia; order Primates; family Cebidae; genus Sapajus; species Sapajus apella. The sequence goes on from NW_022436995.1 coordinate 4,012,739, forward strand.
AACCCCATGTTTGAGTGCCCACATGGCTGACCTCTAGTTTATGGACTGTTGGAGATTGAATGGATACCATATGGCCCAAAGGTCTCATCATAATTCACACCGTTGGACATCCAGTGACTAAGGCTCCTAGTTAAACAAAAACACCTTTATCAGGAAAAACAGTCCGAGGGCCTACAGATCACCTTCCAGTAGCTGAGCCCAGAGGCCAGAACTCTGTTTGGTTAAGGTTAAATCTTTTATTACATGCTTTTCAAATATAGTCTGGCCAGGTAGTTTTAAGAAAATGAATTTTTAGATTTTTGAGGCTGCTTTAACCATAAAATTGCATTGTTTGATAAACCCCACACATCTAAGGAAAGAAACTTTTACCATGACTACATTAATGCATCCCCAATCCACAGGGCTTATGGTATGCTCCTACTATAAGTATGCCTCTAAAGAATGAAGCATGCAAATATACTCATTGAAAGAGGTCATTTAACCATTTATACAATAAAATGAATCTGATATATGGTAAAGTGGGTGGAGGTACAATGATAAATTTCTTTTAATGACATCACCTCTTCCAATCCTTGGTTACCAGCAAAGTATGCATCACGCTTAAGGAAGATTTCTGTGACCACAAAAAAAGCATGAAGCAATTATTCTCAGTACTCTTCCTATAATGAAAGCAGTTTCAAATTGCAGAATCAATGTACTACAGTAAAAAAGATATTTGTAAACATAACCAGGATGATGTACATCAAAGTACTATAAAGGTAAAATGTCAGTTATCAATGTAAAACTCTCTCTCCCTCTCTCTCCCTGTGTGTGTGTGTGTGTGTGTGTGTGTGTGTGACAGACGGAGAGAGAGACAGGCAGCTATCTCACATTTGTAGTTTTATCACATTTAATAAGGAAGTTAAAGCTTATTTTATCAAATCATATCATAAATAGTCGACTCTTATTTTTGCCTATAAAAGTCTTAAGTTTTTTTCTACTTCAAATTTTCAAAAATTGAATTTTATTGTGGCTGTTGGACCTATTAGTATTAGCAATAGATACTTGATTCTCTCATTAAATATGTAAGAAAATTTGATGGTGATGTATAAATAACTAAACAGGTTTATTTCTGATTTTTATTCTTGACTTTAATAATTTGAAAACCAAAAATGTATGCAAACATACAAGTTTATTAAAGGAATATTATATATTTTATAATATTTCTTGGTTCATAAATAACTAATTTTAGCTATACAAATTGTATAGCATTATTAAAAATTAATCAGAGAAACAGCATATTGATACATTATCTAATTTTTATAACTTAAAATGAATAAACATATCAGATGTACAACATTTCAATATTGAGTGCATGGCATTATTAATCCATCTTGCAAATGTGTGCTACTTTTTGTTTCTCAATATTTTAGATAATATCCCTGAAAAAGCATAACTCAATAATGTAAATTGACAAATGAAATAAAACCTTATGTGACAAAAATAAAGAATTAGATGTTTGGCTTAAAAATGAGAATTGGTTTTGCTAATTGAGCTGCATGGTGGAGAGTTTGCACAAATCGGAAGAGCTAAATCTGCAGTGCCAATATATCTTGAAAAAATATATTTTAAGTTCAAGATGAGAACATTTAGTCTGGGCACAGTGGCTCACTCCTGTAATCCCACCTCTTTGAAAGCCATGGTGGGCAGATCACCTGAGGTCAGAAGCTGGAGAACAGCCTGGCCAACATGGCCAAATCTAGTCTTTACTAAAATAAGATAAAATAAAAAATAAAAATAAATAAATAAAGAATAAAGATAAGAACATTTATAATATTAAATTAATAAAATTATAATAGAATTTAAATATTTAATAACTTTACTCCAACTCTGTATCAGTCTTGTATCAACCAAGATAGCAACAAACAGAATGGAAACCTTAGGATTTTTGAATATGGTGTGTTTATAAAGGGGCTAATAAGGGGAATGAGTTATAGAATAACCAAAGAAATTACAATAGGCACTAGGGTCAAGCAACAATGAAGCTGTCCTCATTGCTTAGCCAACAGCACAAGGACAGGAAAGCTTTTTGATATCTGGAAGAAAAGTTAATCGAACAAGGATCTTTGGAAATGAGCACTGTTGTTCGGTTGAGAGCATAGCCAATCTGAAGCTGCCTTGAAAGTGAAAGATCCAGGAGAAAAAATACACTGACTTCATTTACTTCTTACTTTCAGATTATTTGCTGGACTTTGTACTAGCTACAATCAGAAAATGAGAAGAAATGGAAGCTCACTGATTACTCAATACAAGTCAGCATAACAATGCAGAGAGCAGAGTAAACAAAAAAGGAGAATAAACACGGCGGAGCACATAGAACTTACCAGATACAAAACCATTTTTTAATATATCAAGTTTAAAGAAGGTGCACTGAAGAGGTGGATTAATAGTTATAATAAATTGTTATTTGCAAAGTCTTAGCAAAGTATTTTTGATACCTCTCTCCAAAATTAAGACAGTAAATGATACTAATAACTGGATTTTTTAAATTGTGTAATTTATATTGTTTATTGTTCTTTGCTTTCAACAAATCTGAAGGAGAACCTAATCTACTTGCCAACCAATTTATAATAAACAATAATTTTCATTATAAATGATTTTGTTATTTCAGCTTGAAATTCTGAAGGAGTTTAAAGAAGTGACATTGTTAACAAAAGTCACTTTTGTTCCTATCAACTAATACATATAAACAAATTTCTTTAATACTTCAAGTGATAAAATGGAAAATATGGATATAATTGATTATATGCTATTATATTCTAATAACTCATTTATCTATAAGTTCAATAATTGAAAATATAGCCTTATTAAGCTATGCATTCTGAAAAAAATTATATTAAAATTATTTATTAAATTTATAATATGCATATGCCAAGAGTAATGTGTACTAATAACAATTATAATACAATTAAATCTCTAAGAAACATAATTTAATAGAGGTTATATGACAAAATTGAAAATTTTAGTGTATATACACATTTTGTGACAATATGGGCATAAAATGATAATATATTAATCTGCAGTTTAGCAGCAGAAGTGAAATGGAAGTTGTGAGTTCAAGAAAAAAATCAAAAATTATGAATTTTAAAGAGAACTTATTAATATGTTTAAATGGTTAATAAAGATTTCGAATTATTATGTTCCAGAAAAATAAATACAGGCATGAGATGTTTCTCCTGGATATATTTACCCTGAGCTTTCTTACACAGTGCTGGAGTCTGATAATTTATGTCCATTTACCACAATCTCTTTGTTAAAGTTTCTGATGGAATCATGCCTAGAAGAAACTTCCACCACAATCTGTATTATTTCTAAAAATTTACCAATGTTTTGTATTTCTGAAATGTTTATTGTTTAGCACTTTAGTCCATTTTTAAATTTATGGTATGATAAACAGAAATAATTGACGTTGTTTTCCCCAAATTCATAGTCACTTATGCCAATATTATTTAATGAACATATGAACCTTCAATATTTCCCCAAATCCTACATTTCCTTGTAAATTTGTTTGTCTACTTTTTATTTTGTTTCATTGATCTATTTGTCTTTTCTGTAACTCAACATTTTATTTACAAGATCTTTACAGAATACTTTTAAATTTAACTAGTGGGGAAAATTAGTCATAAATTATTCTCTAAAATTTACACATTTACTTTCCCAGATTAATTTAAGAGTTTTTTTCAGCTTAAAAAATTGCCTTAAGATAGCTATTGATATTACATTAAACTTTTTCTTAGTGAGTTGCTGTATTTGTCTTGATGCAGTGCAATCATTAGCCACTACTAAAAGTAGTCCCCATTAGGCACTCAACCTGGAGCTAGCTACTATGAACAGCTCTGTTTCAAATTATTACATGCAATACGTATGGATCAGTTGAACTTATGGTTTTCATTGCTCTGTGTGTGTGAGGGTGATGCTAGAAACCACAAATTATTTTGCCTAATGACAGATTTCAATGCATATCTTTTGAATTTGGCAAGTTAGAAGACTTTTTGTTGATTGTCAGATCAGCTGGTCTCCCCAGCACCTCTGATCTGAGTTTCAAAATTCTGTAAAGATAATATTCTAAGGAAGCCAATTGATTCAGGTTTTATTCGTTTATAGAAACATAATCATATTGTATTTATGTGGATTTGAATATAAGTGAAATGTTTTCCATGGTAACATTTTTAAGGAATATGTAGTATCTCTGGAATTATTCAGGTCTTCTTTTACATTTTTGAGTAGAGATTTATTATTTTCTTCATAACAGTCTTGCAGATTAACGTTGTTTTACCCTTCTTTTATTTGTATTGTGGGAAAGGCACCTGTATTAGTTTTTTTTTTTTTTTTTTTTTTTTCGTGCTGCTAATAAAGACAAACCCGAGACTGGGTAATTTATAAAGGAAAGAGGTTTAATTTACTCACAGTTCCATGTGGCTGGGGAGGCCTCACAATCATGGCGGAAAGCAAAGGGGAAGCAAGATATATCTTATATTGCAGCAGGCAAGAGAGCCTGTGCAGGGAAACTGCCCTTTTATAAAATCATCACATCTCATGAGACTTGTTCACTATCATGAGAACAGCACAGGAAAAACCTGCCGCCATGAATAAATTAACTCCCACTGGGTCCCTTCCACACCATGTGGGAATTTTGGGAGCTACAATTCAAGATGAGATCTGGGTGCAGACACAGCCAAACCATGTCAACAATTTTGCATTACTTTAAAAATATCTGGTTATTTGTGATTTTACAGAGCTATTACAGAGCAAGGATATCGCATAAGGTATGATATATCTTATGTTGAATCTTACTGTGTTTGCTCATGCTCATAAATTTGTACGTTAGTTAATATACCTATATTTCTATTTATTATTAATAATAAAAACTAGCATTAACATTCCATTACTAAGATGAATAAATTCTTCAATGTTCTACTATATTTCTTAGTAATATGAATAATAGTTGTTCATTTGGATATTATTTCTTTGCTCACTGTTAATAAGGGGTTTTCTATTGATCCATGGTATTCTTCACAGGGCAAATATCTTTTGTCCTATTCTTAGTTTGTCACATGATTGTTTTTAAAAAAAATTAAAGATGCATACTGATTTCAAATTATTTTTTCATATCTAAAACTATCTTTGTAGAGTTTTCTCTTTTAACCTGATAATATGTATATTTATTATTTCCTACTTTCTCTAACATTTAAGACTTGAAACTTCTAAAAATAATTTTAGCTGCATTGTGTAATATTTTTACATTATGTATTATCAGTTTTGTTCAATTCTAGTTGATATTATACTCTAATTTCCTGTTACATTAAATAAACATTTGGAAATGTAAAACATTTCATCTTTATTCCATTTCTTCCCTCTCTCCTTCCTTCTTTTCTTTTCCTTTTAATTTTCGAATACCACTTTCCAAAACTGAACAATTTGTGCTAAATATTTCTATTTGGGGCTTTAGTAAGTTATTGAATTTTTAAAAGCACATCCAAGACATTGTTATACTGGCAAACGCTGTGGTTTGCTTAGCTTAGGTATTCTCCAATTTTGCATACCAACAAAACTTTTTGTTTTGTCTCCAAAGTTCCCAGTCTAAGAGGATTAATTATCATTGGTTTGGGTCATTTAAGCCAATCTTATTCTCCTTGTAAATCCCTGCTTTCATGACTGTCCTTGCAGCTAGAGCTGGGCATGTGATCTAGTTCTGTCCATTGAGTTGTAACTGAAGATATCCTGAGGGAGCAACTCGAAAAAGAATATCCTTTCAGATAATAAAGGGATATCAGGTGAAGATAACTCCTGCTTCTTCTGCTTCCTGTCATTGAATAAATCTAACTGCAGCAGCTGAAGATGTGACAATCATTTGGTATCCCAGGGAAAAACAAGAAAATTGTATAGATATTATAATAAAAACACCTATTTTGCTTTTTTCTCTAATAGCATACTTTCTGAATTTTAGCTGTGCTCATGAATGCTTGGAATACTGTATATATGTACCAACTTTGCTAGATGCTAATTGCTGTCAGGTCACTAAGCTCTGACTAAAGATACGTAACTTTTGATATTTTTCTTCTTTCTAGTTTATCGTATTGTTTTCAGGAATGAATATAATAGAGCTCTAGCTAAAGCAATTTTTTTTTACCATAAGGTGAATTGGAAATGGAATTCCAAATAAAAATGGTGCAACAAGATAAGAGGATGCTAGATCTCTAATTCGGTGGAGCATCTTTTCAGTCGTGGTTCATGTATCTGAATTTTTACATCATAAATTTAATTAAATTTCCATAGTTTTAGCCAATTTTTATTTTGAGTTTCCCGTCCCTTAAATCCAAAACTAATCTTAACAAATACTAATGTTACTCAGAATCCTGAGTTTTTTGAGATGAGTAAGGAAAAGGGTGATTGCTTAACTTTAGGTTTTCGTTAAGTGAAATATTTTCTTACCTCATGGTTAGTTTTTCTGCTGCTTGTAGGAAAAGTGTTCACTATAAAAAATAAACATTTCACAAACATAGCTATATATTTGATAATTACCCTTATTCTATTAAGTTTGCTACCTGAGGAGAAAAGAAAATGCCAATAACCTACAGAATTGATATTTCTGGAGTACATTTTGAAGCATCATATTTGAAAACAAACTTATTGGCCTATATTGCTGATTTTCACAGGCAGAGCTGTTAAAGAAAATAATCTCCCTTATAAGATTGATAGCATTAACACTTACATAATTCATAGCTATATTATAATACAGATTTTTTTAGCATTACAATTTCTATTTAATTTGGTACCTGACTTAATTATGTGTATGTGTATATTTATCTATGTATTTAAATTCTAATATTCAAAATTGTTCCAAAAACGCAATTTCTCCCTTTGTGATATAACGAAGCCCATACAAAAAGCTCTTAATTGTTGTCATTAAAACATCTACATTTTAATAGCATAAAGAAAAGTTGTCATCCAAATATAAAGCATTCTTTGGAGATATTACATATTATAAAATCATGGCTAGTGGACTGACTTTACTTTAAATTAGTATGTAAAAAGTTAATTCTAAGTTAATTTCACAAAGAATGTCCAGGGGACAACAAATAGCTTGAAGAAGACAATTGTTCAGAAAAGTAGAAAGTTGTTGCTGTTTCCAGCTGGTTGATATTTCAGGGTCATTTTATATTTCAAAATTGCCAGTCTTACGACTACTTGAATATCTTGGAGGTGTATATATGAACAGCCAACTCTTCCATTGCCTTGAGCATTGCTGGAGGATATTCAAGCTATTTGCTGATCTCTAGCTATGTTTTAACCAAACTTTATTTTACAAAGATTCCCTCAGTGCAACTATGAGGCATTTTTATGCCTCCTTTGATTGATTCTTCCAGCCATAGTCCTCAGTGATTTGGTAATACTTTAAATCCTTGCCTAAGTTGTCTTACTGTTAGATAACCAGTGTGTAGAGCTGCCGGAATATTTGTACTCCTTTCTCTGTGGCCAAGAACTGACTTAATACTCCCTGAGAGAATTTTATTGTTTGATGGTGCTCCTTATTCTGTTTTCTACTGTCTGTGGTTTTATAGAAAACTTATTATCTTTGAAGTCAGGCCTCATCTTCTTATCCTTCTAATCCTATCGCCTCCAATTTTTTTTTCTTACAGATGGAATTAAAAGGCAGTCACACCTGATTTTGAAACAAGGCCCCACTAGTGTTGGACTAAGGCTAAGAAACTGACCTCTGAACCACAAGTTCCATAAATTGCACGTTATAAAAAATACACAAAGTAGTGATGTGCGTGAGTCACATGGCAATTACTTAATAAACATCAGTTTCTCTCTTTCCCTTTTACTCATAGTGAAGCTATAATTTGTCCTTTTGTATTGAAGAACTAATGGACTTTTTAATAATAAATATAGTCTTAAGTCAACATTTATTATACATATACCAAGATTTAGTCAACAATTTGTTTTTATTCTTTTTGTTCTTGAGCTAACTGGTTGCTAATTTATGTAACTCAGAATTTTTCTGATTAATTAGACAACTATGCATTTTTTAAATTGGAAATACATGGTCGAAATAGAGCAATACCAATTTGTTACTACATTCAGATGAGTATGCACTTTTTGAATTTGTTCAATAATACTAATTTCATGATCAAACCATTCATTCACACTTTAGAATACCTTAACCTGGAGTTTTCAAACTTACATTCAAGGTGATTATATGTTAAAATGTAAATAATATTTTATATTCAAATTTTGTAAAAAAATATTGTTTTGCCTCTCTTAAGCTTTAAGCATTGATTTTCCTAAGGTCTAAGAAATGTATCCTTTATTAAGTGACCAATTTTTGTATTCAACATGACTTTTGTCTTTCCAAAGTTATGTTAATCTCACCTGGAATTTTGTATTACACTTCAGAATTCTTAATCTTGTCCTGATTCCATAGCAATATTGTTCTAATTTTATATACAGGAACATTTTGCTTTTGACTCATGATGTAAAACCAGGATATTCCTGTAGAAGTTAACCATGTTTGTCTGTTATTTTAGCTACTGAAAATTGAATTTATGCCTGGTATTTAGTAAATCCAGGATCTAGAAACTGTATATCTTTCAGAGAAATCCCAATATGGTGGGCATCTCAATATTCATAGAGAAATTAAAAGGTTTTATTCCTAAATAAGCTTTTAGAAATTAAAAAAAAGGCAAATTTTTGAAAAAATTAAAAACATTTTTCTTTAATCATTTTACAAAGATACTCTTGGGAGAATTAGTCCATTAAAATAATTGATGATATCTTCTGCTTCCACTTAGAATGTAGAAAGAGCTGCAAGAGGATGTCTCCTCTATCCTAATGACGAGAACCTTAAAAGTCATAGTTTCTTAAGCTCATTAGAGATAGGAGCGTGCAAAGAAACCTACTAAATTATAAACCACACAGTGATTTGCTTAGAACAGAAGTGTTCCACAAATGTTTTAATCTGTGGCCAAACAGCTGAATAATGAACAAGCCACGAAAGCTATGACTAAGAATAAAACATTTATACTTTCAATGAATTGTTAATGACAGAATCCCTAGGAGTCACAGACAAAAAATATCTGCAACTATCTGCCAACTCTTTTCCACAAGCTTTATTTAGCTTTCATGAGGAAGATTGTGGGAAGCACAGAAGAGCTGAGACAGATTCCATGGGAGGTTCAGGTGTGTGGGCACTGCTGAAATTTGAGGGCAAGAAGTAGTACTGAGAGAAACCTCTGGACACTTCTGATTACTCATCATGTCTTAATGTGATGAGCCTGCTAAAATGTGAGGGCAGGGCAGTGCAATTGTGAGAAAGCTCTTAGGCCATGGTACCTTATACTGCATAGGGAAAAGCACCTCTCTGTGCCTAGAGGACAGGTGAGAATAACCTCTAAGGTACAAATGTACAGAGATTACTAAGGTCTGAGGACCAAGAGAAAAAAAATGGAGGGAATCCCTATATGCACTCTGGGTTTTACAATAAGCATGCAGCAGAGGCCATTTTTAGCTGGGTGTGGAGAAAGAGAAATGAGATAAAACTATCCCAAGTGAATAAGCATGAGGTCTGAGGACAGGAAAATAGAGAAATGGTTAAGACACTCATATCCTGCCTGCTAAAAGAAAGGATCTAAAACCACCCTTATTTGAAACTGTAGGGAACTAAATCTAACTAAAGCAACACAGAGTTTAGACCTAGCTCAACTATAGACTAGGTTCACTCAGAAAGACAACCCTTTTATAGGAAGCCCTTTTATGGTCATAAATATTTACTTCAGCATCTATTCTTTTCACAAATTGTCCATAGTTTAAGCAAAATTTATTAGACAAATGAAGAGGAAAGAAAATGAGACCCATTATTAGGAGAGAAGCAGTGAAGAGATGTGAGAATTATCAAACAGGGACTTAAAAATAACCATAATAAGAATGTTCAAAGGTCTTAAGGAATGGCTAGCTATTTTAAAGCAACTATGTGAAATATGTTAAATGACCTTTGGCAAAAAGCAGATGACAAGAAGCAGGAACAGATGGGAACTACCAGCACAGACAGATACTGTAAAGAATAATGTCAAAGAAAATGCTAGAAATTAAAAATATGGTAACAGAAATGAATAATTCTTCTGATGAGCTAGCTTATTGGAAGACTGTGCATAACAGAGGAAAGAATCAGTGAATCAGTGACCAACACGCAGGTAAGTAGAAAGTAATTTCATACCAAAAGTAAAAGACTGCATTATTCCCTTCTCTCATTGCTATAAAGAACTACCTGAGACTGGGTCATTTATAAAGAAAAGAGGTTTAATTAACTTAAAGTTCCACAGACTGTACAAGAAGCATGGCTGAGGAGGCCTCAGGAAACTTACAATCATGGCAGAAGGTGAAGGAGAAGCTGGCATCTCCTACATGACAGGAGGAGAAGGAAGAGGGAGCAGTGGGAGGTGCTACATACTTTTAAACAACCAGATCTCATGAGAACTCACTGACTATCATGAGAACAGCATGGGAGAAATTCATCCCCATAATCCAATCACCTCTTACCAGGCTCCTCCTCCAACACTGGGGATCATAATTCTACATGGGGTTAGGGTGGGAACACAAATACAAACCATATCAAAGAGTAAATAAAAGAGAATAGAGCTTGCAAGATTTGGATGATGTTATAAAATGATATAGTTGGATATAAAATTAAAACATAACATGAAACACAGTAGTTGGAGCTCAAGAAGCTGAAGGAAAAATGCAACAGGAAAAAAATGATTTAAATATATAATAGCAAATGTTTCTTTCAAAATTGGTATTACATCAATTCAATGTGTATGCTGAAAGTGTGCATGGACATATCATAGTGAAACTGGTGAGAAACAAAGGAAAAGAGGAAATAGTAAAAACTGGTGGAGAAAAAAAGACATTATAATCTTTAAGGTAGAATAACATTAAGAGAATTGCTGATTTCTTACCAGAAATGACTGAAACAAAAAGATGTTAGAATGAAATCTTTACACTGTTGGGAAAAAATTATGCATAAAAATTTCTATAGTCAAAGACAATAATCTTTTAAAGTACAGGTATGTTTAGATAAACAAAAGCTCCAAGAATTTGTCTGCAGCAGTGCATTAACAAGAAAGACTAAAATAAGTTCTTTAGGCTATAGACAGTGAATATCCATAAATAAATCTAGTACACATAAACCTAGAACATCAGAAAGAACAAATATGTAAGTAAATGTAAAGAACATATTTCCAAAAAAAATTTCTTAACATTTACATATATGTTCATGACTATATTAATATTTATATCTATGTCTTTAAATATCTTTAAGATACTATTGACTGTTTAAAGCAATATAACAATGAACTGTGATATCCTGTAATGTTTGTAGAATTAAATATATGATGAGAGCACAAAAATCACGAAGGCAGTAATTCAAGTTATATTTTTGTAATATTCTTATTGTTTATCAAGTTAGTACATTAATTTAGAAGCTAGATTGTTATAAATTAAAGATACATAAGCAAAACCACAAAATAAATAACACAAAGAAGTATGACTAAAAATGAAAAGAGGAGATAAAATGAAATACTAAAAATAACAATTCACCTTAGAGATGAAAAACAAATACCAATGTAGTAGACTTAAACACAAACATACTAATTATTACATTAAAACTAAATGTCATTTGGTTCATCTAGAAAGTTTACTCACACAAAGTGGAAGTTCAAGATGAATAACAAACATGAGGGTCATTAGGAATAGCAGGAAAGCCTTTCTATTGCCAACACATTAATACTGGTAAAACTACAAAGAGAAGGAAAACAGATTGTATAAAAAGAGCTTTAGATTTTAAAGTATATTTTTCATCACCTTGTAATAAGGCTGTATGCTAATAGCATTACTTATTTTTGATGATATTAACTTTACCTGACCAAAGTAGTGTTGAAAAGCATTTTCAACTGTAAAGGCATTCTCCTCTCTTCCATAATGTATTTTTTGAAAGCAAGTCACTATTTGCTACAACCCACACTCAAGAGAGAGTGTCTTGGTCTATTTGGACTACTATAACAAACTATCATGAACCGAGTGACTTAAAAATAACAAAAATGTATTTCTCACAGTTCTGGAGTCTTAGATCTCTTAAGTTCAAGGTATTGGAAGATTCAATGTCTGCTGAGGGTCCGCTTTCTGTTTCGTAAATGGTGCCTACTTGCTGTGTTCTTAGAAAGGGTTGAGGCAGTTCTCTCACTGTAACCTCTGCCTCTACATTCAAGCGATTCATTTGCCTCAGCCTCCTGAATAGCTGGGATTACAGTCACCTGCCACCACATCTGGCTAATATTTTGTATTTTTAGTAGAGATGGGGTTTCACCATGTTGGCCAGGTTTGTCTTGAACTCCTGAGCTCACATGATCCTCCTGCCTTCCCCTCACAGAGTGCTGTGATTAGAGGGTGAACCACTGAGTCTGGCCTAGCAGAATTTCAAGTATACAATACAGTTTGTTAACTCTTGTCTCCATGCTGTACATTAGATCCCCAGAAATTATTCATCTTATAACTGAAAGTTTGTGCACTTTCATCAGCATGTCTCCATTTGCTAACCCCAGCCCATTGTTCATTAGCAACCAGTATTCTGATCTGTTTCCATGAGTTGGATTTTTATAAATTTCACATATAAGTAAGATTGCATGATATTTATCTTTCTGTGTCTGCCTTTTTCACTTAGCATAATGCATCCAGATTTATTCATATTGTTGCAAATGGCAGGATTTCTTCTTTTCTGTGGTTGAATAGTATTCCATTGTGTATATGTACCACATTTTCTTTATTTATTCATCTGCTGATAGCATTTAAGTTGTTTTCATATCTTGGCTACTGTAAATAATGCTGCAATGAATATGAGAGTGCAGATATTTCTTTGAGTCGCCGATTTTATTTACTTCAAATATATAACCAGAAATTATATTTATATTTTTAATTTTTTGAGTATCCTGCAAACTGTTCTTTGCAGTGGTTGTACCAATCTACATTCCCACCTGTAGTGTACTAGGTTGTCTTTTCTCCACATCCTCACCAATGCTTGTTATTTTTTGTCTTTTTGATAGTAGCTGTACTCTAGGCTCATCTTGTGTATTTCCTGCTCATCTCTAGATTAGTCCATTTCTCCAAGGAACCTTGATTCATTTTATTGGAGAATGGTTTTAGAAACCCAAAGATCTGGTAGTTGAGTGGGTCAGTTTTACTGGTATGTTGTTACTTCTAGGCCTTCAAATGATAGAACTAGAGAATATATATGTGTGTACTAACTCATGTTTATACAAATATCTATAATCATTTACCTATTTATATATTTGTAGCTGTATTAAGCTAAACATAAGTTCATACAGCTGTCTCTAACTCTCAGCCATTACCAAGTGGTTCATTCTAGTTTCCCCTCTACTTGCCTATCTGAAACTGCTCTCCCCAATAGGAATAAACCTGTCTCACAGCATCCACCATGTATTTCTACATATTCAACCCTATTCTACATATACATCTTTTTCAGAATAGTTAAAGCAGGCCTCTATGAAAAACGACTAGAGTATAGTGTTTATGTACAGTTCCTTTTGTTTCTAGCCTTACAGTTTCCAATCAAAATACCCTTTTCCAAAACTACTTGTCAGCTAGTTTTCTGCCCACCCTTTTCAGCGAGGATTTTCCATAAATTTGTGATACAGCTAGAATCCTTTTCTCACCATGTTCACTGCATACAATACATTCTACTGGTTAATTCTTTTAATTTGCATAAATTAGGCTTAATCTTTTTGTTGTAAATGCTTATGGGTTTCGACAAACACATAGCATTTTATATCCACCACTACACTATAATACTGATTAGTTCCATTGAACTGAAACATCTTAGTGCCTCTCCTAGTAAAATACTCTCCCTTTCCCATTCATTTAAATATCCCGATCTGTCTTTCAACCCAACAGTTTTCCCTTCTCCAACATGTCATACAAATGGACTTCAACATGTAGACTTTCGGCCAGACTTCTTATGGAAAGCAACATCCACTTAAAGTTCATCTAAGTAGCTCCATGAGTTAGTAGCTTGTTAATGTTTATCACTGAATAATATCCCATTATATGGGTGTACCATTGGTTCTTTATCCATTCATCTACTAAAGGTTATTATTTCAACATTGCTTGAAATGTTTTGGTGGCTATGAATAAAACTGCTAAAAACATTCCTCTGCATGTATTTTTCAGACATATATTTTCACATCAATTGTGTAAACATTCAGGAACATGCTTGACACATTGGATGATAAATCTAAGTTATATTTAGTAAGATACTGCCAAACTACCTTGCAAACAGCCATTTGGTATTCCCACCAGTGATGAATGAGAGTTCCTGCTGCTCTGAATCTTTGACAGGTTTGGGAATTGTCAGTGAAGAGTCTATTTAGGTCTTTTGCCTTTTAATTAACTAAATACAAGTTTTTCTTTTCAGGTATGTAATTTGCAATGCATATTCACAAGGAATTATTTATTGCATTTTCTTAGTAATATAATACTGAGAAATGACATCTAAAATTTCAATTGCAATTGGGAAATAAATGTTATTTTCAACAAATGGTGTTGAAAAAACTATATATGTATAGATATATACACACATATATGCAAACTCTTGACTTATATACCACATTTGAAAATTAATAGAATATGAATAATAGTCCCCACATAGCTAAAAGTAAAAGCTTTGTGTGGACAAAAACAGATTATCTTCATGACATTATTTGTAAAGATTCAGAAAGTATTACTGGACATTTTGCTATGTTAAATCAAATATTACATTATTTTGTAAAATAGAAACAGGAAGAGAAACCCTGAGAGGCCCTTCTGTAACAATATATTCTAAAAGACGTTAAGTTCTCTAAAGAAATGCCCAAAATACAATTGTAAGAAATTGTTTATAAATAAACATGAAGCCATTTAATAAAATAAAATATAAATACTGGTTTGAAAATGTATAATTACAATATATAAAAGTGTGCACTAAAACACAATTTTTAAAGAAAGTAGTAATTTAATTAAAATGTGATCTCTGAAGATACATATAAAAAATTTTATAAATGAATAGAATTCATTTCTGACAGAATTTGATGAACTGTTACATGACTAAAGTACTAGTAAAGCAAAAGAATGTTAAATCGAGGTTTTCTTAACAGTAAGAAAATTGGAATAAAAATTATTAAAATTAAATGAGATGCAGATAATTATCAGAAAAATACAGGATATTATTTAAGTAATTTTATCTGCATATACAAAATTAAAAAGAAAATAACAATGTTTCTAAAGTTGTAACATTTTCAAATATTAAGTGAAGTCAAACACAATAAATTAAATAATCAAAAAGGAAATCAAAACATATTCCAGAATCTACTATGTAAAGGCTTTGGGTTGGTGTACTCTGAATGACAAAAGGCATAAAATATATCTCTGGTATCAAAAAGCTTAGATCCTAACTGAAAAGATAAAAGACACTCATGAAAGAAAGGTTTTGTAAGCAGTATATGACCAGTACTCCATGATTTGTGTGCACAAGTGCTACTGGAAATAAGATCAATCTTTTTGAACTATGGTATTTATTAGTTAGAAACAAATAGAAATAATAACAAATCTATGAGTTCACGGATTTATTTTTCCTTTCTCTTCCTTAAGTTTAGGAGTAAAGCTTACTATAGTAGCAATCTTGATTTGTTATCAGTCAAAGGTAGGGCAGAGATTGCCAAACTGTAGCCCTGAAACAAATCCAGGGAGCAGCATCTATGTCCAAATATTTACTCTGAAACATGGCAATGAACTGTGTTCTTAGGATCCATTCCAACAAAGTAATCCAGGAAATCAGGTAGCCAGAAAAGTCAAAATTTGTCTCACTGCACAGAAATAGTTTTCTTTTTTTTTTTTCCATTTATTTATTTTATTGCATTTTAGGTTTTGGGGTACATGTGAAGAACATGCAAGATTGTTGCATAGGTACACACGTGGCAGTGTGATTTGCTGCCTTCCTCCCCATCACCTACATATTTTTCTTAGAGAGGACAATGGAAATATAGGCTTTGTTTATCATAGAAATAGCTGATATATTCTTATTATGAATTAATTTCATTCTTTTCCATTTGCAATAGACATGGAAGATACACTAGAATAGAAGACAGGAGAACTGTGTTATAACGTTAACTCTTTCATCAACAAGTTGTTGGAATTTCTGAAAGTCACTTAACCTCTATGAGACAGTTTATTTTCCTAAACAAATAGAAAGTAACAACCTTAGATTGTTATAACTAAAATTTAGATAAGACGAACAAATGAAAGCAAGTATATATTCAGAATATCCAGAATATATAAAAATATTTATTGACAATAATTTTATTTTGGGCAATTTTGTGATATTATGCATTATCATCTTGTTTGTTCTATCTTTAAAACAACCAATATTGTCCTTGTTCCTATTTCTTCTCAATGGTTTAGTAACAAACGTCAAAGTGGATTAGTAGCTTGAAGTATTTATATATATAAATTCAGTGATAAGTAATATACTGTTGAAAAAAGCAAGTTGGTTTTTATCTTAGAACTTACTTTCTGCTGTAAATAGAGTGAAATCTATGCCTTGGCAGTTTCTATTCAACCATAACAAATATATATGCAATGTATTTTATTAAAATGATCTTCAATATATCTTCTATCTCAATAATATATATTTGTAAATGCTATTGATATTGGTAATATAGTTTCCAGTAGAAAATTAAGAATCCTGTACTTGGGACCAAGTTATTAGGGAAGGATAATATTTTAATTTCTTCTAATTCTTACTGTACCATATTAAAATTTTTGATTTTGTGGAGATAACACCCTCAATCAAAAATAGTGTTTCTATTTGTGATAATCTTAGTCCTTATGTAGATACAAATATTGTGAGCTGATATTTGCTGAAGAGAGATGCATTTCTATAAATCATTTCAAGATTGTTGTTTAGGATCAACACTATAATAAGGTTAGCTACATTATTAGCAAAATTATCTTTAAATACAGAGAATTTGTTCTTTTTTTTAAAAAAAGGTACAGCATGTATCTTTCACTTGATATAAAAATGCAGACAAATATCCTAAGCAAACCTCACAATAATAGAATAAAAGCGGATAATAAACTTCATTTTGCAATGCAGGTCAGTTGTATCCATGTATGCAAAATCTGAGTTGAATATTTTTGGCTTGAAATACCCAATCTCCGATTTTCATACATCACACTAAGCCACCATAAGTAAAAACCTGAATTTGCAAGTCCAATGACTCTATGATCCTGCCAGCAGTGAACAATGCTGATTAAGGAGCCATATGTCATTTAGCGATTATTTCAACACAATTACATTTCAAATTGTAATGTAACAAAAGAAGGATTTTCATAAAAATATATTTTTGAATACTATTTTATTTTCTAGACAAATGCCCATTTATCTTTTTTTCCTCCAAAATTCCATGGAACATGTCAATATGTAAATAAGTCATTAGCCAAAGGAAAGGGAAATAAATAAATCCCTGTACTCAGCCCTAATAAGATTTCAGATGGGTTCCTACTAATAAGCACATGAAAATGATAGATATATTTCCTACTTCCTCCAGGGAATTTCTATCTGACCTAGTTGCAATGCTACAGAGTTGAGTATGTTTTCTACATACAAGTCTTGAAAAAATGTTAAGGGAAACTTGGGAAGCTTTGTGACTTCTAAATGTATTAAAAGAGAAGTGAAATAACTCAGGTTGAAGTGAGTCAAACAAAATAAAACATTGGTTTTATAAAATTAGGAAAAAAAGAAAGTAAAACTTTTCTCAGTGATTATATTCATATATAATAATTTCAATATAATGTGGACATATATATGCTTACATATGTGCGTGTGTGTGTGTGTTTGTGTGTATTGGTTTTTTTTCAGAATTCAAAAGCAACTGGAAGATTTAAAAAAACAGACTAAAACCAGAAAAATATATAGTTCCAGAGCTCTCTGCAGCTAAGGCCACATGCAATCAAGGCCCTTCTTAAAATGACAGACAGCAGGTGAGCACTGTGAGATAGAGGAGCCAGTGGAGTGCAGCCTCCTCAGACCAGACAATGCACAAGTGATTGCCTTTTCAAAACATTTCAGAACTGTATTCCACCACAATCACCCAACACAGCCCAGGGTGGTACGAGGCTCTGTTGACAAAATTGTGTGATGTTAAGTTCCTTCAACATAGAACACATTTTCAAGAGAGGACACACTGTCATCTAGAACCCGCATGCTTTTTTAGTTAACAAAAAAATAAATAAATAAAAAGGAAAAGAAAGAAGAAACATAGGACTTTTGTGACCCTTCCCTTTCAAAGACACCATTTGAAATATCAGAAATTTTCTGTGGAAGTGAAATAAGACCATTTAGAATAATGTAAGAATTTAAATAGTTTTGTAGGAAAGAGAGCACATTTGTCCTATATAGAGTATATGATACGGATCACTGAAAATTTAATGTTAAAAATGGAAATATCAAGGGAAGAAGACAAAAGTGAGTTGTACAGGTCCAGTTTGTTGTAAAGTAGGTCTCTGAGGAGGAGCTGGACTAAAGAGTAAGCTCAATGGCAAGCAATGAGAGAAGTATGTTAAGAAAAAAAGGAAAAACAATTAGATACTAAATTCATTATTCGTGAGTTCTACAGCTACCTCTCATTTTTCCACTATCACTCCCGCTTGCCCCAACACTCATTCCTGAAGTCTGGAGTATTACTGCTTAACTTGCTTGAGATTCTGTGTTCATGCTGAAGGATGAAAGAAAATTTTGGTCAATTTATCCAAGCAATGTTAAAGTTACATGCAAAGGAAAGTATTGAAAGATTTGTTACAAAATTATAAAACTACATTTTTGAATCCTACTATGGACTAGATATAGGTATTAAGCTCAAAACCTAAATTATTATTAATTTTTGTAAAAATATTTGATTGGCCAAGTGTGGTGGCTCACGCCTGTAATTCCAGAACTTTGGGAGGCTGAGGCAGGCGGATCATGAGGTCAAGAGATTGAGACCATCCTGGCCAACATGGTGAAATCTCATCTCTACTAAAAATACAAAAAATTAGCTGGCCATGGTGGTGTGCCTGTAGTATCAGCTACTGAGGAGACTGAGGCAGGAGAATTGCTTTAACCAGGGAAGTGAAGGCTGCAGTGAACCATGATCATGCCACTGCACTCCAGCCTGGCAATAGAGTAAGACACTGTCTCAAAAAGAAAAAAAAGAATTGATAAAATTTAATATTAAATCATAAATATGTTATAATCTGGTTAAAAACAGATACAAATTATATTAAAATGAATATTAGAACAATTTTTCAAACTGTAAAGAGAAGAAAATAGAAAAAGACAGGAGTAGAACAATGATTCTTCACAGCATACATACTATGAGTTATAGAATGATATCATTGGAGAAGGCAAGTTAATAATAACTTTGGAAACAGATTTGATATTTCTGTTTTCCAGATAAAGTGTGGTTTCAGATACCTCAGTAACTAGTGCATACTCACAGGGCCAATAAATGATAAGTATTTGAGTTCATACTTCCCTGACTCCAAAATTTATTATTTTGTCTACTGAGTTATGTATATTTTTAATATCATAAGCTATCACTAGACTCAGAGAAAATATACAACTCTAAGGCTGTAGCCCAATGAGAGCATATTAATTAATGAGAACCTCAACCTAAGACTTAACCTAAACCCCAAACTTATGTCTAACCCTAACCCTATCTCTGGAAATAGTAATGAACTCAATTATCTTGTTCCTTGATGAAGGTGTTTTATTTTGAGAGGAGAGGCCAGGCATTTCTGTTGGACAGGCTGGTGAGATAGTGCAGGCCTGAATATATGGACTTCAACCTTTCTCATTTTGGGAGTCTGAGTCATGACAGGCAACAATCTCAGAACTGCAGTGTCAGCACAACATTTAACGTTCTCTGAGGATGCATGTCCAATGTGCATCATCATGGAGCTCTGCTTCACAGCCACTGAGAGACCATCCAGAGCACATGGGTCAGAGAAGTGTACAGAGAGAATGCACACCTTCATATCCGTTCTTATCATAGAAGTGGCACAATTCACTTCTAGATTTATTGCCTAGAATTAGTTTCATGGTTCTCTCTTCACATGAAAGTACATGAAATATTTGATAAATTTTACATTTTTGCCACTAGGAGTAGCGAGAAGTACCTCAAAGCCTGTCAAAATCACTTTCTCTTCACTCTGTGCCAGGATTTGTGTAGACAGAGAATATGTTTGATGTTATGGCCTTTTGTGGCAAAGTTCTTTAGTTTGTTTTCTATTAAAGTAAATTCTCTCAAGAAAGATTTGCTTAATTAGCAACATTAAAATTTATTTTAAGTATTTAAGAACCATAAATTTCTCATAGTTTTCAATCAGGTTCTATGTTAAAACTGTTTATTTTCATTTGCATGAATTTTGTAGATTGTTTTTTACTCTGATAATATAAATTTGACATTTAATTTTTTATTTTAATGGCAATATTGTGCTATAATGCTTTATATATTATGTAGAGTCATATATTAAAATAATTTCAATAATCTAACTTATGTTTTAAATTTTAATGATTTTATAGCATTCAATGTTATCTCAATCTTTTTTAATTTTTAACTTTTGTGGGTACATAGTAGGTGCATATATTTGTGGAGTACATGAGATATTTAGACACAGGCATGCAATGTGTAATAATCACATGAGGGTAAATGGGGTATCTGTCACCTCAAGCATTCCTCCTTTATATTACAAACTATCCAATTATACTTTCCAAGTTATTTCTGAATATACAATTACATTGTTATTGAGTATAATAACCCTTTTGTGCTATCAAATACTAAGTCTTATTCATTCTTTAACTATTTTTTGGTATCTATTAACCACCCCAATTATCCCCTACTCCCCACTACCTTCCCAGCCTCTGGTAGCTATCCTCCTATCTCCATGAGTAAATAATTTAATTTTTAGATCCCCCCAAATAAGTGAGAATATGTGAAGTTTGTCTTTCTGTGCCCTGTTTATTTCACTTAACATCAAAACCTCCAGTTTTATTCATGTTGTTGCTAATGATGGGGTCTTATTTTTTTATGGCTAAAAAGCAATCCATTCTGTACATGTACCACATTATCTTTATACATTCATCTGCTGATGAACATCAAGGTTGCTTTCAAACCTTGGCTATTGTGCTGCAATAAATGTGGAACTGCAGATATCTCTTTGATATACTGCTTTCATTTCTTTGGGGTATATGTCTAGCAGTGAGATTGCTGGATCATATGGTAGCTCTAATTTTAGTTTTTGGAGACACCTCCAAAATGTTCTACATAGTGATTGTACTAATTCACATTCCCTCCAACAGTGTACCGGGGTTCCCCTTTCTTAACCTCCTTGCCAGAATTTGTTATTACTTTTCTTTTTGATAAAGGCCATTTTAATGAAGTGAGATAATATCCTATTGTAATTTTGATTTGCATTTCTCTGATGATCAATGATGTTGAGCACCTTTTCATATATCTGTCATTTTGTCTTCTTTTGAAAAATGTATATTCAGACCTTTTGCCCATTTTTATATAAGATTAATAGATTTTTTTCTATAGAGTTGTTTCAGCTGTTTTTATATTCCAGTTATTAATCTCTTGACAGATGTGTACTTTACAAATATTTTCTGTCATTCTGTAGGTTGTCTCTTCACTTTGTTATTGTTTCCTTTGCTGTGTAGAAGCTTTTTAACTTGATGTCATCTCATTTGTCCCTTTTTGCTTTGGTTGTCTGTGCTGGTGAAGTATTACTCGATAAATCCCAGCCCCATTCAATGTTCTAGAGATATTTCCCAATGTTTTCTTTTAATAGTTTCATAGGGTGAGGTCCTAGATTTAAGTATTTAATCAATTTTGATTTGATTTTTCTACATGGTGATATAGGAGTCAAGTTTTATTCTTTTGCTATAACATCCCATCACTATTTATTGAAGAGACTGTCCTTTCCCCAATGCAAGTTCTTGGTGTCTTTGTTGAAAATAAGTACCCCAAAGATGAATGGATTTATTTCAAGGTTCTCTAATCTGTTCCTTTAATCTATGTGTCTGTTTTTAGAGTAATACCATATTGTTTTGGTCACTATAGCTCTGCAGTGTAATTTGAAGTTAGATAATGTGATTTCTCCAGTTTTGTTCTTTTGTTCAGGATAGCTTTGGCTATTCTGTTTTTTGTGGTTCCATATAAATTGTAAGAATTATTTTTTCTATTTGTGAAAATATAATAGATACCTTGATAGACATTGCATTAAAACTGTAGGCTGCCATGGGTAATATGGTCTTTTTAACAATATCTATGCTTTGAATCCATGCACATGGAATATCTTTCCATTTTTGCATCCTCTTCAATTTCTTGCATCATGGTGGTTTTTATTGTAGATATCTTTAACTTCTTCGGTTAATTCTTAAGTATTTTATTTTATTTGTAGATATTATAAATGGAATTCCTTTCTAAATTTTTCAGATTGTTTGCTGTTGATACATAGAATGTTATTGATTTTTGTAGATTGATGTCCTATCTTGCAAATTTCTGAATTTGTTAATCAATTTCAATAGTGTTTTGGCAGGGTATTTAGTTTTGTCCAAATATAAGGTCATAGCATCAATAAACAAGGATGATTTGACTTTTTCCTTTCCAATTTGGGTGGACTTCATTTCTGTCTTCTTTCTGATTGCTCTATCTAGGATTTCCAGTGCTACGTTGAATAACAGTGGTGAAAGAGAGCATCCTTGTTGTATTCCAGATCTTAAAGAAAGGCTTTCAGTTATTCCCCATTCAGTACAATAATAGCTGTGGGTCTCTTGTAGATGACGTTTCTTATGTTGATGTATATTTATTCATACCCAGTTTATGAGGTTTAGATAATAAAGGGATGTTGAATATTATCAGATGCTTTAACAGCATCAATTGAAATGATTGTACAGTTTTTGTGCTTCATTCTATTGATATAATGTGTATCACATTGATTGATTTTCATATGTTGAATCGTTTTTGAACATCAGGGACAAATTCCACTTAAACACAATTAATGATCTTTTAAATCTGTTGTTGAACTTGGTTTGTTAGTATTTTCTTGGGGAGTTTTGCCTCAATATTCCTCAGAAATATTGGCCTTTAGTTTTCTTTCTCTGATGTATCTTTGTTTGCTTTTGTGATTAAGGTAAAACCTGCCTCAGAGAATAAGTTTTGAAGTGATTCCTCATCTATTTTTTGGAATAGTTTGAGTAGGATTGTTATTAGTCTTTCCTTAAATGTTTGGTAGAATTCAGCAGTGAAGCCATCATGCCTTGGGCTTTTTGTTGCTGAAAGAATTATTATTACAGCTTCATTCTCATTACTTGTTATTGGACTGGTCAGGTTTTGGCTTTCTTCATTGTTTAATCCTGGTAAGTTGTATGTGTCAGAATTTATATATTTCTTCTAGATGTTCCAATTTATTGGCATATAACTGCTCATAGAAGGCACTAATGATTCCTTAAAATTCTGTGGTATGGATTGTAATGTCTACTTATTCAAATCAGATTTATTTATTTGGATCTTTTCTCCTTTTTTCATAGTCTGACTAAAGGTATGTTAATAGCACTTATCTTTTTAAAAAACAACTTTTTGTTTCATTGATCTTTTGTTGTTTTCATCATTTCAAATTTATTTAATTATGCTCCGATTTTTTTTTCAATAGGTTTTGGGGAACAGATGGTGTTTGGTTACATGGATAAGTTCTTCAGTCGTGATTTCTGAAATTTTATTGCATCCATCACACGAGCAGTGTACACTGTACTCAATGTATAGTCTTTTATCCCTCACTGCCCTCTCACACTTTTCCCTGAGTACCCAAAGTCCATTGTATCATTCTTATGCCTTTGCACCACAAAGCTTAGCTCCCATTTATAAGTGAGAACATACAAGTTTTGGTTTTCCATTCTGGAGTTATTTCAGTGAGTATAATGGTCTCCAGCCGAACCCTGGTTGCTGCAAATGCCATTATTTCATTCCTTTTCATGGATGAATAGCATTCCATGAGGGATATATATATATATCACATTTTCTTTATCCACATATTGATTGATGACCATTTGGGCTGGTTTCATATTTTTGCAATTGAAAATTGTGCTGCTATAAAGATGTGTGTGCAAGTGTCTTTTTCATCTGATGACTTATTTTCCTCTGGGTAGATACACAGTAGTGGAATTTCTAGATCAAATGGTAGATCTACTTTTAATTATTTAAAGAATCTCCACAATGTTTTGTACTACTACATCTCCATAATAGTTATACTACTTTACATTCCAACCAGCAGTGTAAAAGTGTTCCCTTTTCACCAAATCCACACTAACATCTATTATTTTATGATTTTTTAAATTATGGCCATTTTTTTGGGAGTAAGGTAGTATAGCATTGTGGTTTTGATTTGCATTTCCCTGATCATTAGTGATGTTGAGCATATTTTAATGTGGTTTTTGGCCATTTATATATCTCCTTTGAAAATTGTCTATTCATGTCTTTAGTCCATTTTTCAATGGGATTATTATTTTTTTCTTGCTGATTTGTTTGAGTTGTTTATAGATTCTGGATATTAGTTATTTGTTGAATGCATAGTTTGTGAAGATTTTCTCCCACTCTGTGGGTTGTCTGGTGTTTATTTGTCTTGTGGTGTAGAAGCTTTTTAGGCTAAGTCCCATCTATTTATCTTTATTTTTGCTGCATTTGCTTTTGGGTTCTTGGTCTTAAAGTCTTTGCCTAAGACAATGTCTAGAAGAATTTTTCTGATGTTATCTTCTAAAATTTTTGTTTCAGGTCTCAGATTTAAGTTTTTGATCCATATTGAGTTGATTTTTGTATAAGAAGAGAGGTTAGAATCCAGTTTCGTTCTTCTACATGTGGCTTGCCAATTATCCCAGCACCATTTGTTGAATACGGTGTCCTTCCCCCACTTTGTGTTTTTGTTTGATTTGTTGAAGATCACGTGCCTGTGAATATTTGGATTTCTGGGTTCTTTAGTTTGTTCCATTGGTCTATGTGCCTATTTTTATACCAGTACCATGCTATTTTAGTGTCTATTGGTTTATAGTATAGTTTGAAATTGGGTAATGTGATGCGTTGAGATTTGTCCTTTTTGCTTAGCCTTGCTTTGGCTATGTAGGTACTTTATTAGTTCCATATGAATTTTAGAATTGTTTTTTCTAGTTCTATGAAGAATGATGACGGCATTTTGGTGAAAATTGCATTAAATTTGTAGATTGCTTTTGGCAGTACAGTCATTTTCACAATATTGATTCTACCCATCCATGAGCATGAAATGTGTTTCCATTTGTTTGTGTCATCTACGATTTATTTCAGCAGTGTTCTGTAGTTTTTCTTGTAGAATTCTTTCACCTCCTTGGTTAAGGGTATTCCTAAGTATTTTATTTTATTTTCCTTATTTTATTTTATTTTTACAGCTATTGTAAAAGTGACCGAGTTCTTGATTTGATTCTCAGCTTGCTCACTGTTGGTGTATAGCAGTGCTCCTGATTTGTGTATATTCATTTTTTATCCTGAAATTTTACTGAATTCATTTATCAGATCTAGGAGCTTTTTTGATGAGTTTTTGGGGTTTTCTAAGTATACAATCATATCACGGGTAAACAGCAACAGTTTGTCTTCCTCTTTACCAATTTGGATGCCCTTTCTTTTTTTTCTCTTGTCTTATTAGTCTGACTATTGCTTCCAGGACTAAGTTGAAAGAAAGTGGTAAAATTGGGCATCCTTGTTTTGTTTCAGTTCTCAGGGGGAATGCTTTCATCTTTCCACCATTCAGTGTAATGTTGGCTGTGGGTTTTTCATAGACAGCTTTTATTACCTTAAAGTATGTCCCTTTTAGGTGGATTTTGTTGAGGGTTTTAATCATAAAAGGATTTTGGATTTTGTCATATGCTTTTTCTGGATTTATTGAGATAATCGTGTGACTTTTGTCTTAAATTATGTTTATGTGACAGATCACATTTATTGACTTGCATATGTTAAACTATTCTTGCATTCCTAGCATGAAAGTCACTTGATCGTGGGGGCTTCCCTTTTTGATATGTTGTTGGATTCAGTTAGCTAACATTTTGTTGGGGATTTTTGCATCTATGTTCATCAGGGATATTGATCCATTGTTTCCTTTTTTTGTTATGTCCTTTCCTGGTTTTGGTACTAGGGTGGTACTGACTTCATAGAATGATTTAATTAAAATTCCCTCTTTCTCTATCTTATGGAATACTCTCAATAGGATTGGTACCAATTCTTCTTTAAATGTCTGATATAATTCAGCTGTCAATCCATCTGATCTTGGACATTTTTTGGTTGGAAAGTATTTTATTACTATTTCAAACTCACTGCTTGCTATTGGTCTGTTCAGAATTTCTATTTCTTCATGATTTAATATAGGACGGTTGTATATTTTCAGGTACTTTTCCATCTCCCCCCAGGTTTTTTAGTTTGTGCACATAAAGGTGTTCGTGAATGACCGTTTATATTTCTGTGGTATTGGTTGCAATATATTTCATTTCATTTCTAATTGAGCTTATTTGACTCTTCTGTCTTCGTTTCTTGGTTAACCTCACTAATGGTCTATCAATTTCATCTATCTTTTCAAAGAGCAAGCATTTTGTTTCATTTATCTTTTGTATTTTTTGTTTGAATTTCATTTAGGTGTTCTATGATCTTTGCTATTTCTTTTCTTCTGTTGGGTTTGGTTGGTTCTTGTTGCTCCACTTCCTTGAGATGTGACTTGAATTGTCTATTTGTGCTGCTTCAGACTTTTTGATGCAAGCAATTAATGCTATGAACTTTCCTCTTAGCACCACTTTCACTGTATCCCAGAGGTTTTGATAGGTTGTGTTAGTATCGTCATTCAGTTCAAAGAATTTTTTAATTTCCATCGTGATTACATTATTAGCCAACAATCTTTTAGGAGTGGATTATTTAATTTTATGTATTTGCATGAATTTTAGGGTTACATTTGGAATTGATTTACAATTTTATTCCACTGTTGTTAGAGATAGTACTTAACATAATTTTGATTTTCTTAAATTTATTGAGACTTGTTTTGTGGACTATCATATGATTTATCTTAGAGAATGTCCCATGTGCTGATGAATAGAATGTATATGCTGCAGTTGTTGAATAGAACGTTCTGTAAATCTCTGTTGCATCCATATTTTTCTAGCGTATAGTTTAAGTCCATTGTTTAGTTCTTTTTTCATTCTTTGTAGCAATTGCCATTCACAGTTGCTACAAAGAGAATATAATACCTAGGAATACAACTAACAAAGTACTTTCTTTTATTTGTTTAATTCTATTGTTGAAACTTTACAGTGTATTTTCATGTCTCTTAGTGTGTGTCTCATTTCCAGAAGCTGTGATTATTTTTTTATTTATGATATCTATTTCTCTGGAGATTTTTTTTTTCATCTATATGCTGTACTATTTTTAAAATGCCTTTAACTTGGTTTTCACCTTTCTCTGGTACCTCCTTGAGTAGCTTAATAATCAACCTTCTGAATTCTTTTTTTTTTTTTTTCCTTGAAAATAAAAGATTTCTTTTTGGTTTGGATCTATTGCTCATTATCTACGGTGATCCCTTTGGGGTGTTAAAGAATCTTGCTTTGCTATATTACCAGAATTGTTTTTCTGGTTTCTTCTCATTTGAGTGCACTATGTCAGAGGAAAGATTGAGGACTCAGGGGCTGCTGTTCAGATTCTTTTGTCCTAAAGGGTGATGGCTTGATATAGTGCTCTCCTCCTTTCCCTAGAGATGGGGCTTCCTGAGTGCCAGACTGCAATGATAGTTATGGCTCTTCTGAGTCAAGCCACCCAGTGGAGCCACCAGGCTCCAGGCTGGTACTAGGGAGTGTCTGCAAAGACTCCTGTGTCTTCAGGTCTCTCAACTGTGAATACAGCCTCTTCTGCATGGAGGTAGCAGGGGAGTGATGTGGACTCTGTGAAGGTCACTGGTTTTAGTTTCGTTTAGCATGCTGGTTTTCTCAAATGCTGGTTGTGCAGGCAGTGATATTGTCATATGGGCAGACTTCAGGACCTCTGGTTAGCCAGGATATTACATGTGGTAGAATTAGCTGTTATTTTCTCTTTTCTTGGAGCAGGGTTTTCTTTTATGAGTTGCTGTAATGGCTTGAGTTGGTTAGCTACCAGCCAGGAGGTGGTGCTTTCAAGAGGGCATCAGCTGCAGTAGTAAAGTGGGGATATAAGCTTGCACTAAGGTCACTTGGATAAGTATTTTGGTTTCTCAGGTAATGGATAGGGTCATAGAACTCCCTCCCATGAGACTATGTCATTTGTCATTGGCTACCAGAATGCACAGAGAAAGTCAACCAGAAGGGTACAAAGTTAGATGTGTCTGAGCTCAGATTCTTCATGGATGTGGCTTCTTGCAGTTGCTGAAAGAGATTGAGGTGTGGTTCAGGCCAATGGGGTTAGGTTCCCTGGGGGATTATGGTTGCCTCTCCTGAATCATACAGGTCACCAGAAAAGTGGTGGGAACACCAGCAATGACAGGCCTCACCTAGCTCCCATGCCACCAGCAAGGTCAATTTCACTCCCTCCATGCTTCATCAACAGCACTGAGTTTATATCTAGGCATCTGGCTGAGATCTTGCGCTCCAGTCTACATGCCTTCCCACTGAGAAAGCAAGTAGAGCTTTCAGGACTTGCCTCTTCCAGCCTGCCATGGCTTTTGTGCTCTTATCTGCACTTCCTGTTCACCCGCCTGCCACCTAACCCTAGATTCTGCCCAGGAAAATTCAAATTTGGGCAAAATCATTACAAAGTTCACCTGAAAGTTTCCTTCCCCCTTTCATCCTTCCACAATTCCTCTGGTATCCAACCCCTAGTACCCCATGAGATAAAGTCAAAAATGGCTTCCCAGGACACTGGGAGTGCCTATGGGGCTCTCTCTGTTGTTCCTCTACTATTATACTTTGGTTAGCTCTCTAAATTCATTTCAGCTTTAGGTGGGGTTAAATCCTTCTCCCATGATCTGAATTTTCAGGTTTCCCAGTGAGGATATGTGTTCAGAGGGGAACTTTGCCCCCTCACACTTTAGGCATTCAGTTTTTTGGCTGTCTAACAAAGTTTGCAGCAGCAAAGTTGTTTTTTTCAAACTGAAAATTCTTTCAGTTTTCCTGGTATGTTTCTATGATAGTTTCATGGAGCAAATGTTTACAACATGAGATTGTCTAAGCAAACAAACAAGCAAAATAAAAACTCATAAAAACTCTACACTATAACTTTGCTTCCTCACTCTTGAACATTTTCTCGTTTTTATTTATGTCTTACTGTACTGTATATGTCTTAAAAAGTTGCTATCATTATCTTTGATTGGTTCATCTTTTAAAATTTATACTTGAGTAGTTTACACACAATAATTATGGTATTAAGATATTTTGTGGGGTTTTGTGTACTCACAAATACCAGTGAGTTTTGTACCTTTAGATGATATATTATTGATCATTAACGTCCTGTTCTTTCTGATTGTAGAAATCTCTTTAGCATTTCTTGTAGGACAGGTCTGGTATTGATGAAATCCTCGGCTTTTGTTTGTCTGGGAAAATGTTTTTTTTCCTGTTTGAAGAATATTTTCAGTGGATATACTATTCTAGCGTAAGGATGTTTTTGGTTTTCATTCAAATATGCTACTCTCTTCTGCCTTATAAGGTTTCCACTGAGAAGTCTGCTGCTAGAAATATTGGAGCTCTGTTGGATGTTATCTGTTTCTTTCTCTTCCTTTTACAGTCTTTTCTTTATCATTTACCTTTGGGAGATTAATTATTAAATGTCTTGAGGTAGTCTTCTTTGAGTGAAATCTGCTTGGTGTTCTATAACTTCCTTGTATTTGAATGCTGATATATTTTGCTAAGCTTGGAATATTCTCTGTTACTATTCCTTTGAATGAATTTCTACTTCTGTTTCTCTCTTTAACTATTATTTAAGGCCAATAACTTAGATTTGCTCTTTTGAGGCTATTTGCTAGATACTCTAAGTATGCTTCATTGTTTTTTATTATTTTTTCTTTTGTGTGTATTTTCAAATAGGGTTTCTTCAAGCTTACTGATTCTTTCTTCTGCTTGATCCATTCTGCTTTTAAGAGACTGTTATATTCTTCAGTATGTCACTTTCATTTTTCAACTCCAGAATTTCTGCTTGATCTTTTTAATTATTTTACTCTTTTAAAAAATTTATCTAATAGGATCCTGAATTCCCTCTCTGTGTTATCTTGAATTTCTTTGAGTTTTCTCAAAACACCTACTTTGAATTCTTGATCTGAGAGGTCACATATATCTGCTTCTCTGGGATTGGTATTTGGTGACTGATTTATTTCATTTGGTAGGGTTATATTTTCCTGGAGCAACTTGATGCTCATGGCTGTTCACGGGTATCTGAGCATTGAAGAGTTAGGTATTTATTTTAGTCTTAACAGTCTGAGCTGGGTGTACTTGCTCTTTTTGGGAAGGCTTTCCAGGTATTTGAAGGGACTTGGGTTTTGTGAACTAAGTTATATCTGCATTAGGGTGCACATTAAGTTCAGTACCGCTGTGGTTCTTGTATACTCATAGATGTACTTCCTTGATGGTGTTGGATAATATCCAGAAGAATTATCTTGATTACCAGAGACTCTTGTCCTCTTCCCTTACTTTCTCCCAAATAAATGGAATATCTCTTTCTGTGTGCGCTGAGCTCCCTGGGGTTAGGTGGCATAAGTAAACCTGTGACCACCACCATGGGGACTGTGCTGAGTTAGACTTGATGTCAGCAAAGCACTGGGTCTCACCCAAGGCCCACAGTAACTAATACTTGGCTATTGCTTATGTTTGCTCAAGGCCCCAGGGGTCTACAATTATCAGGTGGTGAATTCAACCACCCTTGTTTCCTTCCCTTCAGGCTGGCAACTCTCCCGAGGTAGATCCAGGGATATTGTCCAAGAACCAGGGACTAGAGTCAACAACGTTAAAATTCTACCACATGCTCTATTCTCCTGCTGCTAATCTGGCTTTCATGCCATGAGAAAAAAGTCCTTCTATTCTTCTCACCCTTTTCCACAGGCAGAGGAGCCTCTCCCTGTGGCTACTACCATTGCAAGCCCACATAGAAGGGCTCTTTGTCAGTTTGTGGTTAATGCAGCCAGGCCTGAGGCTCATTTTTTGGGCAGTGGGCTCCCTTTTGGCCCGGCAGGCTCAGAAATGCCATCCAAGAACCAGTGCTTGGTATTGGGGACCCTAAAAGTGCACTTGATGCTCTATCCAACTGTGGTTGAGCTAGTACCTGAAGCCATCACAATCTAGAGTCTCATCTAAAGTCCATGATGAGTGCTACCTGGGTATTGCTGCTGACTATTCAGGCCCAAGTGCTCTTTAGTCAGTGAGAGATAAAATTGCCCAATATTTTGTTCTTCTCTTCTAGGATGTGGGTTCCTTTCTGGCCCAGGTGTGTCTAGAAATGTTGTCCAGAAAATAGGGCCTAGAATGGGACCCTCACAGCTCTGCCCAGTGCCCTATCCTACTGTAACTGAGCTGGTATCCAAAACGTAAGATAAATCCTCTTTATTCTTCCCTCTCCATTCCCCAAATAGAAGGAAGGGGTAACTTTTGGGGCTGTTAGTTGTGCTTCCTGGGATTGGGGAATGAATGGCACAAGCACTCCCTTATTCACCCCAGCTCATGTCTCACTAAGTCACCTGTCCCTTATGTGCACTGGATTTGAGCCCAATACAGCAGTCTGGTGTGCCTAGAATTGTAGTCATTGTGGTCTAGACTGCCGTTCACATTTATTTAGGAACCCAGAGGCCTTTAACCCCCACTGATCAGGCTTACCACAACTCAAATTCTGATCACTGGGATAGGCAATTTCCCTCTGGCTAGGGCTGGTCTAATTGTTCCCACTATAGGCTTGCATTAGCTGAGTTCTGCCAAGTTTTTCTTTCCACTGTGTTAAATTAGCATTAAGGTTAATGCAAAGTTCAACAATTGCTATGCTCCCCCTCACCCAAACATACAACTTCTTTGTCTGCACCGCTGGCTTCTACTAGGTGATGGGGGAAGGGTGGTGTTGGTGATTCAAGGCTGTCTTCCTACCTCTTTGGTGCCTCCTTTTAAGACATATGAAGTTAAAAGCAGGTACTGAGGGCTCACCTGATTTTTGGTTCTGATAAAGGTGATTTTGTTTGTATAGATAGTTGTTAAAATGGATGTTTCTGCAGAGGGAATGGTCAGTGGAGGCTTATGTTCAGTCATCTTGCTTCTCTGCTCCAGCCTCATTATTTTAATACACATGTAGTTGTTTATTTCTGATAACAAATATTTATATCTTTATAATTATTATTAATAAAATCGAGTTTTAAATTTTTTTAGTGAGATTAAATATTTCACATTTGTTTATTTGAGCACATTATACACTATAAGTCACTGTCATAAGGTGTACATTAACAAGCAAAGGTATTAAGGTATTTCTGCTCCATAGAAATTAATGAAAACTACAGGGGACTTGAATATAAATACTGGAAATGATTTTGTAAAAGGTATTTTTGTTGAGGCTCCATCCTGAAATGTCTGTTTTCCTGTAAGTATTCCCTTATGAGCATCTATTTGTTTACAGCATAAACTGTTTTAAAATTGCTTTAGGTCATATTTAATTATATGAAAACAAGTATCCCAATGTAACTGTTTATAAATATAAAGTGAATTAGGATTTGAAGTTTTATACATTTTTTTAAAGAATTTATTTCTTTTTTACAATGTACATAACTTGTTATTTCTGGATTCTTTTAGTTTCCTTACATTAGATTTCCATTTGAAATATCATTTTAATTCTCAAAATTTCTATATGGTCTCCACTCTGTATCATAATTGCATGAGAATCCATATTCCTATTAGAGAATTTGATATTTTATTTCATTTCTAAGGTCAGTGATCTGATTTTCTTCTTATTCTCTCCATTTTAACTATGCTATTTTCTTTGTATCTTTGTCAAAATAATGCAGTGCCATTTCACCTCCAAATTAATTAATTATCTCATCTCTAAAAATTATAGGTATTGCTTTTTTCCTACAATTTCTACTTATTACTTACCTTCTTTTACCACAGCACCTCATAAAACATATACACAACATTAAATGTACAAGTATTTATTTATTTTAACGTAGAAACTAATAGCAGCTGTTTTCAAGTTTTATCAGTAGTGGCTCTACAAGTTAATTTCTTAATACAAATCAAACATTTATAGGGCATCTATGAGTGAAAGAACCTTGTATATGTGAAGAATCAACAAAAAGCAATGATTTGTTCCTATAACGTTCACATATTTAAATGGAAATTTAAAACATATCAATAATAAAAATGAGGAAGAGAGACATTTTTATGCAGTTTTCCCACTTAATACTTCTATATTTATTTCTACTGTGCGTTTGTGAGATCAGAAAATATTGTTTGTGGAGAAGAAAACACAAAAAGAGATAGCACGATAATGAAGATAACCAGGTATTTTGCAGACAATCTTAAATTCACATAGACAGAAAATATTTGGCCCAGTATGCCCAGGAAGAAAATATTTCACTTTCTCCTTCCCCTTGCTCCACTGCCCATGAGTCTAGGTTTAGTTTTCTTTTCTTTTTTCTGAAACAGGGTCTCACTCTGTTGCAGACTAGAGTGCAATGGCTTGATCTTGATGCACTGCAGTCTTGACCATCTGGGCTCAAGCAATCCTCCTGCTTCAGTCACCTGTGTGGCTGGGACTGAAGGTCTGTGCTGCCATAACAGGCTTATCTTTTGATTTTTTTTTTTTTTTTGGTAGAGACAGGGATCTCACTTTGTTGCCCAGGCTGGTTTCAAACTACCTGGCTCAAGTGATCCTCCAGTCTCCCCCTTCCAAAGTTCTGGGATTACAGGCATGAGCCACTGTACCTGGCTAGGTTTAGTTTTTTAAAGTTAAAAAAAAATGCCTAGAAAAATAATGTGGAGTATTTTAGGTACTGGGGAACCAACAGCAGAATCAGAGAAAGAATGTGCTTATTATTTTCCAACGCTGGAAAATTACTCTTTGGTGGGAATTTCAATGGGAGATGATTGGAAACGAAGCTGTGAGAAGAATAGCTGACTGTCCCAATTAACAACATAAAACCGTGAGAGAAACTATATAAGTCTTCACAGGAACAAGTGCTTAAAAACCTAAGTTTATATCAAAGACTAATGAATAGCTGGTTGGGCTGAAACTGTCTCTTTAAAAGTGAGAATAAAGGCAAACATAAGCAAGACTGGGATAAAAGCCTTAGTGACCATAGAGAGATGATAAATAGCTTTCCAATCATCCTATCATAAATCCTGCTTTTCAATGAGACTAATATAAGTGGAGTAGATGATTTATGGGTATTCCAAAGAAATTATGACTACGAAAAGCATCTTAGAAAAATAAAAATACTGAGAATTAAGATTCTAAAAAGAAGTACATAGATTTACTCACATTGATAGTTCTGATGAGGATTCTGAAATGGATTTTATCACAGTTCTAATTATAAAACCAGCAATATTCTTAGAATCCTCACATCATAGTACAACTCTTAAATTTACTTGTTTAAGGAAAATCAGTACTTTAACTCTTATATTTACCTGTTTAAGGAAAGTCAGTACTTTCAGTGTAAATATAAAACACAGTAGCATTGGCTTGTTTATTTTCAAAAGCTATGTCATTAGTCTGCAAACTATAGCAAACATATCTTAGGGGAAATATGCTTTTAACACTTATTCAATAACCGAAATGCTCAACATATTGAACAGCACACAATTTAAAATAGCAGGATGCTTCAATAGCCTTAAAAGTAACATAATAATTGAGTACAATGACAATAAAGGGAGCAGAGTATCAAAACAAACAAACAAAAACAGATGCACTAAAAAACACTTCCAAAATTATTTTGATATTCTGGGAAAAAGGAACACTAAGTCATTATGGTATTTATTTATTGTTAACAAGGTGGCCTTTTAAAATGTAAAATTTGGAACACTCCATGCACATACAAGCTAAGGTGGAAGGCAGGGCGACAGAATAGAAAGGCTTAACCAAACTTGACTTTCACTATGACTTTTGACAATGTCATTTAATCTGAGATTTGTTTCTTCATATTTAATAACTTCTTGGGATTGTTATAAGGATTAAGTGTATATTTTAATATCTTAATAATATTAAATGCACACTAAGTCCTTCCTGCATTAGAAATAAGACACATTGTATACAAAAGCAAGTCAATGATTCCTTTCAATTGTGTTTCAGAGGGCAAAGCTATGTAATTTTTTATTTAAAATATATATCATGGTCACTATAACATTTACTAAATGACTGTATTTATATAAAGGATATGTAAAGATGAATATACATTATATGTTTAATGTAAAACTATGTGTCTAGCAGTACAGAAACAGAAATTTCATGTCAGAAATATAAAAAAAAAAGATTAATTCTTGTGAACTTGCTGAAAAGACCCCAAATATCATCTTTCTGTGATGAACTCGAAAGTCTCTTACAAAGGTTAAGCTTTTAATAATAGCTGCTTTTATGAAAGAGATTATGATATAGCTAGGATTATTGATTTAACATAAAAGGACACTGAATAGCAGATGAGAGGCAAATGTGGCATGAGTCTGCAATGGTTTTCAAATGGATAACAGAATTCACTATTTTAAATCTGAGTCAATATTCTCCCTAATAAAAAAGCCACACCCCCACAGGTCATTAGAAATGTATTGGAGGCATTTCTTTGATTGTTAAAATATTAAGGGAGGCTGTTGCATTAATAGATGAAGACCAAGAATATTAGACATCCTATAAACCACGGAGCTGTTGTACAAAACAAACAAAATTTGACCATGCTGCACAAATTTTGAAGGTCCTTCATTGCCATTTAAAATTATCTGAGCCTAGAAACTAACTCTATTATAAATATAAACAAAATATTTTCAGTGGTTGTAATATACACTGAAATTTCCTGGGATTCATCTATAAATCAAGGGAACATTTTATACTGTCTGGCTCAAATTTTGCCAAATGTTGTTCCATATTTTGGAAAATGATATTACAATGGCTAAGTTGCCTATGATATTTGAGTTACCAATGTAACATACCTGTGTATGTTGGCATTTATAATATTATATTTATGGAAATTTTAAATATAGGTATAAATTTAAAAATCTTTATTTTAAAATGTCAAATACAAAGAAAATGTATCAAATATATTTAGCTGACTATTTAACATTGTTTTATAGCTTATCTAATAATTAAACAATTTCTCATATGATTAGTCTGCCAACACTTTTTTTGAGACAGGCTCTCACTGTGTCACCCAGACTGGAATCCAGTGGCATGATTATGGCTCAGTGAAGCCTCCACCTCCTGGACTCAAGCCACTTGTCACCTCAGCCTCCTAAGTAGCTGCACTGCAGCTGCAGACCGCCATACCCAACTACATTTTTTTTTATTTTTTGTGGAGAGGAGGTTTCACCAGGCTGATCTTACACTCCTGGCCTTAACTAATCCTCCCACCTAAGCCTCCTATAGTACAGGATTGTAAACATGAGCCACAACAGAGCAACACATGAAACAATAAAACTACAAGATTGAATATAAATTTTTCTAAGGAGAACACTGATGAAGTTATCAAGGATATAATATCATGTTTCTGAAATTTATAAGAAAAGTTTGAAAACTGTGTTACTGTCGCCAAACTGTTTTAAATATTTCCTAATTAGAGAAATAAAGGTCTCATTATTTCTTACAGAATAACACAATGCATTATAAAATACTTAAAGCCAAAATATTAGTGAATATTAATATTTCCAGCTGTATGAAACACTTTATATCAGAAAGAAATTCAAATTTAAAAAATTTGTATTTCACTAAGCAATGATATTATAAGAAGGTTTGATGAAATTGTGAAAAATGTAAAAGATCATGACACTTGTATAAAAATGTTCAATGAACTTCAGCCAAGCACATTTTCATATAACAGATTAAAATATCCTCTATGAAAATGAATCAATGCTGCTTAAAAATAATTAAGGTTCATACAGATTAAAACACATGAAAACCACTGCTCCATGAAATAAGAGAGGACACAAACAGATGGAGAAATATTCCATGCTCATGGTTAGGAAGAATCAATACTGTGAAAATGGCCATGCTGCCCAAAGTAATTTACAGATTCAAGGCTATCCCCATCAAGCTACCAATGACTTTCTTCACAGAACTGGAAAAAACCACCTTAAATTTCATATGGAGTCAAAAAAGAGCCCACATGGACAACACAATCCTAAGCAAAAAGAACAAAGCTGGAGGCATCACACTACCTGACTTAAAACTATACTACAAGGCTACAGTAATCAAAACAGCATGGCACTGGTACCAAAACAGAGATATAGACCAATGGAACAGAACAGAGGCCTCGGAGGCAATGCCACACATCTACAACCATCTAATCTTTGACAAAACTGACAAAAACAAGCAATGGGGAAAGGATTCTCTGTTTAATAAACGGTGTTGGGAAAACTGCCTCGCCATGTGCAGAAAGCAGAAACTGGACTCCTTCCTGACACCTTACACTAAAATAACTCCAGATGGATTAAAGACTTAAACATAAGACCTAACACCATAAAAACCCTAGAAGAAAACCTAAGCAAAACCATTCAGGACATAGGCATAGGCAAGGACGTCATGACGAAAACACAAAAAGCATTGGCAACAAAAGCCAAAAATAGACAAATGGGACCTAATTAAACTCCAGAGCTTCTGTACAGCAAAAGAAACAATTATTAGAGTGAATTGGCAACCAACAGAATGGGAAAAAATTTTTGCAATCTACCCATCTGACAAAGGGCTAATATCCAGAATCTACAAAGAAGTCAAACAGATTTACAAAAAAAAAAACAAACAAGCCCCTTCAAAAGTGGGTGAAGGATATGAACAGGAACTTTTCAAAAGAAGACCAAAAAAACATATGAAAAAATGCTCATCATCACTGGTCATTAGAGAAATGCTCATATCAAAACTACATTGAGATACTATCTCACGCCAGTTAGAATGGCAATCATTAAAAAATTTGCAGACAACAGTTGCTGGAGAGGATGTGGAGAAATAGAAACACTTTTACACTGTTGGTGGGAGTGTAAATTAATTCAGCCATTGTGGAAGACAGTGTGGCACTTCCTCAAGGACCTAGAAATAGAAATTCCATTTGACCCAGCAATCCCATTACTGGGTATATATCCAAAGGATTATAAATCGTTCTATTATAAGGACACATGCACACCAATGTTCACTGCAGCACTGTTTACAATAGCAAAGACTTGGAACCAACCCAAATGCCCACTGATGATAGACTGGACAGGGAAAATGTGGCACATATACACCATGGAATACTATGCAGCCATAAAAAACGAATTTGTGTCCTTTGTAGGGACATGGATGAACCTGGAAACCATCATTCTCAGGAAACTGACACAAGAACAGAAAATCAAACACTGCATGTTCTCACTCATAGGCGGGTGTTGAACAATGAGAACACAGGGACACAGGGAGGGGAGCATCACACACTGGGGTCTGTGTGGGGGAACTAAGGGAGGGACAGTGGGGAGTGGGGAGTTGGGGAGGGATAACATGGGGAGAACTGTCAGATATAGGTGATGAGGAGGAAGGCAGCAAACCACATTGCCATGTATGTACCTATGCAACAA
The DNA here is from genome assembly GCF_009761245.1 of Sapajus apella. Taxonomy (NCBI): domain Eukaryota; kingdom Metazoa; phylum Chordata; class Mammalia; order Primates; family Cebidae; genus Sapajus; species Sapajus apella. Next base: position 4,051,644 of record NW_022436995.1, read on the forward strand.
TCTTGCATGTCCTCACATGTACACCAATACCTAAAACACAATAAAATATGTATAAAAAAAACTAAAAAAATGTTACTTTCAAATGTTCTGAGAATAGACATAAAGAGATTGTCAATTTGCAAATCCCTTAAAAATATCTCATGGAAAAACATATTCACTTTCAAATACCACTACTTGGATAACAGCAATGATGGATCCACAATGCGGATTTAGAGTCAACTTCCATAGCTCTAAGTGCTTTAGTAATTCACTACATTATTAAGTGACAATATGCACACATTCTGAATGTTAAAGAACTACTTCAAAATCAATGAGTGTTGCATTCAGCGTGTATAAGTCCATTCTCAGCCACTATGAAGAAATATCTGAGCCTGGGTAATTTATAAAGAAAAGAGATTTAATTGATTCCCAGTTCTGGGGAGACCTGAAGAAACTTACAATCATAATGGAAGGGGAAGGAAACATGTCCTTCTTCACATGATGGCAGCAAGAAGAGTGAAACAAAGGGAGGGAAAAGCTCGTTATAAAACCATCGGATCTCAGGATAACTCACTCACCGTCATGAGAACAGCATGGAGGTAACCATCCCCATGATTTAATTGCATTAGTTTGAAATTGGAATTAAGATGGATTTTAATGTATATTTAGTTTTTTATTATGAAATTAAAAATTTTTTGATTCATTAAATGAGAAATTAAGCTCCATAATTCAAATATCACAAAATGATATATCTCTCAAATATCTTTATAAATTTGTATAGTTAAATGTTAGCCTTTGTAAGCTGCTAGAAAATAAGATCAATCTTATAGTAACCAGAATTGTCATAAGATATTTAAGTAAACATATATTATTTCAAAGTAGCTTGAGCATCAAACACGTTTACAGCTTTTATTTTTGCAGAAGTTAGATAAATGCAAGTGGATTGCTTTTCTTTGAATGGCTGCTAAAATGAGATAATGATTAATTTTTTAAATTTTTGGTTTAATTTACAAAACTGGACTGGGTAATTAATTCATTTGAAAGAGAGGAAGAACATTGTTACCCAAAATTTTCTGAAAAATTTAATTGAGCTGAAAATCAAAATCAATGTTTTCAGAAACCAAAATACACTTTAATCAATCTAATTATGCAAGGTGTTGGATGATATTAAGCCTTACATACATTTATTTGGAAGTAAGAAAATTAAATTGTTCCAGAATTTCCAAGAACATATTTGGTTGAAAGGCTGTCAGGGTTACAGTTGAATTCTGGCAAAAGTAACATTACTGATGGGTCTGTGTAGCAGAGGAAAGATGAGATTCCTTTAACACACTTTAAGCAACTTCAATAGAACACATAAAATTCAGAATTCTCACTGAATTTCATGAATAAAGATTGTTTTAAAATTGTATATATATGTACACGCATATGTATGCAATTTAACTTTTTGTAACATGCATAAATCTAGGTTGCAGAAACCACATATTGAAATGATGTATCTCAGTTATAAAAATCACATATTGAAACAAATTGGAGAGATAATTTATTATTAATCAATTTTATTCCGCTACTATGCTCAGAGGTCTAGCACTCACTTTGTCAAGAGCAACACTGTGTTATGAAGTTACAAATGTAAGTCACATTTATCATTTGAAATGTTTTAGTAGCCACATTACAAAAAGTAGAATGAATCAGGAAACAGTAATTTTAATTATAGATTATATTTAACACAGTGCATCTCCTAATTGTAATCCAAACCTGTAATTAATCAATGTAAACATTACTGAGATATTGTACACTTTCTTAGTTTTTAATATAAATCTAATTTTACTAAAATTAAATAACATTAAAAATCCAATTTTCAGTAGCACTGACCACATTTTAAATGCTCCATAACCACACCAGGCTAGCAGTTATCATGTCAGACAATACTGAGCTGTATTGTTATTTACTACAGTTATTAGATATTTTACTAACAACTTAATTAGCCTAATACAGTTTTTATTTTAGTATCTGGACACAACTCTCTTATTTTCCTGCACTTGTTATATTAATCTCCTTCTCTTATTTTCAAACTTACCTTAAGGTGAAGGAGGAGAACCGGGGCTCGGAGCCAGGCGGGGGTTTGCTGGAGCTGAGGCTAGGGCGCGCGGGCCCTAACCTCCACCTTCTGACCGCTCCCCTCACAGGAGACCATGCGGAACGGGTTAGCAGCCAGCTTGCAGTCCGCACGGCCCCCGCCGCCGCCTGCGCTGGCTCTTGTGTGGCTGCCGCCACCTCCGCCCTTGACGACGCGCTTCACGTTGCGGCCGCTGGGAGGCAGCCTGGGCGCCGGCACCAGTGCTGGTCGAGGTTCGGAACAGACCCCAGGTACTGCAACCTCCAGTACCTCAGGGGCCGCAGTGGTCGGTGCCTGCGGCTGCCTGCCCAACCCGGACACATTCGAGGAGTACCGCCGGAAGTGCAAGGAACTGTTTCCCATCCAGATGGTAGCCCTCAGCACAATCCGGGAGTCCAGCTACCACTTCGGGTCACGTATTTGCGGACAAAGCAGCTGAGTTCCACAGAGGCATTCCCTGTGCTGGTGGGTGACATGGACAACAGCGGCAGCCACAATGCTCAGGGCATTCACTAGCTGGGCCCTGGCTTCAGGTCCAAGATAGCCATCCAGACTCAGCAGTCGAGGTTTGTGAACTGGCAGGTGGACGGGAAGTACCGGGACTCTGACTTCACAGTGGTCGTCACCCTGGGGAGCCCAGACGTCCTCGTGGGTTCAGGAATCCTCGTAGCCTACTACCTACCTCCAGAGCATCACGCCTTGACTGGCTCTGAGCAGAGAGCTGGTCTACCACCCGCGGCCTGGGGAGGAGGGCACCGTCATGTCTCTAGCTGGAAAATACACATTGAACGTTCGGTTGGCAACGGTCACGTTGGGCCAGGCGGGCATGCACAGGACAGACTACCACAAAGCCAGTGACCAGCTGTAGGTGGGTGTGGAGTTGGAGGCCAGCACAAGGATGCAGGACACCAGTGTCTCCTTCAGGCACCAGCTGGACCTGCCCAAGGCCAACCTCCTCTTCAAAGGCTCTGTGAACAGCAACTGGATCGTGGGTGCCACACTGGAGAAGAAGCTCCCGCCTGCCCCTGACACTGGCCCTCCAGGCCTTCCTGAATCACCGCAAGAACAAGTTCCAGTGCAGCTTTGGCCTCACCATCCGCTGTGAGTTAGAATTTTGTGGTTCATCTGTAAAGGCATTTAATAATCAGAGTATTTAATTCTGGCCCCCGCCTTCCATGCCCTTCCTCCTTCAGATTCCACCTCCACCTCCCCTCCCTTCCCTCTCTCCTCGGGAGTCAGAGGCAGAGGGGAGAGCAGAAAGGAAGGTCCCCGCCACTTCAGCAACTGAGGAGAGGATTCTACAACTGAATGGCTCTTTGGGATTCTGAGTACTGAGGGCAGCGTGCCCAGGGGGGCTGGGGTCCGGGGAGGGATTCCGGGATTGAAGGGCACGCAGGATTCTGACCACCAGGGGCAGAGGCAGCCAGACAACCTCAGGGAGGAGTGTCCTGGCTTCCCCATCTCCTAAACGGCCTGGGTCTGCCCCAGGGGTCAGCGAGAGGAGCTCCCCCATCCCCCGTCAGTGCGCCCTGCGCCTGTCCACTTTCCTATCTACTCCTCGGTATAAATTATGTTTATAAGTTAGGGAAGAACTGGGACATTTTACAGGAGAAAAAAAAAAAAAAAAAACAACGACAAAAAACATACGTGGGAAAAACAAAAAAAAAGGTCAAGGAATGTAGTGACTTCATAAGGTCTTTTATAATAGCTAATTATTTTGCAATAAGTCATGTTTGTTTCCTTTAAGTTATATGTTATACTGAGTCTTCTGAATCAATATAATATTTGATTTTGCATCAGTAATATGTGATTTTGAATAATTCTGAGTGGTTTTAGATGATATTTTCTATAAATGTGATTTTAAGCAGTGCAATAGACTGTGTTCCCCCAAAATTTGCATGATGAAACCTCATCCCAATGTGATGGTATTTGGAGGCAGAGCTTTTGAGAGGTAATTAGGTCATGAGAGGGGAGCCCTGGAAATGGAACTGGTTCCTTCTTAAGAAGAGACCAGAAAGCTGGCTAGCTCTCTTCCCACTGTGGAAATACGTAATAGGTACACAGTTTGCAACTAAGAAAAGGGCACTCATCAGAACCTAACCATGCCCTGATCTTAGACTTCCAGCTTCCAGAACTGTGAGAAATGAATTTCTGTTGTTTATAACCCATCCAGTCTATGGTATTTTGCTATAGCAGGCTGAACTGATAGAGATGTACAATGAAGGAAATTTGAGAAAATATTAGAGGATATAAGACCACTGATCTACGTGAATACAGTAATAGTTTTCTACTATCTGCAGCAGGAAGAACAAGCTGTGTTCTCTGGTTGATTTCTAGACTTGTTAAACTGCTACATCAGCTCAACTCTGAGCACAGCAAAACCTTACTGGTTATCATACTGACATTATTTTTTCAATGATTCCATCTCTCCCAACTCTTGTCATCATTTCTGTCATTCATATTTTCGTTAAGCACATTAGACATATGTGGCTTCAAATTAAGTGTTCTAAAATTTGAAGTGAGAAAAACAGAAAAAGCATAAGAAAATAATCAATGATAATATTGACAATAAAAAATGACATATACTCAGTACTTACCATGTTTTAATTACTATCTTAAGGGCTTAATGGTTTAATATATATTAGTTGACATATCTCCAGACACTCTTTGAAGCATGTACAGTTGTTTCTAAAGCTGATATTGGCTTAGTTCAGATCAGTACTAAGTAACTCAGTTGAGAATCTCACCTAGATCTGTAGTTCTGTGAACCTTTGATCCTAAGAATTATGATGTATTTCTTTGCAAAGAAATACAAACTGTGAAATATAAATGTGATTTTAACAGGCGGATTGATGCTTCACACTAACACACCTGCCTAGAGTGTAAGGGAAGTTTATTACAATTGCATATTGTGTAGATTTGACTTTAGCCCTTTTGTTTAAATCTAATAAACTGTTACTGGCAGTCTTCAAATGAACAACACAGATGCATTTATGTAACAGTGCCCCATGACCAAAAGATTATGTGGTGTTTCACTATCTATCCTGTTCTACAATATTAGGTTTGTGCTAGCCATACAGCTGTTGCTAAATAGAGACTCCCCAGAACTGTCTGAGTTAATATTCACTCCAATCATTCTGCTGCCCTGTGGAGTATTAGAGCATGACAGGGCTGTAGTCACATTTCAAAGGCAAAGGACTTCACTGTTCTTAGATCACACACACCTAATATGCTAGTCCTACATAACTTGTTCTTTTTTCTCCTTTGCTATTACTCTCCTCTGGCTATATGCAGTCATTTGCCTTTCAGGTTTTATGACTTTCTCATATATTGCAAAGTTTAATTAATTTTATGTATTTTTAAACTTTAGATCACTATGTCATCTTGCAATAAAGAGGAGTAAGGACTTTAGCAGTATTTATTTCCTTAAAATATGTTTTCTGTACATTAGGGGGCACTCATGTTTTTGAGGGAACCAATTTCAATAGGCTGATTTTTTGTCTTCATTTTAAAGGTGAAGCATTAACATCTGTGAAGCCTTTTTCTAGGAACTACTTAATGGAAACTTTACCCGTTACCTTGGAAATTTTACCTATTATCACCTTGACATGTGCAGAATATTGGCTTTTAGGAAATTGGCTAAAATAGCTGGTTTATTTTTATTTTTTTTTAGACAGAGTCTCGCTCTGTCACCCAGGCAGGAGTGCAGTGGCACGATCTCATGTCACTGCAACCTCTGTCTCCCAGGTTCAGGTGATTTTTGTGTCTCAGTCTCTGGAGTAGCTGCAATTACAGGCACATACACACCACCATCCTGGGCTAATTTTTGTATTTTTAGCAGAGATGGGGTTTCACCACGTTAATCAGGCTGATCTCAAACTCTTGACCTCAAGTGATCTGCCTACCTTGGCCTCCCAAAGTGCTGGGATTACAGGAATGATCCACTGTGCCTGGCCATATAGCTGGTTTTAAAATGGTGAGGGAACATAATGTCATCAATTCTGAAATGTTTACATATTTGTATTATATTGATTAAACTTATTACAAGCATATTTTAATAGTTACCAAATAAATTTTGTTTATAAGTATTTTCAACAAGAAACTTTACCTTTGTCTTCTTATCTGTAAAAGATGAGTAATTATTAAAAAAGAATTTCTTGCTGGGCATGGTGGCTCATGCCTATAATTCCAGCACTTTGGGAAGGCAATGAGGGTGAATCACCTAAGGTCGGGAGTTCTAGACCAGCCTGACCAACATGGAGAAACCCCCTCTCTACTAAAAATACAAAATTAGCCGGATGGTGGCACATACCTTTAATACCAGATACTTGGCAGGCTGAGGTAGAAGAATCACTTGAACCCAGGAGATGGAAGTTGCAGTGAGCCAAGATTGTGCCATTGCACTCCAGCAGGGGCAACAAGAGCAAAACTCTGTCTCAAAAAAAAAAAAAAAAAAAGAAAACGAAAGAATTTCTCAACATTGTAATAGGGACAAATGAGATCATATATGAAATTTAGTTTATATATGGAATTTATACATATTTATATTTTATAAATATTTTTCAAAATTGATGTAATTAATGAGTTCTACCTAAAGAATATTTTTAATAAAATTTATTCAAGCAAACATTGAATTTCCTTGATAGAGCTACTTCTATTAGTTTAGATTTCTCCATCTATGAATATACTTTCAACTAGCTTTAAAAATAACAAGAAAAAGAAATATTCTACAAAAGGAAGAAAGATTTTTTCAAGGTTAAAAATATGTATTGCTAGATGTGTGCTAAAATGTTAATCTATATTTTATTTCAGTTATAAAAACTATAATTTTCTAATTATTTCTTCTATAATAGTTTAACATCTTTCAAGCACTTCTTGCCTAAAATATGTTATGTTAGTTTGGCTAAGCTAGATGAATCATAACAATTTATTATACATAGGAATAAAAGTATATAATTAAAATATTAATATATATCAGTCACCTATTGCTAGAGTAATGCTGTGTAACAAGTCATTCTAAAAATCAGTGGTTTAAAATAGTAATAATTAATTTTTATACTCATAGTAATGGGGTGACTGCATTGTGGCTAGTGGCTAGCTGAGGATGTACTATAACATCTAGGCTTGCAACTATAGACTACAGAGTGGATTCTGGCATGCTCCTTATGATGCTCAATCTTCTGAGTCAAGCAATCACCCAGTACATGTGTCCATCTCTATGCATCTTATTCTGTGATCCAGGTGGAAGGTTAGTGGCTTACTGGGATCATTTTCTTCTCATCATGACTCACCAGGGTTGAAGAAGGCAAGCTCAACTCCACAAATATGTTTTGAAATTCTGCTTAAGTAACTTACACTGGCTTCTCATTGGCCAGAGAAATTCCATGCTCAAGATCAGTATAAAGATGAGGACAAGCATACCTTACCAATAATAAAGCTATACTATGGCAATGGTTGTGATTATATCGAGACAAAGAAGAGTTGGAAAGTCCATCATTAAAGTTCAATGGTTTGTTCAAGAGATGTAGACAGTAAGATTCAATCAAAAGGCAAATAATTTTGTTCTCACTTCAGGACTTGGGCTTTCCATAAACCTCTTCTATCTCTGGGTGAAATATCATGCATATTCCCTATGTTTTGGCCCACCTGACATAATAAAATAGGCAACTCAAACTTTAATATAGTTTGAACTACATATTAAACACCTCCAAGAGTGCTTGGCAAACTGAGCCCAGGAGAAAGGTGAGGGTGAATGGATACTATGTTTAGGGAGAAAGTGACAACTATTGGCATTTGCTGCATAGATTGTTTTAGTGTTCCGTGCCTTCGGATGTTATTATTTAGTGTAAAAGGTGAACAAACTGGGAAACTTTCTTATATATATGCAGTTATACACTATGTTCTTTTAATGTCATTTATCACTCATACATAATTTAATGCATGTAATGAAAAGATTCATTGTGGCAGAGGATACTATAGAAGTGGCTTCCCAACTTGTCAGGCAGTCTCCTGATTAGGTTAGAGCAACAGTTAAAGATCAAACTCTATGGGGTGGCTTTTGGTGCACTCCTACCAGCTCACACTCTATTCTTTTTCATCAGCCCCTTCAGAAATGCTTTAAGCTACTTACTACCCTGAAATAAATTCCTAAATTCCTTAGAGGGTATTATCTTTTTCTGGTTACAGAACACAGACCGATAGAGTAAATATTATGTGGAGATTTGGAAGGCCAGAAAATCTCAAGAAAAGACAAGGCCTAGATTGCTAAATTGACCTGGTAGAGTTTGAAAGTAATAAATATCTTTCTAGATAAATCCTAAAATGAAATATCAGAGAACAAAACAATCTCCCAGCACATAGTCTATAGTTATGAAAGAGGTACTTATATTTTATGTGTATTTTAAGTGCTTATCGTGTAGCATGTAACACAAGACTGTGTGTTAGGCTATTTTCCACTTACTTACCACTCTCATAGAAAAAATAAAATGGTTAGATTAGAGCCTAAAGTTCTTCCTTAACGAATTGTCAGAGGATGAGATCTATGTTGCCTCTAAGTAGAATCTATCTCTTGAAAGAACAATGCTATCATACAAAAAATCAGGAAAATAGTCTGATTCTTTAGGTTGCCAAATTACAAAAGAAGTTGAGTACATTGCTTTTGAAAATATCTTATTTAAATTTAGGACATCTGTTGGAAAAGAGTGGGACTCTAAGAATTGATATTTGGTGCTTTGCTGTAATCAGATATTTCTTAGTATCTGAAATTCCACTCAGCTTAAGTGTCCATTTAAGATGTGGCTTATTTCTTTTATTGAATTTATTTATTTATTATTTTAACTGAGTTGCAGAATTTCTTAATATACTCTAGATTTTGAATTTAATGATTGGCAATTTTTATGACCTGTCAAAGAAAATTATACTACCAAGGTCATAAAGATTTTCTCTATGTTTACTTATAAAAGTCTTATATTTAAAGACCACTTATACTATTGGTCCTCTATGATGGTTTAGCAATTATAAATAATAAACAATTCTATTAAAATAAATTTTATTTAATCTAGTGTTAAAAGTTATACTTTTGCCTTCCTTAGGTGCATTTATCTTTGCATATCTTCTTCCATTCCTTTAATATCAAGCTTTCTTTTTCTGCCACTGTCCTCTTTCAAAGTGCGATCTGGTTGTTACATAATGATGGATCTTGTTTTTACGAATTCTTAGGGTTTCTCTTTTGGTAAGTGAGTTTAACTCATTTACATTTATTTTGATCAGTGAATGGATACAATCTTCTTCTGCATATATGAAAATTTTATAAGTTTGACTTTTTGTGCTTCACTTAATATCTCATTTATAAAGGTTATTTAAGACATTTTTCTATATTACTTTCTTGACGTAATAAAAGTTTCCTTCCTGTCGAAATGCCTGGCATATATTCATTTCCTGATTGTTCCCTTAGTGCTCCAACCTCCAAAATGATTATTTTGGTATTGTTTTATTTAGTTATGTATTCTTTTGAATATTTTTGTTTATTGCATATTTAGATAATAGTATAATTCAGTAAGTTATTTACTCACACTTACACACAATTTATGAATTAGCATCTTCTTTGATTTATCACCATCCTTATTTGGTTATTTTCTCCATTTATAATTTCAAGTAGGTTCTTTTGTTGTAAAACTTTTGAGACATTTTTGTGTGATTAAAAATATTTTTATATTATCTGTTTATTTAAAACTAATTTGGTAGTGTGAAATTTTGGCATTTATTTATTTAAGTTATTTTTCTTTAATAACTTGAAAATGACATAACACTGTTTTCTTGCCTGCAGTGTCAGTGATTCCTCATGTCAATAGATTGCTTACTCATTTAGGGCAGATTCACTCTTCCTCTAGAAGCTTTGGGAAATGTCATGGTATTTTAGATACTCTTGCTCGAATTTCAGTATAATTTATAATTTATATAGATGTATGTGTGCATATTGATAAATATTTTTCAATTGTTTTTATCTTGTATGTATATAAAAGATTATATGAAAATTGAATTTTTTAATCTATATATAAAATATAAAAACTGCATGTAATACTATATAAAAACTTTATATATAAAGGGTCAGGAGGAGAGAGACATTTATATAAGGCAATGGCTCATGTGGTTGTGGGATTATGAGAATGTATGGGCTTGCAAGTCAAAAATCTGTAAGGCAGTCCTATACTGAAAATAGGTAGCAGTCTTGAGGCAAAATTTCTTCTCCTATGGGAAACCTCAAGTTTTCCTCTAAAGGCTTTCAACTGATTGGATTATCCCCACCCGCATTATTGATGATAATCTCCTTCACTTAATGTCAACTGATGTAGATCTTAACAACATGTACAAAATACTTTCACAGCAATACCTAGTAGGTTAGTGTTTGATTAAATAACTGATTACGATAACCTAGCCAAGTTCAGACATAAAATTAACTATCACAGCTACCTTTCTAGTTTTAAGGCGGCATTGACCTACCTAGTAAATAGGAAAGAGAAAAGATCCTCCAAGCATTTCCCATCTAGGATGTCCAGTGAACTTATCTGAACTGCCCATTTTCACACACATGGAGAAACAATGACTTACTTCTTTGCCCAAAGTTCATAATTTTACATTTTGTTCTTTGATCCATCAATGTCTTTTTATTTATATTATATATCTAGGACCTCCTTGAAGGCAGGAGGTAATTTTCCATAATATCTGAAAATAGAAGACTTCAAGAAAGTTTGAGTACAAAGAATACATTAAACTTTCCTTAAATTTATGTGGAATAGAAAAGCATGCCACATATATACTGTCGATGACACTTTGCTTTAAGGAAATAATGAAGAAATAGTGAACTATTAGGAGACTCTTTTGTTAAAATTTTTGTCACAGAAATTTCTTCATTTACAGTGACCATTCTTTTGTACAAATATAAGTGGGCATATAGAAGATATTTTTGGGGGGATATCTTTCCATAGTTAAAAACTTAAAATCACCTATTTGCTAATTGATGCTCTGAATTCTAGAAGAGCTTCCCAAATAATGTCAAAGCATCAACAAAGGGACTAATGTTGACAGTAAAATCTACTTATAGATTATAGTGATCTATATCTTTTCATGAGATTCATTTCCAATTCTATTTGGAGGCCATGCTGAGTTTTCTGAAAGAGTCTTCTAAAAATATTTTAGACAACTACATAAAATTAGAGTTCTTCAGTAAGCTGATATAGTGGCTAGACCTTTGGAAACTCTAAAGTCCTCAAACATTAATGTTTATATATGACTTGTCTGTTGAATACAGGCAATTCTGAATGAAGTGGTCTATATTAAACTATACTTTATAATATAATTTTCTATTATATTTTTTGATGATTGTTCACATGGGAACTCTATGTGAAGCAGGAAGAGATCTTCAAGGCAAATTCAGTTTCTCAAATAAAAATTCAAACCTCAACATGATTATATGATTTCTAGAGATCTTGATCAAGTTAGGAGGTTCAGTGAATGTAATATATATTATGGAATCCAAATTTCCCAAATATTCATATACAAAAATTTGTGGCAAAATGACAGCATGTAATTTGTTTTTTTCAAATTGTTAAATATTAGGTAATGTTTTTCTACAAAACAAAATAATGTCAATGAATTTCAAGTTCAGGTGATAATGGTATAATTCTTTCTTCAAATAATTAGTCATTTTGTTCTTTTTTAACAAAAGGAAACAAACTTGTGTTGTGCTTTTTGTGACTTTTCCTCTTTTATAAAAACAAAATTTGAGGCACAGTTTGAAAACTACCAAAAATGTAAAGATTAACACCAATCACATAATTCCGATAGTATGATTATTATTCAGATATTATTATCATTAATATTTTGGTATGTATCTTTGTTGGTTTCCTTGTTAGAAATGTATCATACCTATATCTTTCTATATTTAACCATCTCTAATATCTAAGTAAATATTTTTATATAATAAAAATCTATATATAATGTATAATTTTTAGAATACCTATTTTACTTATCCTATTTCAAGCTTTTCCTATAACATATTTTTCAATAACATAATTTCAATTAGTATATCTTGTGAATATATCAAAATGATTTATTTGCATTAAGTATTTCATTCTGTTTTGTTTCATAATGATAAAATCCTATAATGATTAGGTCTGCTCTTATACGATGTGTATAGATTTAGTATATAGGCCAATCTGAGTGCTTTCTCTATTATTTTATGTACTTGTCTTTTTAATATTCCTTGCATTTCTTCCCTTTGACTATATTTATAAAACCTTTTCCTATTTTATTCTCTAATTATTTGTAAGATATTCTATTAGTGGCTAGTATTATGCTATTTTAATTTTAATTTTTTTCTTTTAACTTCTATTTTAGGTTCAAGGGATACATGTGCATGTTTGTTACATGCTAAATTGTGTGTAGCAGGAGTATGGTGTACTGGTAATTTTGTCATACAGGTAATCAGCATAATACCCAACAGGTAGTTTTTTAAATCTTCACCTTCCTGTCACCTTCTACTCTCAGTTAGGCCTCAGTGATGACTGTTTCTTTGGGATGTTTGTCTTGTATAGTATTTCACAGGGTTTTCTGAATTTCCTGAATTGTATGTTTACCTCTCTAGTGAGGTTTCTCGGACAATATCCTCAAATATGTTTTCCAAGTTGCTTGCTCTGTCTCCCTCTCTTTCAGGGATGCCAATGAGTTGTTCAGTTGGTCTTTACATAATTCCACATTTCTTGGAGGTTTTATTCATTTTATTAAAATTTCTTTTTCTTTTTGTCTAAGTTAATTCAGAAATCTGGTCTTTGAATCTAGGATTCTTTCCTCAGCTTAGTCTATTCTATTGTTAATTCTTCCAATCGTATTATGAAATTGTTGTAGTGAGTTTTTCAGCTCTATCAGCTCAGATTAGGCCTTTCTTAAAATGGCTATTTTGTCTTTCATCTCTTGAATTGTTTTCCTGGATTACTTAGATCCTTTGAATGGGTTATAACTTTCTCCTGAATCTTAGTGCCCTTCATTGTCATCCAGATTCTAAATTGTATGTCTGTCATTTCATCCCTTTTTTTCTATTTAAGTACCATTGCTGGGGAGCTAGTGTGATTGTCTGAATATAAGAATACACTCTCCCTTTTAGAGTTACCAGCATTATGTGGCGGTTCTTTCTCATCTGTGTGGGCCGATGTTTCTTTAGTTGCATCATTTGAGTTTAGTCAGTTGACTTCAGTTTTGAGATGCTTTCAGAGGACCAAGCCTTTGTGCAGGGTCTTTATTTGTGATGTAATTCTTGTCCTCGGCTTCACAGGGGTGGGATATGTTAGCAAAGTATTTATGTGCTGAAATTTGGGCTGTGATCTTGTAGAGGGTGCTTAAGTGTAATGGCTGGTAGGTAGACTCTTGCTCAGCTGTGCAGCTCCTCTACTTCCTTGCATTTGCAGCTGTGCTCTCTTTCAGTGCTCTGGTAGTGTGGGCTCCTCTCCCACTCAAGTGTTCACCACAGATTTTGATTTGGCACTCCTGGGCTGCATACCACAGCTGTGGGGTGAGCTAAGGCTTTTTATTTCCTCCCCAGCTTTGGGGCAGAAGGGAAGAAATCACGGCAGTGGCAATGGCAGAGGGCCTTTCACTTGTCTTTTGGGGCTCCACTCCAGAGAAATGCAGAGCCACTGACAAGGGGAACAATCAGCATAAGGTACACAGAGGCTGCTTTGTGGGTCCAAGCCAGGGGGCCCTGCTTGACGATGAACAAGCTGTGTGGCAGGCTCACAAGGAAGATAGACTGGCCTCTTCTCCATAGGGCAGGTATGGTGTGCTGTAGGTGTGAGTAAAACTTTCAGGCTCTGTTCCTTCCCCTGTCCAAGGGCAGCAAGGGCAGTACCAATACAGTAGTAGTGGCAGAGGCCCTTTCAGTTGCTTCTGAGAGCTCCACCCCTGAGAAAGACAGAGGTGCTGCCAATGGGAATGTTCAGCCAGGGATGGGGCTGCTGCACTGCAGCCAGAGCCAGGGTCCTGCCTGGTGAAGAACAGGGAATGGGCAAACACAGGGAAGAGAGACTGGGCTCCTTTTTCTGTGGTGTCTGTGATGTACTGGAGGTGCCTGCTAAGTGACCAGGCCCTTTGTTTCTTTCCAAGCCTGAAAGCAGTAACAGTGGTATCATTACCAAAAAAGGGGTACAATCCAGATCCCAGGAGAGAGTTCTTGGCTCTCAAACAAAAAAGAATTCGAGGTGAATCCATAAAGTGAAAGCAAGTTTGTTAGAGAAGTAAAGAAACAAAAGAATGACTTCCATAGGCAGAGCAGGCCCGAGGGCTGCTGGTTGCCCCTTTTTATGGTTATTATATACTAAACAAGGGGTGGATTATTTAAGACTTCCCTTTTTAGACCATATAGGGTAACTTCTTGATGTTGCGATGGCATTTGTGAACAGTCACGGCACTGGTGGGAGTGTAGCAGTGAGTATGACCAGAGGCCACTTACATCATCATCTTGGTTTTGGTGGGTATTATCTGGCTTATTTACTACAACCTGTTTTATCAGCAAGATCTTTATGTCCTGTATCTTGTGCTGACCTTCTATCTCATCCTGTGACTTAAAATGTCTTAACTGTCTGGAATGTAGCCTAGTAGGTCTCAGCTTCATTTTACCCAGGCTGTATTCAAGATGAAGTTGATCTGATTCAAATGCCTCTGACATCTCCCTACTCCATTTTATAAGAGAACCCTTAATCCTAACTGTTGCAAAGGGTTGAAGATTCATCTTCTGTAACTTCTTCAGGATGAAAAAAGGTGATGGTATTCCTGCTTAACAATTAGTGTCTCTTGTGTTCAGGTGGAGAGGAACTTAATTAGAAAGCATCAGTATGATGAGGGCCTTTCATAGCTCTGAGTTCCAACAAAAGGTAATATCTGGAAGACTAATAAGTATTTAAGAGAACATTTAGTAAGCTCATCCTGCATTCTTCCACAAAGAGTATAATAGCAATATAGTCTACAACAGTAAAACAAAATTGGTAAAATTATCTCAAGTTAACTAAATTAGAAGGCTGTCCATGAACTGGGCAACTGTTGAAACCAAGCTGATATGGGGTTGCTAGCTGATTCCAGTATATGCTCAGAATTAGAATATTGATCCAATTGTGTCTAATGATTAAACAGTTACAAACATTATATTACTATTATTATAATAAAATGGGAACAAATTTTCTATAAACATTAATATTTGAGGCCATTTAGAAAATTTACATAGGTAAATTTGAAACAGTAGGTAAAATTGTAAACAAATTTGCATAGGTAAATAAGTAGGTAAATAAGAAGTAACACTGTGCTTTTAGAAATTTTTTTTTAAACTCCCACATGCTGCCCTTCTGAGAAATATAAACTTGTCTGGTTGTCAAGAATGTGCTTACTTATTAACTATAATAAATTCTGTTTTTAATCTATCTTTGTTTTTAAAGGATGTAAGTTTGCTTTGCTAAGTGTATCTTAATAAAACTTGTTAGGAACAAAGCATTTACCACTATGATGACTGGTATCATGAAAACCCCAAATACTTAAATATGTCTGAAAAAATAACTTTGGATGGGTTTTAAAAGCAGGCATACAGGACCAAGGCAAGCCATGGGGCTTTTGTAAGGCATGTGGGCTTGAGGTTGCTAGTTGTAAAGAGGTGAGGTGCCAGTTCTACAGACAGACAGAAGATCCGAATGAAATCTTCCAGACTGCTGTGGAATATTTCATGCTGCTCTACTCTCAATGCCAGAGGGTGAGGGTCAGCATCTATTAGTATATAGCCCCTCCTATAGCACAGTTTTTCCTTTTTCTACAGGGAGCTCTTCAGTTCTTGGGTAAATTCCATACTTCTCATTTTTAACAATTATTCATTTGCTTTAGCCTGTTCCTTATTCCTAAAAGTTTGCTCTTTTTTGCTTTTCTTTTTCAGATTTTCACTTTCATTTTAGATAAAGGGGCCACACATGCAGATTTATTATATGAGAATATTGCATGATGCTGAGGTTTGGGGTATGGATCCTATCACCAGATGGTGAGCACAGTACCTGATAGGTGGTTTTTCAATATATTCCCCCTCCCTTCCTCCACCCTCTAGTAGTCTGCAGTGTCTGTTTCTGTATTTATTTCCATGTATGCTTAGTGTTTAGCATTCACTTACAAGTGATAACATATGGTATTTGGTTTTCTGTTTCTATGTTAATTCACTGAGGATTATGGCCTCCAGATCCATCCACATTGTTGCAAAGAACATATTTTATCCTTTTCTTTGGCTGTGTAGTATTCCATGGTGTATATTTATCACATTTTCTTTATCCAATCTACCATTGATGGGCACCTGGATTGATCCCATCTTATTGCTATTGTGAATAGTGGAGTGATGAATATACAAGTGCCTGTGTCTTTTTGGTTGAGTGATTTACTTTCATTTGGGTATATGCCCAGTAATGAGATTGCAGGATACAATCGTAACTCTGTTTTAATTTCTTTGAGAAATCTCCAAAAGTTTGGTTCCCAAGCACAATGCTTTCCACAGTGGCTGTACTACTTTACATTGTCACCAGCAGTTTATATCATTTTCTTTTCTCTGCAGCCTCACCAGCATCTGTCATCTTTTGACTATTTAATGGTTTCTCATGGTGATTTTGATTTACATTTCTCTGATCATTAGTGATGTTGAACATTTTTTTATATGTTTGTTGGCCATATGCATGTCTTATCTTGAGAAATGTTTGTTCATGTCCTTTGCCCATTTTTAAATGGGGGTATGTGTTTTTTGAGTGTGGATTTTTTTAAGTTTCCTGTAGATTCTGGATGTCAGATTTTGTTGGATACATAGTTTGAGAATATCTTTTCCCATTCTGTAGCTTCTCTGTCTGCTCTGTTGATAGTTTCTTTTGTTGTGCATAAGCTCTTTAGTTTAATTAGATTCCACTTGTCTATTTTTGTTTTCATTGCAATTGCTTTTTTGTTGAAAATCCTTTGCCAAGGCTGGTGTCAAGAAGAGTATTTCCTAGGTTGTCTTCAGGATTTTTATACTTTGAGGCCTGATCTTTAAATTTTTAATACATCTTGAGATAATTTTTGTATGTGGTGAAAAATATGGATCCTAGCCAGTTATCTCAGCAGCATTTCTTGAATAGGAAGTTCTTTTCCCATTACTCTTGTTAGCTTTGTCAAATATCGGATGTTTGTTGTTTTGGAGCTTTATTTCTGAGTTTTCTATTCTTTTCCTTGGGTCTATGTGTCTGTTTTTATGCCTATTCTCACCATTCCTTTTCAAAATAGTACTAGAAATCATAGCCAGAGCAATCAGGCAAGAGAAATAAATAAAAGGCATCCAAATAGGAAAAAAAGAGGTAAAACTATTACTCTTTGCTGATAATATGATTCTATACCTAGAAAATCCTATAGATTGTGCTAAAAGGCTCCTACATCTGTTAAACAGCTTTAGTAAAATTTCAAGATACAAAATCAATATACAAACATAAGTAGCATTTCTATACACCAACGTTTAGGCTGAGAGCGAAATCAAGAACATAATCCCATTTACAAGAGCCATAAAGAAAATGAAATACCTAGGAAATTCACCTAAGGAGGAGAAAGATCTCTACAAGGAGAATTACAAAACACTGCTAAAAGAAATCAGGGACAACACAAACAAATGGAAAAACATTTGGTGGAGCCAAGATGGCCAAATAGAGGCAGCTCTGTTCTGCAGCTCCCACCAAAAGGACAAAAACTATGAGTGCACTCTGCATCTTCAATTGAGGTACCAAATTTCCTTTATTGGGACTGACTAGGTGGGTTGTTGTGACCCACTGAGAGTGAACAAAAACAGGGTGGAGCAAGACCCCATCTGGGAACTGCAGGCCACAAAGGAAACTCTCTCTTCTAGCCAAGGGAGTTGGTGAGGAATTGTGCTTCCCCTCCCTGAAAACCAGGCTTTTCCCAGGGATCCTTTCAACCTGTGGATTAGGAGATCCTCCCCTGAGCATGCTACCAGAGCCTTGGTTCCCAAGCACAAAGCTGTGTAGAATCACAGTGGCTACTCAGGTGGGCTGCTCATATTCATGGCTGCTTTGAGCAGGAAGTGAGACACGAAGTATTTGCATACTCTGGCTGTGGGAATTCCCGTGAGGGAGGAGACCCATCTACTCTTGTGAGAAGGGGGCTGAAGGCGGGGAGATAAGCAGCCACACTTTCCTGGAACTCCGCAAGCTAAAACCCACTGGCTTGGCATCAACACTGGCCAGCCCAGATGGCAGAAACTGCCTAAGAAGAACAAATTCCCTGGGGGAAAGGGTGGCCACCATCACCATGGCTCCAGTGACTGCTTTCCCTTGCCACTGGTGCCAGCAAGATGGGGTGGGTCCCGAGCCACTCCTCACTGGGTGGGACCTTTCTGTGGGAATATTGGCATCCCCAGCCAGGGGTTTATGGATAGAATACTGATAAGCTTGAGATGAGCCCCTAGGAGAATGGATGGCTGCAGTATCCTGGATCAATGATCTTAGTCTTTTCTGTCTGCTGGCTCTGGAGAGTCAGGGCAGCCAAAAAGAGGGGAATTCCCTTCAGTGCAGCACACCTACACCACCAAGAGGCAGATCGACTGCTTATTAAAGTGGGTTTCTGACCCCACTCCTCATGACTGAGACCTCCCAACAGGAGTCTCCAGAAACCTCATACAAGAATATTCCAGCTGGCATCAGGCCATGGCCCTCTGGGAAACAGCTCCCAGAGAAAGGAGCAGGCTTTCATGTTTGCTGGTCTGCAGCCTCCACTGGTGATGTCTCCAGGGATGGGAGAGACCCAGTAAATAGAGGCTGGAATGGACCCCAAGCAAACCACAGCAACACTACAGAAGAGGGCCATGACTTCTAAAACAAAAAAAAGCAGAAAGCAACAGTATCAATGAAAAAGACACCACAAAAACCCCATCCAAAAGTCATCAGCCTCAAAGATCAAAGGTAGATAAATCCATGAAGATGAGAAAGAAACAACACAAAAATGCTGAAAACTCAAAAAACCAGAGTGCCTCTTCCCCTTCAAAAGGTGCAACAAGTCTCTAGCAAGGGCACAGATCTGGGCTGTGGCTGAGATATAAGAATTGACAGAAGTAGGCTTCAGAAGATGGGTGACAATGAACCTTGCCAAGTTGAAGGATTATGTTCTATCTCACTGCAAAGAAGCTAAGAACCATGATACAGAAGCTGTTCACCAGAATAACTAGTTTGGAGAGGAACATAAATAATTGGATGGAGCTAAAAAAACACAACATGAGAACTTCAAAATGCAAACACAAGTACCAACAGCCAAATAGACCAAGTGGAAGAAAGGATATCAAAGCTTGAAGACCATCTTGCTGAAATAAGGCAAATAAGTTTAGAGAATAAAGAATTAAAATGAATTAACAAAAGACTGTAGGGGTACCTGAAAGAGACAGGGAGAACAGAACCAAGCTGGAAAACATGCTTCAGGATAGCATCCAAGAGAACGTCCACAACCTAGCAAAACAGGCCAATGTTCAAATTCAGGAAATTCAGAGAACTACAGTAAAATATTCCATAAGAAGAAAAACCCCAAGACATGTTATCATCAGATACTCCAAGGTTGCAATGAAGGAAATAATGTTAAGGGCAGCTAGAGATAAGGGGCAGGTCACCTATAAAGGGAAGCACACCAGACTAATAGCAGAAGCAGCAGAAAACCTACAGGCCAGAAGAGATTGGGGGCCAATTTTCAACATTCTTTAAGAATTTCCAACCTAGAATTTCATATATGACCCAACTAAACTTCATAGCTGAAGAAGAAATATTTTTTTTTCAGATAAGCAAATGCTGAGGGAATTCATAACCACCAGACCTACCTTGCAGGAGCTTATGAAGGAAACATTAAATATGGAAAGGAAAAAGTCGTTACCAGCCATCACAAAAAACACACTGAAATGCACAGACCAGTGGCACTGTGAAGCAAAAACATAAACATGTCTGCAAAATAACCAACTATCATCACAATGTCAGAATCAAATTCACACATAACAATATTAACCATCAATATAAATGGGCTACTATGCCCCAGTTAGGTTTGCCCCAATTACAATTACACGTAATTGTAATTGCCCAATTACAACTATAATAACCCAGTCGCAAGCTGGATAGAGTCAGAATCTATGGGTGTGCTGTATTCAACCATCTGATCTTCAACAACTCTGACAAAAATAAGCAATGAGGAAAGGATTCCCTACTTAATATATGGTGCCAGGATAACTGGCTATCCATGGGCAGAAAATGGATATCCATGGACCCCTTCCTCACAACTTATACAAAAATTAACTGAACATGGATTAAAGACTTAAATGTAAAACCCAACATTATAAAAAAATCTAGAAGAAAATCTAAGTAATACCATTCAGGACATTGGCATGGACAAATATTCATGATGAAATCACCAAAAGCAACTGCAACAAAAGCAAAAATTGACCAATGAGATCTAGTTAATTAGACCAGTGGGATCTAATTAACTAAAGAACTTCTGCACAGCAAAAGAAAGTATCATCAGAGTGAACAGGAGAACTACAGAATGAGAGAAAATGTTTGCAATCTATGAATCTGACAAAGGTCTAATATCCAGAATCTGCAAGGATCTTAAACAAATTAACAAGAAAAAAAACAAACAACTCCATTAAAAAGTGGGCAAAGGACATGAACAAACACTTCTCAAATGAATTCATTCATGCAGCCAACAAACATATTTTTAAAAGCTCAATATCACTGATCATTACAGAAATGCAAATAAAAACCACAGTGAGATACCACTCACGCCAGTCAGAACAACAATTATTAAAAAGTTAAGAAAACAGTTCCTAGCAAGGTTGTGGAGGAATAGGAATGCTTTTAAACTGTTGGTGGGAATTTAAATTAGTTCAACCATTGCAGAAGATGGTGTGGCAGTTCCTCATAAATCTAGAAACAGATATATCATTTGACCCAGCAATCCCATTGCTGGTTATATACCCAAAGTAATATAAATCATTCTATTACAAAGATACATGCATGCATAGGTTCAGTGCAGCACTGTTCACAATAGCAAAGGCATGGAATCAACCCAAATGCTCATCAACAAAAGACTGGTTAAAGAAAATGTGGTACATATACAGCAAAGGATACTATGCATTCATAAAAAGTAATGAGATCATGTACTTTGCAGGGACATAGATGAAACTGGAAGCTGTTATCCTCAGCAAACTAATGCAGGAACACAAAACCAAACACTGCTTGTTCTCACTTATAAGTGGGAGCTGAATGATGAGAACATGTGGACACAGAGAGGGGAAGAACACATATTGGCACTTGTTGGGGTCATTGGAGGAGGGAGAGCTTTAGGAAAAATAGCTAATGCATGCTGGGCTTAATACCTAGGTGATGGTTGATAGATACAGCAAACCACCATGGAACACGTTTACCTATGCAACAAACCTACACATTCTGCACATGTACCCCAGAAGTAAAAATAAAAGAAAGAAAAACATTCCATGCTAATGGACTGGAAGAGAAGCTATCATAGAAATAGCCATACTACCTAAATTTACAGATTTAATGTTGTTCCTATCAAACTATGTCATTCTTCAAATAATTAGAAAAAAGTATTCTAAAATGTATATGGAACCAAAAAGACCCTTAACAGCCAAAGCAATCCTAAGCAAAAAGAACAAAGTCAGAGGCATCACACTACTCAACTTCAAACTCTACTATAAAGCCACAGTAACCAAAACAGCTTGCTCTCTTTTCTTATCCTATTTTTCTTTACTATTACATTAGTAGATACAAACTGAGTACTCATAAATGTTCTCATAAAGGAGGTAGAAAGTCATCTAGTCAAATAATAAATGCCTTTGAGAGGAAATGTGCGAGCCTATTCTATGTAATCTCAATGGATGATTTTGAACAGGACATAGCAAATGTTTATCGCATATTTCCACTGTTTTATGTTCACAAAGACATTGTGAATATAATGAGTTTGGTTAGGCTAAAATTTTCATAGAAACAGGAAAAGAGGAACAGAGTGATATTAAAGACAGGTCAGAGTAAAAACAGACTTCAGAGTGACTGGCTCGAGAGAAGATACAAACTTAACAGTTTACACTGCTAAGAGCAAGTGTGTAGCATATTCTACATTCACTATTTCAGTGGCTTTCTTATTGGTCTCTTTGTCGTTATTTTCTCTTATTCTCAATTTAGCCCATATGCTGATTACCTCATACATTTTCTAAAGGAGCGACATTCAGCTTTTCAACAAGAAAGTCTAAACTCCTTGACTAACATTCAGTAATCTACATAATTTGCCACCACCCTGCTGTTCATGGCTTACTTTTTATTATTATACTTAGTACACAGTATACTCTAGAGAAAGATGAATTTGGTTAGGCTGAAAATATGCTTAATTTTCCTGTCACTGTCCTGTACTTAAGCATTTTTCTCCATTGGAAATGATTCTTCAACTTCATGTTCTCTTCTCTTCAAAATATTTAAAAATATTCACACCCAACTCAAATGGTTAATTCTACTGTAAACCTTCCCTGATAGCTTACAATCACTATTCTTTTCCTTCACTTGGGGGTTTCCTTAGGATATTTTTTCTTTTCTTCTCCTCTCTTCTCTTCTCTTTTCTTTTTTTGGATACTGAGTCTCACTCTGTTGCCAAGTTGTAGTGCAAAGGCATGATCTTGGCTCATTGCAATCTCTGCCTCCCTGCAATCTCTGCCTCCCTGCAATCTCTGCTTCTCGGGTTCAAGCAAGCCTGCCTCAGCTACCCAAGTAGCTGGGATTAAAGACACCTGCCATCACATTCCACTAATTTTTGTATTTTTCGTAGAGACAGGGTTTCACCAAGTTGGCCAGTATGGTCTGGATATCTTAACTTTGTGATCCACCCTCCTTGGCCTCCCAAAGTGCTGCGATTACAGGCCTAGGTCACCGCACCTGGCCCTTTGTTCTTTTTATTGAAATATTTTATTCTTGTAGCTAATCTTCTCTACTGGATATTAAGTTTCCTACAGTAGATCCCAAATCTTATTTTTTCTCCAAATCACAGTAACTAGCAAAGTATCTGGAATATAGTATGCCTTTGATACACGTCTATTTTCATTAAAGATTATAATATATATTTACATGTATTAAATAGTAAATCAAAAGTAAATAATATTTATATTTCTGAGTGTTATTTTATAAGAGCATGCATTACTTCATGTCTAAAATGTAAATTTGTTTCCTGCTGAGATAAACATGAAAAGTACCATTGTTAGGAAATATAAAAATAGTATAAGACATAGGAAATAAAAGAATTATATTTTTAAATTAATAATATGTTGAATATGTACTATAAACATATGCTATTACTTGATGATTATATCTTATTTAAACTAAACTCAATTAAAATTAAATAGTACTCCTTCTTTCAAAACAGTAAGGGATTAGAATTAGGTTTTGGAATTACATTGAAAATGATGTTATGCTTCATATTTTTTAATGGCAAAAAGTGTTTTGTATCTGGAGATTTTTTTTCTATTACCTCTCTCATGCTGAATATAACCCCATACTTATCATTTTGTCTCTGTATTAGCATTATTTATGATTATATGAATTTTTTATCATATTTAAGCTCCATCATTAAAACATGCTCACTGAAGTTCTTAACTTTTCTTCTATTTTTTAATGTATTTGAATGCATATGTACATCATTTACCTCAGTTGATTTTTAGGAGGCAAGGTAATTTAGTAGTTGGACATAAAATTTATATCAGCACAAAATGCACAAGTATGAGGGCAGGAACAAGATAAATTTTATGGAAATAAATTTTTGTAAAAGACAGAGGAAGAGAGGAACAGAGTGATATTAAAGACAGGTCAGAGTAAAAATAGACTTCAGAGTGACTGACTGAAGAGAAGATATGAATGTAACAATTTAGACTGCTAAGAGCAAATAATGCAAAGGCCGATTGGCAGGTTAAATTCCAATTCTGGTACTTACTACAGGTAGGATCTTTGGCAAGTTACTCAGTATCTCTGTACCTTAGTTCCTCTGGTAAAATATAATGATAGAAGCTACTCTGCAGGGTTGTGTTATTAAATTAGTTGATTTACATTAAGCACTTTGAACTTAACAGTTCTATGTAAATGATGTATGTAAATAATATGTATTATGTCATAAAAAATTCAAATATCCAGAGATGATATAATAATAATAATAATAATAATACAGTATAATAATAATATCTAACCCTTTTTGTAGAATTAACTCTGCTGTGTACTAGACACATATTATCTCATTTAATTCCTTCAATTATTGCCTGGGTGCTAAGAGGAAAATAATGGCATATTCGAAACAAATGATATAAGGAGACTTTTTATCTACCTCAAAAAGGACACTGATAGTATGGGACTGGCATAGTGAAAGTCTTTTACCATCCCTAGACCTGAAGGGACAAATGAAAGGAGGAATTAATGGAACATATAGTTACGTGAATTTTTACCAACCAGAAGCTGTGGCCCTTGATTGGTGAATGCAGCCAATGTACAGTAAACTGGCAAGAAGCAAGGAGAATAAATACTTTTACTCCACACGCCACCTCCTTCATCTCTGGTCCATTTGAAAGCTACAAGGCAAGGGAACTCAATGATTCTGTTCCTATGAATAGACCTCCCTGAGCACAGAACAGACTGGAACTAGGTGCAGAGGGTAATCTGGTGGGCAAACGTAAGATACACAGCACAAAGCCTTATGAAATAGGAACTACTGTTCTATTCAGGTACAGTTAAGGAAACTGAGTATCAGGAAGTTTAAGTGATTTGATCAGTGCCACAACTACTAAATAAGTGGTAGACTCAAGGTTTGAACCGAGGCAGTCTGGCTCTGAGACAATTGTCTTAAGCACTATGCCATGCTGCAAAGTATATGTCTACTGGAGATTACACTCAGCAAAAGCAGAAATCAAATGAAGCCACACCCATTTTTATGAGAAGAGTAATTTTAGAAGACAGGGAAAGTCATGAGAAAGGCATTGCTGCTATAATTTATTTAAACTGATAAGGCGTAATTGATTGAGGAAGTAGAAGTTTTAGGAAATGGGAGTTGTGAAGATCATAAAAATCATTAAATGTAACAGAGCAGAGTGATTGTAACCTTTAACTGGTAAAGAATTTTGACTGGGGACAGAAGACATTTTAAGGAAATTTTATATAAATTTATAGTAATTTACATAAAAATTGTCAGAGGGAGGGATAATGGGAATAATATGTATAGAGATAGACATAAACGTATGTACAAACTGTTGAAAAAGGGTGCTCATTTTGAATGATTTAAGGTACTTTATATTTGAGTGAAACCTTAATAGTGTTAAACAGAGAGAAACAAGGTATGTTCATACTTTGGACTTGGTACAAGAAGAAAAACTTGGGAGAGAACGTTATATGGGTTGAAGAAATCTATCATATTGTTTGAAATTAAGTTTCCAGTTTCTTATAACCTCTCTGTTAGGAACTCACACTGCGAAACGAATCATGATAACAGGGGAATGAATCCCAAGACAGTTAAGGAGATTGCTCAACAGAATTGAGCCATATTAAATGAGTTTAAGTCCCCAGCTCCAGATGAATTAACATTGTAAGGATACTTCTACAGTCTTAAACTTTTTCCAGTTCCATGAAGGACATTTTAACACAATAAAGGTCTCTAATTTTTAACACTTAAAAATAGTACATCTTCCATCCCCAAATGTGCTCCTATTTCTCTTTTTTTAAACCTAGTCTCTTAGGTCACATGATTCTTGCAGTCATGTATTCCTCAACCCTTGTAATCAGCTGTCTTTCCCATTTGATGAATCTCTATGGCCAATCAAGTGTCAGATGGTACTGGCAAGCCTTCCACCATTTTTTTTTCCTTCTTCTTTCCCCCTCCTTCTCTTCCTCCTCCTCCTCACTTTCTTCTTCTCTTCCTCTTGTTCTTCCTTCTCCATC
>NW_022436995.1:4077882-4080901 GCF_009761245.1 Sapajus apella
TTTTTTTTTTTTTTTTTTTTTAATTATTATACCTTTAAGTTCTGGGATACCTGTGCAGAATGTGTAGGTTTGTTACGTATATATACACATGCCACGGTGGTTTGCTGCACCCATCAACGTGTCGTCTACATTAGATATTTCTCCTCATGCTATCCGTCTGCTAGTCCCCAGCCCCCTGATGGGACCCAGTGTTTAATGTTCCCCTCCCTGGGTCCATGTGATGTCATTGTTCAACTTCCACTTATGAGTGAGAACATGCGGTGTTTGGTTTTCTGTTCCTGTTAGTTTGCTGAGAATGATGGTTTCCAACTTCATCCATGTCCTGCAAGAACATGAACTTATACTTTTTTTTGAGAGAGAGAGAGTCTTGCTTTGTCACCCAGGCTGGAGTGCAATGGCATGATCTCTACTCATTGCAACCTCCACCTCCCAGGTTCAAGTGATTCTCCCACCTTAGCCTCCTGAATAGCTGGGATTACAGGCACCAGTTACCATGCCTGGCTAATTTTTAATGTTTTAGTAGAGATCATGTTTCACCATATTGGCCAGGCTGGTCTCAAACTGCTGACCTTAGGTGATCTGCCTGCCTTGGCATCCCAAAGTGCTGGGATTATACGTCTGAGGCACTGTGCTCAACCAAACTCATCCATTTTTATGGCTGCATAGTATTCCATGGTATATATGTGCCACATTTTCTTTATCTAGTCTATTATTGATGGGCATTTGGGTTTGTTCCAAGTCTTTGCTGTTGTGAATGATGCAGCAATAAACATACATGTGCATGTGTCTTTATAATAGAATAATTTATAATCCTTGGGTATATTTCCAGTAATGGGATTGCTGGGTCAAATGGTATTTCTAGTTCTAGGTCCTTGAGGAATCACCACACTGTCTTCCATAATAATTGAACTAATATACACTCCCCAAAACAGTGTAAAAGTGTTTCTATTTCTCCATATCCTCTCCAGCATCTCTTATCTCCTGTTTGATGATTGCCATTCTAACTGGCGTGAGATGGTATCTTATTGTGGTTTCGATTTGCATTTCTCTAATGACCAGTGATGATGAGCTTTTTATCATATGTTTGTTGGCCACATAAATGTCTCTGTTTGAGAAGTATCTGTTCATATCCTTCACCCACTTTTTGATTTTTTTTTTTTTTTTTTTTGTAAATTTGTTTGAGTTCTTTGTAGATTCTGGATATTAGCTCTTTGTCAGATGGGTAGATTGCAAAAATTTTCTCTTATTCTGTAGGTTGCCTGTTCACTCTGATGATAGTTTCTTTTGCTATGCAAAAGCTCTTTAATTAGATCCCATTTGTCAATTTTGGCTTTTGGTGCCATTGCTTTTGGTGTTTTAGTCATGAAGTCCTTGCCCATGCCTATGTCCTGAATGGTATTGCCTAGGTTTTCTTTTAGGGTTTTTATGGTTTGGGGTCTTGTGTTTAAGTATTTAATACATCTTGAGTTAATATTTGTATAAGGTGTAAGGAATGGGTCCAGTTTTAGTTTTCTGCATATGGCTAGCCAGTTTTCCCAACACCATTTGTTAAATAGGGAACTCTTTCCCCATTGCTTGTTTTTGTTAGGTTTGTCAAACATTGGATGGTTGTAGATGTGTGGCATTATTTCTGAGACCTCTGTTCTGCTCCATTGTCCTATATATCATTTGTGTGTGTGTGTGACAGAGACTTGCTGTGTCAGCAGGTACCAGGCTGGAGTGCAGTGGCGTGATCTTGGCTCACTGCAATCTCTGCCTCCCAGGTTCAAGCAATTCTCCTGCCTCGGCCTCCCAGGTAGCTGGGACTACAGCCATGTGCCACCACACCCAGCTAATTTTTGTATTTTTTAGTAAAGATGGGGTGTCACAATGTTGGTCAGGATGGTCTCGATCTCTTGACCTCGTGATCCACCCACCTTAGCCTCCCAAAGTGCTGGGATTACAGGTGTGAGCCACCATGCCCTTCCCATTGGTCTATATATCTTATTTGGTACCAGTACCATGCTGTTTTGGTTACTGTAGCCTTATGGTATATTTTGAAGTCCAGTAGCATAATGCCTCCAGCTTTGTTCTTTTTGCTTAGGATTGTCTTGGCTATACTGGCTCTTTTTTGGTTCCATATGAAATTTAAAGTAGTTTTTTCTAATTATGTGAAGAAAGTCAATGGTAGCTTGATGGGGATAGCATTGAATCTGTAAATTACTTTGGGCAGTATGGCCATATTAAAGATATTGATTCTTCCTATCCATGAGCATGGAATATTTTTCCATTTGTTTGTGTCCTCTCTTATTTCCTTGACCAGGGGTTTGTAGTTCTCCTTGAAGGGGTCCTTTACATCCCTTGTAAGCTGTATTCCTAGGCATTTAATTATTTTTGTAGCAATTGTGAATGGAAGTGCATTCATGATTTGGCTCTCTGTCTATTACTGGTGTGTAGGAATGCTTGTGATTTTTGCACATTGATTTTGTATCCTGAGACTTTGCTGAAGTTGCTTATCAGATTGAAAATTTTGAGATATGAGACGATGGGGTTTTCTAAATATACAATCATGTCATCTACAAACAGAAAATCTGACTTCCTGTCTTCCAACTTGAGTGCCCTTTATTTCTTTCTCTTGCCTAATTGTCCTGGCCAGAACTTCCAATACTATGTTGAATAAGAGTGGTGAGAGAGAGCATTTTTGTCTTATGCTAGTTTTCATTTTTTTTTCTTTCTTTTTTTTTTTTTTTTTTTTTTTTTTTTTTTTTTTGTGATTCTCCTGCCTCAACCTCTCAAGAAGCCGGGACTACAGGCACATGCCACCACACCCACCTAATTTATTTTTTTTTTTTTGAGGAAGAACGAGAGAAAGAAAGAAAAGAAATAAAAAAAAAAAAAAGAAAAAGAATAAAGGAAAGGAAGAAAGGGGACGAGGAAGAGGGAGAGAGAACAGGAGTGTTGCTTTATTGCCCAGGCTAGAATGCAGTCTAAAACTGGGTATGCCTGTAATTGTGTTTAATAATAGAGACATAAAAAAAAA
>NW_022436995.1:4081301-4082857 GCF_009761245.1 Sapajus apella
TTTTTTTTTTTTTTTTTTTGTAAATTTGTTTGAGTTCTTTGTAGATTCTGGATATTAGCTCTTTGTCAGATGGGTAGATTGCAAAAATTTTCTCTTATTCTGTAGGTTGCCTGTTCACTCTGATGATAGTTTCTTTTGCTATGCAAAAGCTCTTTAATTAGATCCCATTTGTCAATTTTGGCTTTTGGTGCCATTGCTTTTGGTGTTTTAGTCATGAAGTCCTTGCCCATGCCTATGTCCTGAATGGTATTGCCTAGGTTTTCTTTTAGGGTTTTTATGGTTTGGGGTCTTGTGTTTAAGTATTTAATACATCTTGAGTTAATATTTGTATAAGGTGTAAGGAATGGGTCCAGTTTTAGTTTTCTGCATATGGCTAGCCAGTTTTCCCAACACCATTTGTTAAATAGGGAACTCTTTCCCCATTGCTTGTTTTTGTTAGGTTTGTCAAACATTGGATGGTTGTAGATGTGTGGCATTATTTCTGAGACCTCTGTTCTGCTCCATTGTCCTATATATCATTTTTGTGTGTGTGTGACAGAGACTTGCTGTGTCAGCAGGTACCAGGCTGGAGTGCAGTGGCGTGATCTTGGCTCACTGCAATCTCTGCCTCCCAGGTTCAAGCAATTCTCTTGCCTCGGCCTCCCAGGTAGCTGGGACTACAGCCATGTGCCACCACACCCAGCTAATTTTTGTATTTTTTAGTAAAGATGGGGTGTCACAATGTTGGTCAGGATGGTCTCGATCTCTTGACCTCGTGATCCACCCACCTTAGCCTCCCAAAGTGCTGGGATTACAGGTGTGAGCCACCATGCCCTTCCCATTGGTCTATATATCTTATTTGGTACCAGTACCATGCTGTTTTGGTTACTGTAGCCTTATGGTATATTTTGAAGTCCAGTAGCATAATGCCTCCAGCTTTGTTCTTTTTGCTTAGGATTGTCTTGGCTATACTGGCTCTTTTTTGGTTCCATATGAAATTTAAAGTAGTTTTTTCTAATTATGTGAAGAAACTCAATGGTAGCTTGATGGGGATAGCATTGAATCTGTAAATTACTTTGGGCAGTATGGCCATATTAAAGATATTGATTCTTCCTATCCATGAGCATGGAATATTTTTCCATTTGTTTGTGTCCTCTCTTATTTCCTTGACCAGGGGTTTGTAGTTCTCCTTGAAGGGGTCCTTTACATCCCTTGTAAGCTGTATTCCTAGGCATTTAATTATTTTTGTAGCAATTGTGAATGGAAGTGCATTCATGATTTGGCTCTCTGTCTATTACTGGTGTGTAGGAATGCTTGTGATTTTTGCACATTGATTTTGTATCCTGAGACTTTGCTGAAGTTGCTTATCAGATTGAAAATTTTGAGATATGAGACGATGGGGTTTTCTAAATATACAATCATGTCATCTACAAACAGAAAATCTGACTTCCTGTCTTCCAACTTGAGTGCCCTTTATTTCTTTCTCTTGCCTAATTGTCCTGGCCAGAACTTCCAATACTATGTTGAATAAGAGTGGTGAGAGAGAGCATTTTTGTCTTATGCTAGTTTTCATTTTT
>NW_022436995.1:4082957-4084468 GCF_009761245.1 Sapajus apella
GGGTATTTCTGTATTGGGTGCATATATGTTTAGGATCTTTAGCTCTTCTTGTTACAATTGATCCTTTTATCTTTATGTAATATCCTTCTTTGCTTCTTTTGATCTTTGTTGCTTTGAAATCTATTTTATCAGTAAAAATTGCAACTCCTGCTTTCTATTTATTTATTTTAGCTCTCCATTTGGTTGGTAAATTTTTCTCCATCCCTATGTTTTGAGTCTTTGTGTATCTTTGTGCTAGTTTTCAAAGGGAATGCTTCCAGCTTTTGTCCATTCAGTGTGATATTGGCTGTGGGTTTGTCATAAATAGCTCTCATTATTTTGAGATATGTTCTATCACTACCTAGTTTATTTAGAGTTTTTAGCATGAAGGGATGTTGAATTTTATTGAAGGCCTTTTCTGCATCTATTGAAATAATCATGTGGATTTTGTCATTGGTTCTGTTTATGTGATGGATTATGTTTATTGATTTGTATATGTTGAACTAGCCTTGCATCCCAGGATGAAGCTGACTTGATTGTGGTGGATAAGCTTTTTAAGGTGCTGCTGGATTCAGTTTACCAGTATTTTGTTGAGGATTTTTGCATCAATGTTTATCAGGGTTATTGGCCTAAAATTTTCCTTTTTTGTTATGTCTCTGCCAGGGTTTGGTATGAGGATGATGCTGGCCTCATAAAACGAGTTAGTGAGGAATCCCTCTTTTTCTATTGTTTGGAATAGTTTTAGAAGGAATGGTACCAGCTCCTCTTGTACCTCTGGTAGAATTTTGGCTGTGAATCCTTCTGTTCCTTAGCTTTTTTTGGTTGGTAGGATATTAATTACTGCCTCAATTTCAAACTTGTTATTAGCCTATTCAGGGATTTGACTTCTTCTTGGTTTCGTCTTGGGAGGGTATACATTTCCAGGAATTTATCAGGTTTTTCTAGATTTTCTATTTAATTTGCACGGAGGTGTTTAGAGTATTCTCTGATGGCAGTTTGTATTTTTGTGGGATCAGTGGTGATGTCCCCTTTATCATTTTTCTTTTGTCTATTTGATTCTTCTCTCTTTTTTCTTCATTAGTCTGGCTAGTGGTCTATCTATTTTGGTAATCTTTCCAAAAAGTAGCTCCTGGATTCATTGATGCTTTGAAGGGTTTTTCTTGTTTCTATCTCCTACAGTTCTCCTATGATCTCAGTTATTTCTTGTCTTCTGCTAGCCTTTGAATTTGTTTCCTCTTGCTTCTCTAATTCTTTTAATTGTGATGTTAGGGTATTGATTTTAGATCTTTTCTGCTTTCTCCTGTGGGAAGTTAGTACTATAAACTTCCCTCTAAACACTGCTTTGGCTGTGTCCCAAAGATTCTGGTATGTTGTGTCTTTGTTCTCATTGGTTTCAAAAACTTATTTATTTCTGCCTTAATTTTGTTACTTACCCAGTAGTCTTTCAGGAGCAGGTCATTTAGTTTCCATGTAGTTGTGTGATTTTGAGAAAGTTTTTTTTTTTTTTTTTTTTTTTTTTTTTTTTTTTTTTT
>NW_022436995.1:4084568-4229046 GCF_009761245.1 Sapajus apella
GAGTTTCGCTCTTGTTACCCAGGCTGGAGTGCAATGGCACGATCTCGGCTCACCGCAACCTCCGCCTCCTGGGTTCAGGCAATTCTCCTGCCTCAGCCTCCTGAGCAGCTGGGATTACAGGCACACACCACCATGCCCAGCTAATTTTTTGTATTTTTAGTAGAGACGGTGTTTCACCATGTTGACCAGGATGGTCTCAATCTCTTGACCTCGTGATCCACCTGCCTCGGCCTCCCAAAGTGCTGGGATTACCTGCTTGAGCCACTGCGCCCGGCCGAGAAAGTTTCTTAATCCTGAGTTCTAATTTGATTCAACTGGTTGTTATGATTTACATAACATTTTGCATTTGCTGAAGAATGTTTTACTTCCAATTATGTGGTTAATTTTTGAATAAGTGTGATGTGGTGCAGCAAAGAATGTATATTCTATTGATTTGGGGTGGAGAGTTCTGTAGATGTCTATTAGGTGTGCTTGATCCAGAGCTGAGTTCAAGTCCTGAATATCGTTGTTAATTTTCTGTCTCATTGATGTGTCTACCATTGACAGTGGGGTGTTAAAGTCTCCAACTATTATTGTGTGGGAGTCTAAGTTTCTTTGTAGGTGTCTAAGAACTTGCTTTATGAATCTGGGTGCTCCTGTATTGGGTGCATATATGTTTAGGATAGGTTAGCTATTCTTGTCACATTGATCCCTTTACCATTATGTAATGCCCTTGTCTTTTTTGATTTTGTTGGTTTAAAGTGTGTTTTATCAGAGACTGAGATTGTAACCCCTGCTTTTTTTTTTCTTTTCATTTTCTTCGTACATATTCTTCAGTCCCTTTATTTTGAGGCTATGTGTGTCTTTGCATGTGAGATGGGTCTCCCAAATACAGCACACTGATGGGTCTTAACTCTTTATTCAATTTGCTGGTCTATGTCTTTTAATTGGAACATTCAACTAGTTTACATTTAAGGTTAATATTGTTATATGTGAACTTGGTCCTGTCATGATGTTGCTAGCTGGTTATTTTGCCCTTTAGCTTATGCAGTTTCTTTGTAGTGTCGATGGTCTTTACAAATTGGTATGTTATTGTAGTGGCTGGTACTGGTTTTTCCTTTCCATATTTAGTGCTTCCTTCAGGAGCTCTTGTAAGACCGGCCTGATGGTAACAAAATCTTTCAGCATTTGCTTGTCCGTAAGGGATTTTATTTCTCCTTCACTTATGAAGCTTAGTTTAGCTGGATATGAAAATCTGGGTTGAAAATTCTTTTCTTTAAGAATATTGAATATTGGCTCCCACTCTTTTCTGGCTCGTAGGGTTTCTACAGAGAGTTTCGCTGTTAGTCTGATGGACTTCCCTTTGTGGGTAACCTGACCTTTCTCTCTGGCTGCCATTAACATTTTTTCCTTCATTTCAACCTTGGTGAATTTGATGATTATGTGTCTTGGGGTTGCTCTTCTCAAGGGGTATCTTTTTAGTGTTCTCTGTGTTTCCCGAATTTGAATGTTGGCCTGTCTTGCTTAGGTTGGGGACGTTCTCCTGGATAACATCCTGAAGAGTGTTTTCCAGCTTGGTTTCATTCTCCCCATTACTTTCAGGTATAACAAATATAGGTTTGGTCTTCTCACATAGTCTCATATTTCTTGGAGGCTTTGTTGTACCTTTTCCTTCTTTTTTTTCTAATCTTGTCTTAATGATTTATTTCATTCAGTTGATCTTCTATCTCTGATATCCTTTCTTTTGCTTGATTGATTTGGCTACTTGTGTGTGCTTCACGAAGTTCTCATTCTGTGTTTTTCAGCTCCATCAGGTCATTCATGTTCTTGTCTAAACTGGTTTTTCTAGTTAGCAATTCCTCTAACCTTTTTTTTTTTTTTTCCAAGATTTGTAGCTTCCTTACATTTGGTTAGAACATGCTCCTTTATCTCAGAGGAGGTTGTTATTACCCACCTTTTGAAGACCACTTCTGTCAATTCATCAAAGTCATTTTCTGTCCAGTTTTGTTCCCTTGCTGGCAAGGAGTTGTTGTTTTTTGGAGTAGAATAGGCATTCTGGTTTTTGGAATTTTCAGCCTTTTTGTACTGGTTTTTCCTCATCTTCATGGATTTATCTACCTTTGGTCTTTGATGTTGGTGACCTTTGGATAGGGTTTCTGTGTGGATATCCTTTTTATTGATGTTGATGCTATTCCTTTCTGTTTGCTAGTTTTCCTTCTAACAGTCAGGCCCCTCTGCTGCAGGTCTGCTGGAGTTTGCTGGAGATCCACAGCAGACCCTATTTGTCTGGGTGTCACCAGTGGAGGCTACAGAACAGCAAAGATAACTGCCTATTCCTTCCTCTGGAAGCTTTGTCCCAGAGGGGTACCCACCAGATGCCAGCCAGGGCTATCCTATATGAGGTGTCTGTCAACCCCTGCTGGGAGTTGTCTCCAAGTCAGGAAGCATGGGGGTTAGGGACCCACTTGAGGAGGCAGTGTCTCTTAGCAGAGCTCAAGCACTGTGTTGGATGATCCATTGCTCTTTTCAGAGCAGCCAGGCATGAATGTTTAAGTCTGCTGAAGCCACGCCCACAGCCACCCCTTCCCCCAGGTGCTGTGTCCCTGGGAGAAGGGAGTTTTATCTATAAGCCCTGACTGGAGCTGTTGCCTTTCTTTCAGAGATGCCTTGCCCAGAGAGGAGGAATCTAGAGAGGTAGTCTGGCTACAGTGACTTTGCTGAACTGTGGTGGGCTCTGCCTAGTCTGAACTTTGCAGTGGCTTTGTTTGTAATATGAGGGGAAAACCATTTACTCAAGCCTCAGTAGTGGTGAATGCTCCTCTCCCCACCAAGCTCGAGCATCCCATATCAACTTCAGACTGCTGTACTGGCAGTAAGAATTTCAACTCAGTGGATGTTAGCTTGCCAGGCTCCGTGGGGGTGAGATTTGCTGAGCTAGAGCCCTTGGCTCCCTGGCTTCAGACCCCTTTCCAGGGGAGTGACCAGTTCTGACCTTCTGGTGTTCCAGGCACCACTGGTATATGAAAAAAAATCCTGCAGGTAGCTTGGTGTCTGCCCAAATGGCTGCCCAGTTTTGTGCTTGAAACCCAGGGCCTTGGTGACGTAGACACCCAAGAAAATCTCCTGGTCTGCAGTTAGCGAAGACTATGTGTAAACCATACTACCTGGGCCAGAGTGCACTGTTCCTCATGCCACTGGTCCTCATGGACTCCCTTGGCTAGGGTTGGGAGTTCCCTGACCTCTTTGGCTTCCCCTGGTGAGGCGATGCCACACCCTGCTCAGCTCACCCTCCTTGTGCTATACTCTCTGTCTAACTAGTCCCAAAGAGATGAGCTGGGTACCTCAGTTGGAAATGCAGAACCTGCTTTCTGTGTTGATCTTGCTGGGAGCTACAGACTGGAGCTGTTCCTATTCAGCCATCTTGCCATCTACCACCTTCCACTGTTTCTTAAACCTCCCAGATCCTGTACAGTTTCACTTAGGTAATTCTAATTCAGTCTTTAGTTAAATTAATGCAATAACTGCTTATTGAGCATGTATTGTGTACTAGGAAATATGATGAATAATATACCTCTTGTGCTATGAAATATCTGATACTTTAATCTCTTTGGATCCCAGACTATTGTAGTCACATCTTTTCTTGCCTTATTTTACCTATTCTAGAAGCAGCCTGACTTATCCTGGAGATAAGAATGCCACTAGTTATAATCCAAAAATAAAGATCTGGTTATGTCACATCCTAATCATCTTTGCAGGCATCTCTCTTATATCACCAAAATTCCATTATGGCTTAATAAAAAGCATAAAACTTGTTCTAATGTTTCTTATTTTCTCAATACGAAGTTCTGGGGAAAGGTGATGAATATAAGAAAGAAAAGTACTTTCTCTTGTTGGAAAATCCCTGAACTCTGAATATTCTATGCTGATAGGTGATGAGAAAAGAGAAGCTCTAAGAAACTCCTTATAAGGCTAACATTTGGTTTATGAATTTGGACAAACATATCTTTAAAAAAAATTGTTTTAAGACTCTATGATTATAAAAGTTTTACAGAAATAAGTGGGACTATAAACTTTGAAGATTAATTATGCAACTATTTAATATTTTTTATGCTCACTTGTCTTTTAAGAATACATAAAAAACAGAAAATAAAACAGCAAAGTGCTGTGTTATAGGCTAAACTATAAAAGGAATAAATGCTTAAGTAGTTTCTTCCCTGGCACTGCTAAAACTGCTCTTAAATTCTGTGATAAAGTTATGATTTTATAAATTTTACTACTCTAATGATATTAATGATATTAGAGCCAGCCACTTCCATCATTTCTATTTAAATTTTCTAATTTAAAAAAACAAGAGGGAAGAGAGATATACAGTGATGGACACCAGGGTATTGATTTAAAGGAAAATTATTGAGTATTTTTCTCCCAAGCAGTGCTCAGGTAAGTCATTTGTAATTATTACAATTAATTAGGCTTAATAATTTTACTCACAACAGAATGAGACAGTTAAAATGTCTTCACAGATAAGGAAATTGAGTTTATTTCCATAAATATCTTTAAAAAATTATCTGGATAGGACTGAAATATGTTGCCCAGGGTCACATTGCTATTAAGAGCTCAAGCTAAAAGTTAAGTCTCAGTTTTTTTTTTTGTTTGTTTTTTGGTCATATTATACATTCCAAGATCTTTTCATTTTATATCATCCTCCTAATCAATATTTTTACTAGACTATTTATCACTGCAAATATTCCAAATCTAATTACAGAAGCACTCAAGGGTGAGTTAAATTTTGGCCTCTAATTGCTGTTCATTGAGAATGTGGTAATTGTCCCTCAAGAATTGTCTTGATTTATCTTCTTTAGTCTTTCCCCTTGGCTTTTTTCAAAGTGCTAAAATTCTGCTTCCACAAATATCTCAATGTCCTATTATCACAACTATTTCCAAGAGTTTCTTAAACCAGCAAAATAT
This sequence comes from Sapajus apella, assembly GCF_009761245.1. Taxonomy (NCBI): domain Eukaryota; kingdom Metazoa; phylum Chordata; class Mammalia; order Primates; family Cebidae; genus Sapajus; species Sapajus apella. Next base: position 4,089,513 of record NW_022436995.1, read on the forward strand.
TCTTTCAGACTCATTTTTTCATGACTTCCATTTCTTCTGAATAATCTTTTTTCTATGTTTCTTTCATTTTCGCCACACAGCCTATGATTCACTTTCATTCCTTGCTTTTCCATTCTACAATCATTTATTCCTACTGTAACTTTGCTTCCTATACTGGTATTTTATTGTCTGTTTCCAGTCATCATGTAAAGGATCATTTCTTTTCCTTTAAAGATCTCAGCGTTTAGAGTGAAACATTTTATTCCGGAGTAAGCCCCATGAGGAAACAAATACTCTTGTAAACATGACAAATGTCCTCATGTTGCCGTTTTTTTCTTCTCAGATTTAAACCATCTTCTGCTCACAAGAACGTTTGCATAAGTATTTCAAAGCTAACATGATGAATTAGTAAATTTGGCTTTTAATCTTCCAGTGTTCACCTGCATTTACATCTGTTCACCTTACATTAAACTAAAGTATTTGGTTTACTTCAGTAACTAGGTTTAGAAAATAATACAATGCTGTTGTAGTTTGAATGTGTACCCTCCAAAATTTATGTGTTGAAACTTAACCCCTATTGTGATGGTGTTAAGAGGTGGGGGCTTTTGGAAAGTGATTAAATCATGTGGGTAGTATTCTCATGAAAGAATTGGTGCCTTATAAAGGGGCTGGAGGCCCTTTTTGTTCTTAGACTCTCTTACCATGAGAAGATATAGCATTTGTCCTCTTTTACTCTTTGTCTCCCTTCTGCCATGTGAAAACACTTAGATAGCACCATCTATGAGCAATAGGCCTTTACCAGACATCAAACCTGTTGGTGCCTTGATCTTGGACTCCCCAGCTTCCCAAACTGTGAGGAATAAATTGCTGTTTATTATAAAGTATCCAGGATTAGATATTCTGTTGTAGCGGCACAAATGGACTAAAACAATACCTTTTTTTTTCAATAACTAAAATCCATTTAAGACTTTACTATTGATAAGCCAAGATTAATTTTTATTATTTTTATTTTTAATTTTTGTAAATTTTAGATTCAGAGGTTACATGTATGGTTTTGTTACTCGGGTATATTGTGTGATATAGAGGTTTGGGCTTATGTTGCTCCTGTCACCCAAATAGTGAACATATAATCCAATGGGTAGTTTTTCAACCTTTGTCCTCTCCCTCTCCCTTTTGAGGCACTATCTATTGCCTCACATTTTTGTGACCATGTGTACTCATTGTTTAGCTCCCACTTATAAGTGAGAACATGCAGTATTTCCTATGTTAATTCACTTATAATAATGGTTTCCAGCCACATCTATGCTACTGTAAATAACATGATTTCATTCTTTCTGTGGCTGTCTAGTTTTCCATGGTATATATGTGCCACATTTTCTTTATCCAGTCCACCATTGAGGGGCACCTAAGTTGATTCCGTGGCTTTGCTATTGTGAATAGTGCTGCAATAAACATATAAATACAGGTGTCTCTTTGGTAGAACAATGTATTTTTCCTTTGAGTAACACCCATTTAAAGGGATTACTAAAATCAAGAATGATATTTTTGTTTTTAGTTATTTGAGATATCTCCAACGTGCTTTCCACAGTGGCTGAGCTAATTTACATTTCCACCAATAGTGAAATGGCATTCCCTTTTCTCCACAACTTCACCAACATCTGTTATTCTTAAACCTTTTAATAATAACCATTCTGACTGGTATGACATGGTGTTATATGGTGCTTATAATTTATATTTATCTGATAAGTGATGTTGAGCATTTTTTCATACATTTGTTGGTCTTTTATGTGTCTTCTTTTGATAAGAGTATGTTCATGTCTTTTACCCACTCTGAAATTAACAACAAAATTAATTTTGTTGTTATTGTTTATGTTTCTTAAAGATTCTGGATATTAGACCTTATGGGATGCATAATTTGTGAATATTTTCTCCAAAGGAAAAAATTTAAGTAGCTAGATTTCTTAACCTGAGTGTTTATATTATTTGAATTTCTTGCTCATTTACCTTCTTTCCTCATTTGTTCTCTGAACAGACACTAGAATAAGTGTTATTCTAGGGATAGAAAATAATAAATATTTCCTAACTTTTTCCTCTTTGATACAAATAATGCTTAGAACAATCTGATTCATATAATTTCTGTGAATTTTGAGAACATATACTAGACAAAATAAGAATCATTGAAAACTGTAGGAATTCTAAACAGTTTTCAGAAAGTTTGTTTGAATAAGGAAGTCCTGCTAAGTAACTCATCAAAATGAAAAGCATAGTTAGTGTACCTTAGAAAATAACATAACTGATTTGGTCTTTTGCAAGGCCCAGGTGCAATAAGTATAAGTAATTTGTTTATATATTATCAGTTTGTATCAATTCTGGAAGGCAGATACAGATGCCCTGAAAAAAATTCTAAATTAGGAAATTAGAGGATAGCGTCTTTGGGTTACGGAAGATTTTAGTTAAATCCTACCAAGATCACAATGTACTGAGATCTTAGGATAGGAATTAAAGTGTCTGATGGAATTTTATTGCTGTTTAGAGGCAATATTTGTGTAGCTGATCCAATTTTTCTAAAATGGACAAGTAGGAGAGCAGCAGCAAGGTTAGCTACTTTATCACTTTCTAAGACTTACACTATGGGTCTTGAGCAGCTACAATGCTAAACAGGTCCTTTGGTGGGAGTTGAAGGGGCAGGGAAGTTTGTTTGATTTAACTGAAGGGAAGCTAACAGATAAACCTAGTTATTTTGTCTAGGGGGTAGGTCTACAGGACAAGGAGGAATGGTCAGGCACTCAGGCATACAGAAATAAGGTGTGACATTCAGTAAACCAAGTGATGTAGAAATAAAATTCGTATAAAGTGATTAATCAACATTCCTTGTACAATCAAAGGCTAATGTGAAGTATTGGCACTCAGTAGTTTATGACTAGATATGAAGTGTATTATTGTTACATAGTAAATATAGCTTACTTTTGAGTGTGTGTGTGTGTGTGTGTGTGTCTGTGTGTGTGTGTGTGTGTGTGTTACATACTGTATAAATAATGATTTGTACCCTAAGGCATCATAAACATTCATTATTTCATCTAATACTTAAAACCACCTAAGGAAAATATTACCCTTATATTGAAGGGTAACAGGGAGTCAGTACAAGAATGGAGTTGATATTTTGCCATGTGTTCCAAAGCAAAATACTCATACACTTTGCTCTGGTTACTTACGGGTTTCATTCTGTGGATTCAACCAATTACAGATCAAAAATATTTGGATAAAATCCCAAATAATAATACAACAATGAAAAGTAAAAATTAAAAATACAATATGAAAATGACTTACACGGTATTTACATTGTGTTAGGTATTATAAAAAATCTAGAGATAATTTAAAATATATGGGAACATATGTGTAGATTATACATTTAATATAAGAGGCTTAAACATCCATTGATTTTGGTACTTGTGGGGGAAAACATCAAATTCTAATACAAACACTGGAACAAATCCCTCATGGATATAGAGGGATGATTGTACTTGTTTTATGTCCATTGCTGTAATTAAATTTATGCCTTAATTTACACATGAAGCTTAGGAATATTTGTAAAACAGGAAACCACACAATTCTAACTTTGTAATTTGTTCCCAAGCAGAATAAATATGTTCTTATATTTGGATGTTCTAGGTCTTATGGGGCAGAAAATTACATGGAAATCCTGTTACGATCATATTGTAATAAGAACTTTTGTACAAAAACGAGGCAAACTGGACCCCATATGACTGGATTGCAAAAGAAAAATGGTGTTTTGGCTGGGCGCGGTGGTTCATGCCTGTAATCCCAGGACTTTGGGAAGCCAAGGCAGGTGGATTACCTGAGGTCAGGAGTTCAAGACCAGCCTGGCCAACATGGTGAAACCCCGTCTCTACTAAAATACAAAAATTAGCTGGGCATGATGGTGGGTGCCTGTAATCCCAGCTACTTGGGAGGCTGAGGTGGGAGAATTGCCTGAACCGGGAAGGCAGAGGTTGCAGTGAGCCGAAATCATGCCACTGCACTCCAGCCTGGGCAACAGAGCATGACTGCACCTCAAAAAAAGAAAAAAAGAAAAATGGTGTTTTTCACAAGTAATTACTAACCATGGATGCTGTGGTGCTGGAACTAGTGATATTTCTCTACATATGTATTTATTTGATATTTTGTGTGCAATGAGAAAAATAATGAAATATGTTTAGTTTCTATTTGGCTAGATTTATTACATATAAATTAATTCTTCAGATTAATAAATTTTCTGCCCTTTCAAGAAAAGTGAATTTTACTCCTCTTTTATAAAATGGGACTCCAAAATATTAATATATAATAAAATTTTAAATAATAGAGACTATGTGCACAGTACTTTGTTCTTTACAAGTGGTACTCCTGAGTTAGATACCTCAAAATGGCCACAAATTATTTACTGCTTCTCCCATAAAGATGTGGAATTTATTTCTTTCATTTCCAAATCTCTATGATTTGCTATGACCCGTCCAATGAGAAAGAACTCACATTTTGTTACTTGTTAGTCTCAGTCTCAGTTTTGGAATGTTGCTTGCCTCAATGTAAGAAACCCCTGCAGCCCTCTCACAGGACCTCCTGGAGAGATCCAAGGCACCCAACTATGTGATCCAAGGCACCATATATGTGAATGAGGCCTTCTGGAACTAACTCTTGTGATGCTTCCAGATGATGACAACTACATGAATGACTCCAGAGACAGAAAGCAGTAGAAGACAAGCCTGTTGATTCTAGCCCATATTTTAGAATCCTGAGAAAATTAAATGGTTAATATTTTAAACTACTTGGCTGGGGGCTGGTTTGTTATGCCACAAGAGATACCTGATACACCTTATTGCCTGTTACCTACTGTGCTACTATTAGAAATTTTTATTATGCCATTATTATCCCCATTTTACAGATGAAAAAACTGAGGCTCAAGATATTAGCGACTTTACTAAAGTCCTAATAATTTACCTAATGTCCTAACAAGTATTCTTTACATCCAGATATAGGTGAAATTTTAGAACCTAGGATTATAAGATGATTATTTTGTTTTTAAATGTTCATACTTGTTAAAAAATAGTTGTCAATGCTATATTAGTCCTTTATTATTATTATTTTTTAATTTTGCCTGTTGGTGAAATAAAAAAGCCTAGAAATTAGTCTCTTAATATTTATTGTTATAAAGTATGAAACACTTATATTCAAAAAAGACTTTCAATGTATTCATTGTTGTATGTCCTGTTTACTGTCTTGTCTGAGGTTCCTGAAAACTAAGACTGAGGGAGGGTTTGGCATGCAGATACTTAATTTAGGAAGTGATTCCAGGGAGCAGGAGTTAAGTAATAGAACAGGAAAATAATCAAACAATTAAGTTGACATTTATTACTAACCCACTGAGCTTAATGCAGGTGGACTTTCTGAGGAGTTTGAGTAAATTAGCTCAGGAAACTATACAGTTGGGAGAAGGGGATACATTGATCTCCATTAGTTAAGAGCAGTTTCATAGTTGTTAACTCCCAATACTTCTTGGCAACCCATGTATCTGAGGGCAGAAGAGAAAAAAAAATATAGCGCACTGGCATGAGCCAAGGCATTGCCAAGTGTATCTTCACAAAGCTGGTCAAAGCTTGCAGGGACATAGTGACCAGAACAATGGCTTAGCAAATAGTGGAGCCAGAAAGATTTGGAGTGACTATAAGTGGCATCTTATGCACATAGATAAATACATACATTTCTCTCAAAATGTAAGAATATTGCTTTGTAAAGATGCTCAGTAAGGTTAAATAGCCTTAGGTTGGATGCTTTAAAACCAAAATTAGAAAGATTAGCACAGTGAAGAAGACATAAACACTGATTTCTAGATACTTGCTTCCAGCCCAATGTCAGGACCAAGTGAAAAGAGGCCTCAAAGTGCATGTGGTATTTGACCTTCCTGAATTTTCACTAGTTTGCAGCCACATCTCATTTTTTTCTTCTGAAAACCAACTATTAGTAATATATTCGTGCAAGAAAAATGCTACAATCCTTCTAATGAGCTACCCTTGCATTCAGTTATATAAGGTCAAAGACAAGTACACTTTATATTTGAGCCAAACCAACTACTCACAGCAATGTCAGTGCAAGAGAACCAATTCAAACTTAACATTAATTAGCTTTTTAGTGAGTTGCAAAACTTGCTTAAGGTATGAAGTACTTCCTAATTATAGGAGATTATGGTCATATTCTGAAGAACTGAGGCAGAAAGATCCTAAATAAAGCAAACTGCATTTAGTTCTTAATTACAAGGAATTTCAATGTGTTTCCTATCTTGGGGAATGTTTGGAAATGGTTTTAATATTCTGAGTTTTATAGACTTTTAAGAGACACCAAATAATTGCATTAAACATGTAATGGCTAAAGTGTACATTTATATTTATAATTTATAATAAGTTATATGAAATAAGATTTCTTATCACCTGGTACTGGCTAAGTTTCTCAACGAAATTATTCACTGCAGCTTTAGTTTGGTACTGACAATATATTATTTAGCAAGGGCATGCTTTTACATTTATAGGCAAGTATAATTTATGTTCTCATTTTTGAAAGGGGCAGTTGCTTTGCTCTTCAAAACAAACATAACTTTGCTCTAACTAAGTGAGACTTCCAAATATTCACAAATGACATACATTTAGTATTGCTTCCATGACAAATGCCAATTTTCTTCCTTTCAAAAACATTTTGTATTCTTATCTAGTGTCCCTGAGGTGAATTATGATCAGGAAGGTTGATGTGGAGTTGATGAAATTTAGGGATTAAGGCACATGAGAATAGATATAGCTACTGAGTTATGCAAACTTACTTCTATTATATGCACCTACACCATTTCTGAAAGTGTAAATAACTTTTGTGAAATGTTTTTGAAATTATTTTCAAACTCTAGTGAAGGATGCAAAAGAGATGTTCAAGTGCCATTCACAAGTGTGTTTTACTAACACTAAGTTAGTTTATTATTTTTTTAATTGTACTTTAGGTTCTGGGGTACATGTGCAGATGATGCAGGATTGTTGCATAGGTACATACTTGGCAACATCATTTGTTGCCTCCCGTTCCCTGTCACCTATATCTGGAATTTCTCCCCATGTTATCCCTCTCCAGACTCCCCATCCCCGTGCTGTGCCTACCCGGTCCCCTCCCCAACAGACCCCAGTATGTGATGCTCCCCTCCCTGTGTCCATGTATTCTCATGGTTCAACACCCGCCTATGAGTGAGAACATGCAGTGTTTGATATTCTGTTCTTGTGCTAGTTTGCTGAGATTGATGGTTTCCAGATTCATCCATGTCCCTACAAAGGACACAAATTCATCTTTTTTTATGGCTGCACAGTATTCCGTGGTGGATATGTGCCACATTTTCCTTGTCCAGTCTATCTTTGATGGGCATTGGGGTTGGTTCCAGGTCTTTGCTATTGTAAACAGTGCTGCAATGAACATATGTGTGCATGTGTCTTTATAATAGAATGGTTTATAATCCTTTGGATATATAGCTAGTAATGGGATTGCTGGGTCAAATGGAATTTCTATTTCTAAGTCCTTGAGGAATTGCCACACTGTCTTCCACAATGGCTGAACTAATTTACACTCCCATCAACAGTGTAAAAGTGTTCCCATTTCTCCACGTCCTCTCCAGCATCTGTTGTCTCCAGATTTTTTAATGATCGCCATTTGAACTGGTATGTGATGGTATCTCAATGTGGTTTTGATTTGCATTTCTTAAATAACGAAATATGATGAGCATTTTTTCATATGTTCGTTGGCCTCATGTATGCCTTCTTTTGAAAAGTGCCTGTTCATATCCTTCACCCACTTTTGGATGGGTTTGTTTTTTTCTTGTAAATCTGTTTTAGTTCTTTGTAGATTCTGGATATTAGCCCTTTGTCAGAGGGGTAGATTGCAAAAATTTTTTCCCATGCTGTTGGTTGCTGGTTCACTCTAATGATTGTTTCATTTGCTGTACAGAATCTCTGGGGTTTAATTAGGTCCCATTTGTCTATTTTGGCTTTTGTTGCCAATGCTTTTGGTGTTTTAGTCATGAAGTCCTTGCCTATGCCTATGTCCTGAATGGTTTTGCCTAGGTTTTCTTCTAGGGTTTTTATGGTATTAGGTCTTATGTTTAAGTCTTTAATCCATCTGGAGTTAACTTTAGTGTAAGGTGTCAGGAAGGGATCCAGTTTCTGCTTTCTGCACATGGCTAGCCAGTTTTCCCAATACCATTTATTACATAGGGAATCCTTTCCCCATTGCTTGTTTTGGCCAGTTTTGTCAAAAGATCAGATGGTTGTACATGTGTGGCAGTGCCTTCAAGGCCTCTGTTCTGTCCATGGTCTGTATCTCTGTTTTGGTACCAGTACCATGCTGTTTTGATTACTGTAGCCTTGTATAGTTTGAAGTCAGGTAGTGTGATTCCTCCAACTTTGTTCTTTTTGCTTAGGGTTGTGTTGGCTCTGTGGGCTCTTTTTTGACTCCATATGAAGTTTAAGGTGGATTTTTCCAGTTCTGTGAAGAAAGTCATTGGTAGATTGATGGGAATAGTGTTGCATCTGTAAATTACTTTGGCAGTATGGCCATTTTCATGATATTGATTCTTCCTAACCATGAGCATGGAATGTTTCTCCATCTGGTGTGTCCTCTCTTATTTCCTGGAGCAGTGGTTTGTAGTTCTCCTTGAAGATATCCTTTACTTCCTTTGTAGGTTGTATTCCTAGTTATTTTATTCTCTTTGTAGCAATTGTGAATGGGAGTTCACTCATGATTTGGCTCTCTGTTTGTCTGTTATTGATGTATAGGAATGCTTGTGATTTCTGCACATTGATTTTGTATCCTGAGATTTTGCTGAAGTTGCTTATCAGTTTAAGGAGATTTTGGGCTGAGATGATAGGATTTTGTAAATATGCAATCATGTTGTCTGCCGATAGAGACAATATGACTTCCTCCTTCCTAATTGACTACCCTTTATTTTTTTTCTTGCCTAATTGCTCTGGCTAGAACTTCCAATAATATATTGAATAGGAGTGGTGAGAGAGGGCATCCCTGTCTAGTGCCAGATTTCAAAGGGAATGCTTCCAGTTTTTGCCCATTCAGTACGATATTGGCTGTAGGTTTGTAGTAAATAACTTTTTTTATTTTGAGATATGTTCCTTCAATACCTAGTTTATTGAGAGCTGTTTATAGCATAAAGAGCTGTTGAATTTTGTCCAAGGCCTTCTCTGCATCTGTTGAGATAATCATGTGGTTTTTGTCTTTGGTTCTGTTTATGTGGTGAATTACATTTATAGACTTGCGTATGTTGAACCAGCCTGGCATCCCTGGGATGAAGCCTACTTGATCGTGTTGGATAAGCTTTTTGATGTGCTGTTGTAATCAGTTTGCTGGTATTTTACTGAAGATATTTGCATCAATGTTCATCATGGTTATTGGCCTGAAGTTTTCTTTTTCTGTTGAGTCTCTGTTGGGTTTTTGGTATCAGGATGATGTTGGTCTCATAAAAAGATTTGGGAAGGATTCCCTCTTTTTGGATTTTTGGATAGTTTCAGAAAGAATGGTACCAGCTCCTCTTTGTACATTTGGTAGTATTCGGCTATGAACCCATCTGGACCTTGACTTTTTTTGGTTGGTAGAATTGCTGCCTCAACTTCAGCCCTTGTTATTGGTCTGTTCAAGGTTTCAACTTCTTCCTGGTTTAGGCTTGGGAGGATGCAAGTGTCTAGGAATTGCTCCATTTCTTCCAGATTTACTGGTTTACGTGCATAGAGTTGTTTGTAATAATCTCTGATGATAGTTTGTATTTCTGTGGAATCGGTGGTGATGTCCACTTTATCATTTTTTATTGCATCTATTTGATTCTTCTCCCTTTTCTTTTTTATTAATCTGGCAAGTGATCTGTCTTTTCAAAAAACCAGTTTCTGGATTTATTGATTTTTTGAAGTGTTGTTTGCGTCTCTATCTCCTTCAGTTCTGCTCTGATCTTAGTTATTTCTTGTCTTCTGCTAGCTTTTGAGTTTTTAATCTTGCTCCTCTTGCTCTTTCAATTTTGATGATAGGGTGTCCATTTTCTGTCTTTCATCCCCTCTCATGTGGGCATTTATTGGTATAAATTTTCCTCTAGACACTGCTTTAAATGTGTCCCAGAGGTTCTGGTACATTGTATCTTTGTTCTCATTGGTTTCAAAGAACACCTTTATTTCTGCCTTCATTTCATTGTTTACCCAGTTGATGTTCAGGAGCCAGTTGTTCAGTTGCCACAAAGTTGTACAGTTCTGAGTTAGTGTCTATATCCTGAGTTCTAATTTGATTGCCCTGTGGTCTGAAAGACTGTTTGTTATGATTTCCATTCTTTTGCATTTGCCAAGTAGTGATTTACTTCAAATTATGTGGTCAGTTTTGCAGCAGGTGCAATTTGGTTCTGAGAGGAATGTATATTCTGCAGATTTAGGGTGGAGAGTTCTGTAGATGTCTATTAGATCTGCTTGGTTCAAATCTGAATTCAAGTCCTTGATATCCTTCTTAATTTTCTGTCTGGTTGATCTGTCTAATATTGACAGTGGAGTGTTAAAGTCTCCCACTATTATTGTGTTGGAGTGTAAGTCTCTTTATAGGTCGTTAAGAACTTGCTTTATGTATCTGGGTGCTCCTGTATTGGGTGCATATATATTTAGGATCATTAGCTCTTCTTGTTGCATTGATCCATTTACTATAATGTAGTGCCCTTCTTTGTCTCTTTTGATCTTTGTTGGTTTAAAGTCCATTTTATTAGAGACTAGGATTGCAACTCCTGCTTTTTTTTTTTGCTCCCCATTTGCTTGATAAATCTTCCTCCGTCTATCTATTTAGAGCCTATGTGTGTCCTTGCATGTGAGATGGGTTTCCTCCTTTAGCACACCGATGAGTCTTGACTTTTTATCCAATTTTCCAGTCTGTGTCTTTTGAATGGGGCCTTTACTCATTTACATTTAGGGTTAATATTGTTATGTGTGAATTTCCTCCTGCCATTTTGATGCTTGCTGGATGATTTGCCTGATGCATTTTCTTCATTTTGTTGATGGTCTTTACCATTTGGTACATTTTTGGTACTGGTTGTTCCTTTCCTTGTTTAGTGCTTCTTTCAGGAGCTCTTATAAGGCAGACCTGGTGGTGACGAAATCTCTCAGCAATTGCTTGTCTGTAAAGGATTTTATTTCTCCTTCATTTTTGAAGCTTAGTTTGGCTGGATGTGAAATTCTGGGTTGAAAGTTCTTTTCTTTAAGAATGTTGAGTATTGGCCCCCACTCTCTTCTGGCTTGTAGGGTTTCTGCTGAGAGATCTGCTGTGAGTCTGATGGGCTTCATTTTGTGGATAACCTGACCTTTCTCTCTGGCTGCCCTCAGCATTTTTTCCTTCATTTCAACCCTGGTGAATCTGAGAATTATGTTTCTTGTGGTTGCTCTTCTTGAGGAATATCTTTATGGTGTTCTCTGTGTTTCCTGGACTTGAATATTGGCCTGCTTTGCTAAGTTGGGGAAGTTCTCCTGGATAATACCCTGAAGAGTGTTTTCCAGCTTGGATTCATTTTCTCCATCACATTCAGGTACACCTCTCAAATGTAGATTAGGTCTTTTCACATAGTGCCATATTTCTTGGAGTCTTTGTTCAGTCTTTTCACTCTTTTTTCTCTAACCTTGCCTTCTCATTTTAATTCATTGAGTTGATCTTCAATCTCTGATATCCTTTATTCTGCTTGGTCAATTCAGCTATTGAAACTTGTGTATGCTTTGCGAAGTTCTCACGCTGTGTTTTTCAGCTCCATCAAGTCATTTATATTATTCTCTAAGCTGTTTATCCTAGTTAACATTTCATCTAACCTTTTTTAGAGGTTCTTAGTGTCTTCGCATTGGGTCAACCCATGTTCTTTTAGTTCAGAGAAGTTTGTTATTACCCATAAATTTGTTATTGTATGAAGCCTGTTTCTGTCAGTTCATCAGATTCATTCTCCATGCAGCTTTGTTCCCTAGCCAGTGTGGAGTTGTGATCCCTTAGAGGAGGAGAGACATTATGGTTTTTGGTGTTTTCATTCTTTCTGCGTTGGTTTCTTGCCATATTTGTGGCTTTACCTACCTATGGTGTTTGTAGTTGGTGACTTTTGGATGAGATCTCTGGGTGGTCCTCCTTTTTGTTGATGTTGAAACTATTTCTTTCTGTTTCTTAGCTTTCCTTCTAATAGTCAGGCCCCTCTGCTATAGGACTGCTGGTGGTCCACTCCAGACCCTGCTTGCCTGGGGATCACCTGCGGCAGCTGCAGAACAATAAGAATTGCTGCCAGTTTTTTTTTCTGTTTTCTTTGTCCCAGAAGGGTACCCGCCAGATGTCGGCCTGAGCTCTCCTTTATGAGGCATCTCTGTGGGTATACGGTGGTTGGGGAGCTGCTTGAGGAGAGTCTGTCCCTAATAGGAGTTCAAGTGCTGTGCTGGGAGCTCCATTTTTCCGTGCAGAGCTGCTAGGCAGGTACATTTATGTTTGCTGTAGTGGAACTCATAACCGCCACTTTTCCCAGGTGCTCTGTCCTAGGAAGGTCAGGCTTTTTGTGCCCTGATGGTACATTTGTCAGTGACTGGAGATATTTTTTATTGTTATAACTGTGAGATTGCTAGCAACATTTAGTGTATAGAGGCCGTGGATGCTATAAAAAACATCCTATAATGCACAAGCTAATTTCCACTAAAATAATTATTTGATCCAAAAGTCAGTATCGCCACTCTTAAGAAGCTGGATTATCTTCTCATCTTGGTGGAAATTTGGCTTGTTTTCTGTTTATGGCAATTATAAATAATGGGGCCTGAGCATTTTTAATATCTCCTTGGGGAAATATACATTTATATTTCTTGGATAAATAACTAGGCATAGAGATAGTGGCTGTCAGGTTACATGTATGTTCAGTTTTAATAGATACTGATGACAGGTGTCTCAGGTTATTCCATTTTATACTTCTGTCAGCAATGTATAAAAAGTATAGCTATTCTTTATCCTCACCAATATTTAAACTTCTTGGACATTTTTCTTTTTGAGGTAAGATTTACATAAAGTGATACATTCATATCTTGTGTACCCTTTGATGAAATTTGGTAAGTGTTACAATGTAGAATATTTCTATTAACTCAGAAAATCTCTTTTTGCCTCTTCAGATTAATCTCTATCTCTACACACAGTCACACTTTTGACTATACTAAAATACATTACCTTTGCAATATATGATAATGCTTAAGATAATGCTAACATTGTGTTGAGGTTCATGCCTGTTGTTGCATAAGTCAGCAATTCATTTTTTTTCCTAAGTAATATTCCACTCTGAACATAACAGAAATTTTAAAACCCATTCTCCTGTTGATTGACATTTGGCTTTTTGGCAATTAATAATAAAGCTACTGAATATTTTATCTGTAATTATTTAACCTTATATATGTTTTATTTGGGGGAATAGCCTAACAACTGGAATTGTGGGGTCATATGCTAAACACATGTTTAGCTTAATTTTTAAAAACACAATTTTCAAAGACATTGTATAATTCTACACAGCCCCAGAAATGTAGGTATGTTCTAAATGCTCCATATCCTTTCTAATATTGATGTTGACATTTAATTTGAACTATTCTAGTAGATGAGAGAAGTGGTAGGTCGTTGTATGTTTAATGTCATTTCACTGATAACTAAAGATATAGACCACTTTTTGATATATTTATTTCCAATTTATGTCTTTCTTTATATTTGCTCAATTTTTTTTGACCCAGTTTGGTTAAATTTTTTTAAATGCTTCTCTGGAATTGTTCGTATATGTTGAATTAAAGAAGTACATATGTGAGTTTGCAAATTTGTTCTCCCAGTCTGGAGCTTCTATTTTTTTACCTGCTTAATGGTGGCTTTTAATGAGCAGAAGTTTACAATATTAATGGAGTTCAATTTATTATGTTTTGTGGTTAGTGTTTTTTTCAGAAATTTCTGTTTTCTAGGAAAACTTTGTTTACTATGAAGTACATACTCTACTATGTTTTCTTTTAGAAGCTTCACAGTTTTTGCTTTTATATTTGGACTTATGAATGATTTTAAATTATTTTACTTTTATGGTATGAGATCAGGGTCAAGTTTAATATATCTCCTGAATTTATGCAAGTGCTTCAGCAACACAACCTGAAAAGAGTTTTTTTACTATGCTGAATTGCCTTGGGGATTTTGTTAAAAATCTATTTATATCATATGCGTAGGTCAATTTAAGGACTCTATGTTCTCTTCCATTGACATATTTATATTTCCTCATGCCACTATCATACTGTCTTGAATATTGTTGCTTTATTTAAGTTTTGAAATCAGATAGTGAGTGAAAATAATATTTTACATCTTAGTTTTGTAAGACATTTTTATCTATCCAGGTCGTTTTCATAGCCACATAAATTTTAGAATCAGCTTGTCCATAAAAATGACTGTTGATATTTTAATTGAGGTTGAATTGATACTCTTGAGCTATTTGCAGAAATTTTATATATTTATAATTAAATTTTTCAATCTGTGAACATACTATAACTTCTCATTCATTTATATTATTTAATTTGCGCAATTGTTTATGATTTTAGTTTGGGGCTCACAAGCTTTCTGATAAATTCATTTCCATTTTGATGTTACTGTAAGTTCCACATTTCCCCTCAATACTGTATTTTAATTGTTTATGCTAGTATAAAAATATATATTGTGATTTTGTACACTGTACCTTCCTAAGTTCATGTCTTAGTCATAGAGAGTATTTTTGGGTAGACTTCTGAGATTTTATAGTCAATCATGTGATCTGTGAATAAGATAGTTTTTCTATTGCCTTTCCACAGTGTATATCTTTAATTTTTTTATGTGCTTTATTGCACCAACTAGCATCTCCAGTACAATGTAGAATAGAAGCAATATAGTGTATATCTTGTTTGTGGAACTGTTTTTAATTATGAAATCAATGTTTTTAATTGATATATAGGTAGTACCATTTACTGATTCTTTTGAATCTTTATAGTTAACTTCTGCCTTTCAAGAAATTTCTCCAAGTCATCAAAGATGTTGAACTGATTGGCATGAAGTTGCACATAACGTTAAAAATATATTACTTGATGTCTATAGAAACTATAGTAATTTATCCACACTCAATCTTGGTGCTGGTAAACATGTTTTTTCTCTATATTATTTTTTTACTAGTATTTCTAGTGATTTAACAATGTTATTAGTATTTTAAAATAAATAGCTTGTTTTCACTGTTTTTCTCATTTTTTTGGTTTACTACTTATTTAATTTGTACTTTTTATTTTTTTTTACTTACACTTACTTATTTTACTCTTCTTTTTTAGTTGTTTTAGTTGTATACTCAATTTTAGACATTTTTTATTTTTGAGTATGAACATTCAAAGCTATAATTTTACTAGCAGAAATCAATATCCTGAAACTTAAAGCAAGGGGGACACTCTGAGAGGTCAAAGGACTTAGCAGTCTCCATTTCCAAAAACATCTAGGCTGCAAGATAAGTTAACTAAGTTTATTGTGCATCTATGTATTGATGGTGGGTGGGCAGGCATGATGACTACTGATGCAGTGATTCCTAATAGTGTCAGTTTTGCAAATTACAGAAGAAACATGTGAGCCTACAGTAAAATAAGTAATTAAACCAACAAACAAAAAGGGATATCTTCATCATAGTCATGAAATTTCCTGCTACAAAAGAAACTTCTAGCTGTAGTTAATCCTTCTTATGTGCATGCAACTTACTTCTTAGCTGGTCACTCCAAAAAAATTATAGTAAATGAAGTCTTTCCCTTTTCTTACATACTCAGAATTACAAGATTTTTTTTAAACATAATCCAAACAGATGTGTTACCATAAACCCATACACTTGGACAGAAATGATTTTACTCTCTCTAGATATAATACATACACAGGGAAAACAAATATATGAAGTTTATTGGATATGTGAAAAGACAAGGAGGTAGCCACTCTAAGGAATCAGATACAAGTTCTTCAAGTGAGCTTTAGTTTGATAAAATGTTTCCTTAATATTAAATTATTTCAAAATGAACGAGACGTGTACACAAAATAGAACTAAATGAGAATCATTTAATTTTTTTTTTTTTTTTAGACAGAGTTTTGCTCTGTCACCTAGGCTGGAGTGCAGTGACTCGATCTCAGTTCACTGCAGCCTCCACCTCCTGGGTTCAAGCAATTCTCATGCCTCAGTCTTTTGAGTAGCTGGGATTACAGGTACATAAGACCATGCCCAGCTAATATTTTGTATTTTTAGTAGAGACAGGGTTTCACTATGTTGGCCAGGTTGGCCCGAATTCTTGGCTTCAAGTGATTCACCCTTCTAAGCCTCCCAAAGTCCTGGGATTACAGGCTTGAACCACGACACCCAGCCCTATTTTAAATTTTGAGAAAAAATTAAGTTTTCCACTTGTCTGATGGATACTCTGTTTATTGAGAGTATACTCCCAAAACCTAGGCTGGAAGAAAAAGGTGTCATTGAATTCATTATAACAGCTGATATAATTAAGAAGAAAAGTTAGATGTCACATCAGAGCCAAAAATCTCATGGGATCTTTCTGAATGATTTGAAAGTATTTTAAGATACTCATGTTACCACTGTTATTTGAAATAGTCTCTATAATAATAAGGAAAGTAATTATTATTATGGTAGGGATTTTATCCCCAGATAATATGGATCAGTAAAATTTAAGTGAATATTTATTAATCATTATATATTTCTATATAAATTTTAGTCTTTTGCCATTTCCTTTTATCCATTTTTAGGAAATTAAGGTTTTTCCAACATGTGTAGATCTTAAAGTTTATATTTTTAAAACTTTAATAATTTCAGATCTGCTGTAAGATTCTTGCAGGGTGTGCAAACTTAGTAGTGCCTCTAGAATAAAAGTAGTAAAGTTGCAGGCAGTCATCTCTTGTTTTACAGCAAGAATAATTCATGTTTGTCCTATAACTAGGGCTCTTTCATGAACAAAATTAGTGCCACCTAATTTGCTTTTTTGGCAAAACTCAAAACATGATACATTTAGTAGTAGATACAATAGGAAGTAAGAGAAAATCATATAGTTTTTAGGGAAAGATGTGTGGGGAAATAGTAGTTAAACTGGCTAGAAGAGAAATGATTTAATGAAATAGCATGTTTTCCCAAAGAGTTTACTGCACAAAAATCATGCTGAGAAAACTGCAGGTCTCCAATTTAGCTTTGACTCTTCCTATGAATCAAGACTTACTCCCCTAACTGTGTAACTAATAAAGTCATCATTATTACTGGGAGCTAACATTCAAAAGAAAGCAAAGTGTTTCCTTAAAGAAAAATAAACTAAATTACACAGGAAAATTGAGTATAATCTGAAATTGAATTTTTATTTCATCCACACTATATCACTTAAAATAAGCAGCATATTAGCTATTAAAATGGAATTTAAAAAATTGTTCAGTTCAATTGAACAGTTTTTTAAAAAATTGTTCAGGGGGATAGATCCAAGATGGCCGTTTAGGAACAGCTCAGGATTGCAGCTCCCAGTGAAAGCACAGAGGGTGAGTGGATGCCGCATTTTTATTGCCCACAGACTAGGAAATTCCCAGGTGGAGGAGCCCCACGGGTCACCAGCGCAGCTGTTTTGGCCAGCGCGGCTGCTTTGTAAGTGCCCCGGTGCAGCGGTTCTCCGTACAAAATACACTGGTCTGGGTGCCTTTTTGGCTGGCGACTGGAGCCATGGGAAGTCACCCATTCATCTGTTTAAAAAGAGGACTGAACAGGGAACCAGGACGGTAGATTCCAGGGCAAAAAAAGTACCAGGAATCTCAGTGCCGCTGTTTAAGCCAACGCAGTGAGTCGCCACACAGGGAAACACACAGATCCCAGTGCCTCTTCAACAGGTGACTGGAACACCAACTTAAAAAAAAAAAAAAAAGGCTCTGAGGCAGGGAGCCAGGCGATCAGGCTCGGCTGGTCCCACCCACACAAAAGAACAGCAATCAGAAACTCTCTGGATTGAGAGTTTCACAGCAAGCGCAGCTGAACCCAGGACGGTCCAGCTCTGTGGGGGAGGGGCGTCCGCCATTACCAAGGCACTCCAACACTACGGACATAGCCAATGCTGAGGCAGCCCTACATTGCCAAGGCAACCCACCATTGCTGAGGCAGCCCGCCATTGCCGAGGCAACTCACCATTACAGAGAGAGTCCACCAATACAGAGGTGGGCCACCATTGCCAAGGCAGTTCTAACTACACCCGTATAAACAAGACTACAGTGAAGTTCATTCGGCAGCTGGGCAGAGCCCACAGCAGCTCAGCAAAGCTTCTGCAGGCAGACAGTGACTAGGCTGCCTCCTTGCTGGGCAGGGCAGCTCTGAAGGAAAAAAAAAAGAAGGCAGCAGCACAACAGAAACTCATAAATAAAGCCCTAAATCCATGGGACAGAGCACCTGGGAACAAAAAGCAGTTTATGAGTTCTGCTGCAGCAGACCTAAACGTACCTTCCCAGCAGCTCTGAATGAACAATGGAGCTCACAGCTCAGCATTTGAGCTCCTGTAAAGAATAGACTGTCTCCTAGAGCAGCTCCCTGACCCCTGTATATCCAAAGAGCCACCTCATAAAGGAGAGATCAGACTGACACTTGGCGAGAATCCTTCTGGGACAAAGATAGCAGAAGAAGAAAAGTGGTAGCAACCCTTACTGTTCTGCAGCTGCTGCAGGTGATCCCTAGGCAAACAGGGCCTGGAGTGGACCTCAGCTGAACTACAGCAGAGGGGCCAGACTGTCAGAAGGAAAAATAAGAAACAGAAATAACCTCATCATCAACAAACAGAACATCCACTCAGAGACCCAATCTGAAAGCCAGCAACTACAAAGATGACAGGTGGATAAATCCATAAAGATAGGAAGAAACCAGCACAAAAAGGATGAAAACACCCGAAACCAGAACATCTCTCCTCCTACAAGGGATCACAACTTCTCACCAGCAAAGGAACAATGTTGGATGGAGAATGAGTGTGATGAAATGACAGAATCAGACTTCAGAAGGTAGGCAGTAAGAAACTTCTGCGAATTAAAAGAACATGTTCTAACCCAATGCAAAGAAACTAAGAACCTTGAAAAAAGATTTGACGAAATGCTAAGAAGAATGGACAAAATAGAAAGGAATATAAGTGAATTGATGGAGCTGAAAAACACAACACGAAAACTTCACGAAGTTTGCACAAGTTTCAACAGCCGAATTGACCAAGCAGAAGAAAGGATATCAGAGTTCGAAGATCAACTCAGTGAAATAAAATAGGAAGGCAAGAATAGAGAAAAAAGGGTAAAAAAAAGAATGAACAAAGTCTCCAAGAAATGTGGGACTATGTGAAAAGACCTAATCTACGTCTGATAGGCATACCTGAATGTGACGAAGAGAATGAATCCAAGCTGGAAAATACTCTTTAGGATATTATCCAGGAAAACTTCCCCAACTAGCTAGGTATTGATGGAACGTATCTCAAAATAATAAAAGCTATTTATGACAAACCAACAGCCAATATCATACTGAATGGGCAAAAACTGGAAGCATTCCCCTTGAAATGTGGCACCAGACAAGGATGCCCTCTCTCACCCCTCCTATTCAATATAGTATTAGAAGTTCTAGCCAGAGCAATCAGGCAAGAAAAAGAAATAAAGGGCATTCAAATAGAAAAGGAGGAAGTCAAATTGTCTCTATTTGCAGACGACATGATTGTATATCTAGAAGACCCCATCGTCTCAGCCCCAAATCTCCTGAAACTGATAAACAAGTTCAGCAAAGTCTCAGGATACAAAATCAATGTGCAAAAATCACATGCATTCCTATACACCAATAAGAGACTTAAAGAGAGCCAAATCAAGAACAAACTTCCGTTCACAGTTGCCACGAAGAGAATAAAGTACCTAGGAATACAATTAACAAGGAACGTAAAGGACCTCTTCAAGGAGAACTACAAGCCACTGCTCAATGAAATAAGAGAGGACACAAATAGATGGAGAAACATTCCATGTTCATGGTTAGGAAGAATCAATATCATGAAAATGGCCATACTGCCCAACGTAATTTACAGATTCAATGCTATCCCCATCAAGCTGCCAATGACCTTCTTCACAGAACTGGAAAAAAACACCTTAAACTTCATATGGAACCCAAAGAGAGCCACATAGCCAAGTCAATTCTAAGCAAAAAGAACAAAGCGGGAGGCATCACACTACCGGACTTCAAACTATACTACAAGGCTACAGTAATCAAAATAGCATGGCACTGGTCCCAAAACAGAGATATAGACCAATGGAACAGAACAGAGGTGTTGGAGGCAACACAACATATCTACAACCATCTGATCTTTGACAAACCAGACAAAAACTAGCAATGGGGAAAGGATTCCCTGTTTAATAAATTGTGTTGGGAAAACTGGCTAGCCATGTGCAGAAAGCAGAAACTGGACCCCTTCCTGACACCTTACATGAAAATTAACTCCAGATGGATTAAAGACTTAAACATAAGACCTACCACCATAAAAACCCTAGAAGAAAACCTATGCAAAACCATTCAGGACATAGGTGTAGGCAAGGACTTCATGACCAAAACACCAAAAGCATTGACAACAAACGCCAAAATAGACAAATGGGACCTAATCAAACTCCACAGCTTCTGCACGGCAAAAGAAACAGTCATTAGAATGAATCGGCAACCAACAGAATGGGAAAAAATTTTTGCAGTTCACCCATCTGACAAAGGGCTGATATCCAGAATTTACAAAGAACTAAAGCAGATTTACAAGAAAAAAACAAGCCCATTCAAAAGTGAGCAAAGGATATGAACAGATACTTTACAAAAGAAGACATACATGAGGCCAATAAACACATGAAAAAATGTGCATCATCACTGGTAATTAGAGAAATGCAAATCAAAACTACATTGAGATACCATCTCACACCAGTTAGAATGGTGATCATTAAAAAATCTGTAGACAACAGATGCTGGAGAGAATGTGGAGAAATAGGAACACTTTTACACTGTTGGTGGGAGTGTAAATTAGTTCAACCATTGTGGAGGACAGTGTGGCGATTCCTCAAGGACCTAGAAATAGAAATTCCATTTGACCCAGCAATCCCATTACTGGGTATATATCCAAAGGATTATAAACCGTTCTACTGTAAGGACACGTGCACATGAATGTTCATTGCAGCACTGTTTACAATAGCAAAGACCTAGAACCAACCCAAATGCCCATTGATGATAGACTGGACAGGGGAAATGTGGCACATATACACCATGGAATATTATGCAGCCATCAAAAACGATGAGTTTGTTTCCTTTCCAGGGACATGGATGAACCTGGAAACCATCATTCTCAGCAAACTGATAGAAGAGCAGAAGATCAAACACCACATGTTCTCACTCATAGGTGGGTGTTGAACAATGAGAACACATGGACACAGGGAGGGGAGCACTACACACTGGGGTCAGTTGGGGGGAAATAGGGGAGGGACGGTGGGGTTTGGGAAGTTGGGGAGAGATAGCAAGGGGAGAGATGCCAGATGTAGTTGATGGGGAGGAAGGCAGCAAATCACACTGCCACGTGTGTACCTATGCAACAATCTTGCATGTTCTTCACATGTACCCCAAAACCTAAAATGCAATAAAATAAATTTTAAAAAAAGGTAAAAAAAAAAAAGAAAAAAAAATTGTTCAATACTTCAAAGATGTATATTTTACCATTATTATCAATCCTTTTTAGGGCATTGTCAAGTTTTGATACATGACCAATTCTAGTTTAATTGTCTGAGCTCTTGATCCTTAGATCAAGATAAAATAAAAGAAGGAAATTTATCCTTAGTGAGGTTGACAAGGGCTGTTCAATAAATTAGGCATCTTTATACCTTATCTTCCTTAATTCTTCATATCTCAAAATTACCCAAATATAATGATACAAAACAACAACC
The DNA here is from genome assembly GCF_009761245.1 of Sapajus apella. Classification (NCBI taxonomy): domain Eukaryota; kingdom Metazoa; phylum Chordata; class Mammalia; order Primates; family Cebidae; genus Sapajus; species Sapajus apella. The sequence continues at coordinate 4,111,533 of NW_022436995.1, forward strand.
ATTATATTATGCTCATGAATTTTTTGGGTCAACAATTCAGACAGCACACGAGGGGTTGTCCGTGTTTCATGTCTGGAAGCCTGCTGGCTTCCCACTGGAATAGCAGGAATTATTTGAATTGCTGTGGGCTAAAATCATCTAAGAACTTACCTCAAATGTCTGATGCCTGGGCTGGGATGAATTCAAGGCTAGGCTATGTGGGGTAGTCACTTGGAGCCCCCCAGTTGTGACTTCATGAGATTTCGGCTTCACACAAAATGGTAACTGCATTTCTGGGAGGCAAGTGTTCTAGGGGACATAGCCAGAACCCAACCCTCCTTCTGACCTAGTCTGAAGAATCACATAGCATCATTGCTGCCACATTCTGGTGGTTACAAGCAAGTCATCAAGATTCAAGGAAAGAGAGATGACCCTCTACTTCTTGAATGGGAAGTGGTAAAGTCACATTGAAAAAAGCATGTGAAATGTGAGACACTGTGCTGACAGCATTTGGACAAGAAAGTTGGCTAAATACAATATTACGATTTTAATTTTTACCAGAAGAGCTACTGAGCAGATAGATTGGAACCACCACCAGAGCAGCTTTATTCTAAAGCCCATGCATTTTTACTGTTGTGTAAACTGCAGAACACGTTCCATAAAAATTGCAGTGTTATGACATTTTGTCACTTTCTTTTTTTTTTGCTGGCTGGATGAAAATTTCTTCACTTTGCAGTAATTTGACTGTATTGTATATGATTAGATTCAAAAGTGAAAAACTGCCTTATTTTATAAATTAGGCTAAAGCTAAAATGCTAGTTCAATTTAATAGATAAAATATTCCTTTTGAAAAACTGTGGACTCTCTTATCTTTAATTGTAGCCAGTCTAGTGACTATTAGACTCATCATTTAAAAGTTATGTTAAGACAGGGAAGATTTCTATTAAATTCCCATGTCATCTTTCAGCTCCTGTTCCCCAAGTTCCCCCCAAAGTGCAATAGTTTACATAATGGAGATATGTCCTTAGTTGCCTTCACATTAATTTGTAAAACAATACTGGAGTTTGTGAACCAGCCCTTTAATTCATTGTGACTTCCTCCTGCTTGCCAGCCTTTATAGCCAATTTTTACTTGTCTATTGCCATTTTCTGTTAACTCATTGCTGTGAGGGTAATAAGGAATACAATTTGTCCAGTGAAGGTAATATTTGTTATTTCATCATCATATCAAGTAGGAAGTGAAGTGAGTGCCTTGATTTGATGAAATGCAACTGAGAGGCTGGGCACAGTGGTTCATGCCTGTAATCCCAGCACTTGGGAGGCCAAGGCAGGCAAATCACTTAGGTTAGGAGTTCGAGACCAGCCTGGCCAACGTGGCAAACACCAACTCTACTAAAAATTCAGAATATTCGTCGGACAGATCACTTGAGGTAAGGAGTTCCAGGCCAACCTAGCCAACAAGGTGAAACTTCATCTCTACTGAAAATACAATAAATTAGCCAGGCGTGGTGGCGAGCACCTGCAATCTCAGCTACTCAGGAGGCTGAGACAGGAGAATTGCTTGAACCGGGGAGGTGGAGGTTGCAGTGACCTGAGATTACGCTATTGCGCTCCAGCCCGGGTGACAGTGCGAGACTCTGTCTCAAAAACAAAACAAAACAACAGCAAGAAAATTAGCTGGACATGGTGGTGCATATCTGTAATCCCAGCTACTTGGAGGGTCTTGAAGTGGAAAGATTGCTTCAACCTGGGAGGCAAATGAGTGACAGAGTGAGACTCCATTTTCAATAGCATTGGCTTCAGTCACTAGTTTACAGAGCCAACCAGAATATATATAACTCTATTTAAGTTCACCTGGAACACTGGATAAAATGCCAGTATTATCTACTTGCCAGTAATGTTGTCAACCCTGGGAATACGTTTGGAGAAAAGTGTTTCTCTTTGTATGCTGGGTGAGGAAATTAAGTTGAAAAATCAGATTAAAGAATACACTGAATTTTTTTTCAAGATATGTAACATACACTGTAGAAACAGTGATTAAAACTATTGTATCATTTAATAAAAAAGATTTTCTCTACTATAGGAATCCATGTGAACTCTGGTGTTTAGAAAACTGTTTTGTCTTTATAATTTTCAAGAAATTATTTATATCTTATATGACATGAACCTCATCTTGAATAAATGGACCTTGAAAGTATATTTCATTTAACACATTTTAAAAATCATTCACACATGAGATTGGTGCTCAGATAAAATCCATGAAAATATAATCATATGTTATTTATGATCATCAAAATCCTAGTATTGTGGTGCTGGAATAACTGGCCATTTACATGGAGAACACTGAAACTGGACCTCTTTATTACACCAAATACAAAAATCAACTCAAGATGGATTAAACCCTAAAATGTAAAACATAAAACCATAAAAACCCTGGAAAATAAGCTAGGATATCCCATTCTGGACATAGGCCCTGGCAAAGACTTTATAACAAATACTGCAAAAGCAATTACAACTAAAACAAAAATTAAGAAATGGAACATAATTAAACTAAAGCACTTCTGCATAGAAAAAGAAACTATCAACAGAGTAAACAGATGACCAAAGGATGGGAGAAAATATTTGCAAACTATGCACCTGACAATGTTCTAATGTCCAGTAATCTATAAGGAATATAAACAAATGAACAAGCAAAAAACAACCCCATTAAAAAGTGAGCAAAAGACATCAACAGATATTTTTCAAAAGAAGACATACACATGGTCAATAAGCATATAAAAATGCTCAACATCACTAATCATTAGAGAAATGAAAATCAAAACCATGATGAGATACCATCCCATACCAGTTAGAAGGGCTATGATAAAAAATAACAACAGATGCTGGTGAGGTTATGGGGCAAACAGAATGCCTATATACTGCTAATGGGAAGGTAAATAAGTTCAGCCATTGTAGAAAGCAATGTGGTGATTTCTCAAGAACTTTAAGAAAAGTACCATTAAACCCAGATATCTCATGCAAATACTGCGTGTTCTCACTTATAAGTGGGAGTAAATATTGAATACACATTAATACAAATAAACGAACAACAGATTTTGGGGCCTACTTGAGGGTGGAGGGTGACAGAAGAGTTGGGATTGAAAAATTACCTATTATGTGCTGTGCTTATCACCTGGGTCATGAAATAATCTGTGCAGCAAACTTCTGTGACACGCAATTTACCTATATCACAAATCTGCACACGTACCCATGAACGTAAATGGTTTTTTAAATAGCAAAAAATAAAAATATAAATGTATAAACTTTCAGACTGTAAAGTATATCATCATTCAGATTTCTTAGGTTAATAAAATATTTTACTTCATGAATAACTTCTAAGAAAATATGTTAAAAATTTCTGTTTTCTAAAAGATAATTCGACATGTCCTGGGACACTTGAGTAATATCTAATTTTATAGATACTACTTTTACTGTAGATATTACTATAAATTTATAGATAATACCTTTTTTCTTCAAGAATTCATGTAATGTGCAATTTTTCTCAGTGCCATTTGGCATTTAAATCAAAACAATTAAATTTAGAATTTTAAACTGAAGCATTTATGATAAATTTATTCTAAGTGTACTAGGCTCTCAAGAAGCTATTATAACACACACATGTATTATGTCATATGCGTATGACATACATATAATATTTTTGATGATGTATGATTATAAAAATAAAAGATATAAAACATTTCCTCAAAAATAATTTTTCAGGTTTTTTTATCTACACTTTTTTTGTAAATATAAAAAGATGCATGCTTTTTGCTTCTTTTTTTTTGAGTGTGGATCTCATTCTGTCACCCAGGCAACCTTCATTACAACCTTCACTTCCTGTGCTCAAGCAATCATCCCACCTCAGCCTCCCGAGTAGCTTGGACTATGGATGCACACCACCATGCCTGGCTGATTTTTGTAGAGAAAGGGTTTTCCTCTGTTGCCCAGGCTGGTCTTTAACTCCTGAGCTGAAGCAATCCACCCACCTTGGCCTCCCAAATTGCTAGGATTACAGGCATGAGCCACCTTGTCTGGCCAAGAATTATTTTGTGTTATTCATTTAATTCTCACCCATTCCCAAATAAAATGAGAAATTATTCAGTTCTATATTTGCCATTTTTTAGACCAGGTGGCTTGTCAATTCAGCTCACCTAAAAGGGAAGAAACAAGCTAAAAACAAATCAAATATTTGGAATATAAATTATTCCAATTAGTTGTTATTTAAGATGGCTTTCCAAGGATTCCCTGTTTAATAAATGGTGTTGGGAAAACTGGCAAGCAGTGTGCAGAAAGCAGAAACTAGACCCCTTCCTGACACCTTACACTAAAATTAACTCCAGATGGATTAAACACTTAAACATAACACCTAACACCATAAAAACCCTAGAAGAAAACCTAGGCAAAACCATTCAGGCCATAGGCATAGGCAAGGAATTCATGACTAAAACATCAAAAGCATTGACAACAAAAGCCAAAGTAGACAAATAGGACCTAATTAAACTCCAGAGCTTCTGTACAGCAAATGAAACAATCATTAGGGTGAATCAGCAACCAACAGCATGGGAAAAAATTTTTGCAATATACCCATCAGACAAAGGGCTAATATCCAGAATCTACAAAGAACTAAAACAGATTTACGAGGGGGAAAAAAAAAAAAAACTCATCCAAAAGTGGGTGAAGGATATGAACAGACACTTTTCAAAAGAAGACATATATGAGGCCAACAAACATATGAAAAAATGCTCATCAGCACTGATTATTAGAGAAATGCAAATCAAAACCACATTGAGATACCATTTAACATCAGTTTGAATGGCGATCAATCTGGAGCCAAGAGATGCTGGAGAGGATGTGGAGAAATAGGAGCACTTTTACACTGTTTGTGGGAGTGTAAACTAGTTCAACCATTGTGGAAGACAGTGTAGCACTTCCTCAAGGACCTAGAAATAGAAATTCCATTTGACCCAGCAATCCCATTATATATCCAAAGGGTTATAAATCATTCTATTATAAAGACACATGCACATGTATGTTCATAGCAGCACTGTTTCAAATAGCAAAGACCTGGAACCAACCCAAATGCCCATCAAGATAAACTGGACAAGGAAAATGTGGCACATATACACTGTGGAATACTATGCAGCGATAAAAAAACAATGAGTTTGTGTCCTTTGTAGGAACATGGACGAATCTGGAAACCATCATTCTCAGCAAACTAACACAAGAACAGAAAATCAAAAACCACATGTTCTCACTCATAGGTGGGTGTTGAACAATGAGAACACATGGACACAGGGAGGGGAGCATCACACACGGGGGTCTGTTGTGGGGGACAAAGGGAAGAACAACAGGGGGAGGGGAGGTCAGGGAGGGATAACATGTGGAGAAATGCTAGATGTAGGTGATCGATCGGAGGTTGGAGGAAGCAAACCACATTGCCATGTGTGTACCTATGCAAAAATCATGCATGATCTGCACACGTACCCCAGAACCTAAAGTACAAAAAAAAAAAAAAAAAAAGATGATTTTCCTCAGTGTTTTCTTCCCTTACTTGTTACATAGACTGTCACTGTAAAGAAGTTCATGTCTGACTTTTTGGTGCCTGGGGCTAGAGTACAGAGAGGGATTCCTGTGTCATATTTATAAATATCTGTTACTTAATGACAAGGACATGTTCACAAAAATGGGTCAAGCAATTTCATATTCATGCAAATATCATAGAGTACACTTACCCAAATCTAGATCATGCAGCCTACTGCACACGTAGGCAATAAGGGATGACCTGCTGCTCCTAGGCTACAAACCTGTATAGTATGTTAATGTACAAAACACTACAGGCAATGGTTACACAATAGTAAGTACTTGTGTTCTAAACATAGAAGAGGTACAGTAAAAATATTGTATAAAAGATTACCAAATGGCATGGCTATATAGAGCACTTAACATCAGTGTAGCAGACACAAACGCACACATTAGCCTTGGCCTACAGAAGATCAGGATCATTAAGACATCACTAGATAACAGGAGTTTTCAGTTTCATTATAATCTTATGGGATGTCTTTTGTATATGTGGTCTGTTGTTGACCTGAATGCAATGTGGCACATGACTACACTTAAAAGTTACAAAATAAAGCAACTATTGATATAAAATGCGCTATTTTCTTCAACTTTGATGATAAAAATCTGGAAGTTCACATTTTGAATTTATATTTCTTGAACTCCTTAGAATGCCCTGCCAAAATGTGATGTTAGAGGAAGTGTCACCAAATTTATCGGATGCTCCACCATGGTTCCTCCATTACTTCCTCGTTCCCTCTCTCCCTAAGGCAGCAGCTGCATCCAGGCTACCGTCAGGTATAACGGTGTACAGTTCTTTGCAATAGCCACATTGCTTTGGCAGCAGTCCTTCAGTCAGAACATTCCAGGTTTCTGGATACCCACAGTGTGGATTAAAAAGGAAGCCAGGGACGCAAGTGGCAGCATCAAGTCCTTGACTGCTAGGACTCCTTACATGGCAGGAAAGAACATAACAAGAGTTTTGGCTAAAGAAAGCCAGAACTGAGCCCTCTAAAGCAAGGGTCCAGGGCAGCTAGTTGCATCTCTTCCCTGAATATAAGGGAGGCCAGAGTGTAATAAAACTAAAATAAAACAAAAAAATCAGATTTAACAATATTGTCAGGTCACTGTCAATCAAATGATTATAGTTTTACTTCCAAATTATGAGTTAAGAGGGGGAAAAAAAAAACCTTCTACTTCTTATTCTGAATAGCTAAAATTAGTTAAGTATGAACATATACACAGAAAAAAAACATCTAATTTATAGCTTTGTCAAATACAATAAGCAAATATCAAGGAAAGAAACATTTTTTAGTTTCCCAAGTATGTCATATTTAACTTTCAGTGAACAGTTATGTGGCAAATCTAAATTTCCAAAGTTATATGACCCAGAAATGGATGATATATTTCTAAACAAACACTGAATATACCACTATTTATTAATTGTGTAATTTTACTTCCCTATGAGAATGAACTATATTTTTATATAATTCCATTTCATAAATAAATTTCTTGAATTAATTTTACTTTAATAGATAATTAAGTTATTTTCCTTATTCTTAGTTTCAAATCATACTAGAATTAGTTCAAAAGTGTACTTTTCTTGTGTACCATATTTATTTATTTGGATTAGCTTAAGTTAGCTCAAGATTATCTAGTACAGCTCCTTGAAAAATGAGAAAAATAAATTTTGTTCACAATGCATCATAGAGTAACAATTTGTTCCAGTGCTATATATGTGTGTGTGTGACTATATATATATATATATATATGTATATATATATATATTTGTATATACACACAGATATGAGATTTGTATTAATTTCTATTTACGTTTTCTAGGTGTATTTTCTACTTTATCAAAGAGGACAGACACCGGTTATACTTGATTTAGCTGTATTTGAATGATAGCAATCCCTAAAATCTTATGATGATTTTGATTCACAAATATACAGCAACATTTTCCTGAAATCTAAATTAATGGTATTAACCCAGGTGTTGTCAAATGATTTAAAGAAATAAAATACCTTTTTTTCCCAAATGAAATCATAGCAATATCTCAAGATATATAATAGATAAAAGCAGATGTCTTTGTGTGAAACAGGTACAAGGATCTGGAAGCTTTCTTCCATCTGTCTGTAGACTCCCAAGATTTTCCACCTCATACCCTAAGTCAACTCCAGAGAACTCTAATATGGTGAGACTATTATTCTGTTAATTGGGAAAGTTGGCATGGAGATGTACAGATCAAGAGGTATACATTTGGATGCAGATCAATGGCCTATGCAGATATTATTGAATAAGGGTTAAACACCCATTCCACCACCACCACCACACACACACACATACACACACACACACACACACACACACACACACACACACACACACACATTTGCTCTGAAAATTTGCAAGTGTTATGTAGAGACAGAGGTGATCACAAGGAAGATTCTACTCTGTTAACTGATATGTGCCAGATGTATTATTCTAATAGATATGAAAATATTTGATAAAGAGTCTACTTGTAATTAATTTGATATAGTTTATATATGAGTCATTTTACTGCATTTATTTTCCAATTGAATCTAATATGCTTAAACATGATAATAGGTTTTCTTTTGTGTGTGTGTCTATATTGATATAAATATATTAGAGCATTGCTATCATTCAAATACAATTAAATCAAGTATGACCAGTGTCTCTCCTCTTTGATAAAGTAGAAACATTTACCTAGAAAATATAAGAAGAAATTAATACAAATCTTATATCTGTAAAACAGGAAATGAAAGACATTGTTTTACAATTAACAAAACAGATATCTTTGAGGAGACTGACTGTTAAGGGAATTTTTTGAAAACATTGTATAAATTTTATAAAACCTAAGGAATATTGATTGAAGACTGTAGAAAATGCTTAAAGGAAACTTGTCAATGTATTCATCATTAAATTTGTCTCCTATTATATACTAGCTGAGAGATATTGCATTGGTTAAAGTGCTCTTTTTGTGAGTCTCTCTATGGAATAAATGATACCATTTTTATACACGATTAGCAAACTGGCAAATATTTTGGATTTGAAGAATCATATTGAAGCAGTTGGAGCTGGTTCATAGCTGGAACTCAAAAATGATCCAGATTTGCATTCAAGAACAGGTACAAATGGATAGGAGCAAAGCTTTTACACATAATGGTTTAAATGGCCTGATGCAATTTATAGTCACATTTTGTTACTATTTTGCTATACATATATTAAAGGAGACAGTACTAAAATACATTAGATTAACAAGTATGCCTAGTACATTGGCTCATGCCTGTAATCCCAGCACTTTGGCTGGCTGAGGCAGGAGGATAATTTGAACCAAAGAGTTTTGAGACCAGCCTGAGCAACACAGGAGACCCCATTTCTACAGGAAATTTTAAAAAATAACTGGGTGTGGTGGCACATGGCTGTGATTCCAGCTACTTGGGAAGCTGAGGCAGGATGATTGCTTGAGCTGAGAAGGTAGAGGATGTAGTGAGCTGTGATGGCACCATTGCACTCCAGCCTGAGTTGCAGAGTGAGACCTTGCCTCAAAAAACAAAACAAAAACCAGAATTGTGATTAATGCATATATGGTCTCCCTGTTCAGCATGAATTCCAGTTCCCATTGCCTCTCTCAGAAGTGTCCGTTTTTGGCTTCTGACCTGAGGCTGTGCTTCCCAGCCTGTCAAAATGGCCACCCTGCAGACTGAAACCCTTTATTAGAAATAAAGCTCTCCTTTCTAAATTAAAAAAAATGAATTGTGATTATTCTCATCTAATATTAATGACAAATAACTTTCATAATCAATAGTACAATTTTGCTTTAGGAGAATCCATCATTGCAAGTCTTTTAAAATTGCTTCATATTTCTCAGATTATCTTGCTTGAAAAATTAACTTGTAGTATCTGTGCCATGAGGATTGTCAGCTAGATTGACAACATGCTGAAGGTCAGTAAACAAAGAATCATGAAAAATAGTAGACTGTCAAGTTAAAGGGAGCTCATATAGGGATTGATCTTAGCATAAGTTTTATTAATGATCTGGAAAGTGATGCAAATATAAACTCATTAAGTTTTCAAATAATATGTGATTTATTTAATGTTATAAAAAGAGAGAAACACATGAAACACTTGAGAAGTTAAAAAAGTAAGAAAGAAGCACCACACAAGAATTAAATATCAATTGTTCTTCATATTAAGAACATTGACATACACTTCTATGTTTAAAATAAAATATAAGTAGGCAGTAGTAAGAGGTATGGAGATCAACCACAGATGAGATGAGTCATGGTCAATTTGGTACCAATTGGTGTTATCTAAATATTATACATATACTCAAATAAATATTTTCCTGAGTGGTGTTTAGGAAGAAATATTATTTCCCAAAAAGACAGTTCTTTCTTAAAAATGTGACCACTTTTGTAAAGTATCTGCTCATATCCTTTGCCCACTTTTGGATGGGCTTGTTAGTTTTTTTCTTGTAAATCTGTTTTAGTTCTTTGTAAATTCTGGATATCAGTCCTTTGTCAGACAGGTAAACTGCAAAAATTTTTTCCCATTCTGTTGGTTGCCGATTCACTCTAATGACTTTCTTTCGCTGTGCAGAAGCTGTGGAGTTTGATTAGGTCCTATTTGCCTATTTTGGCTTTTGTTGCCAATGCTTTTGGTGTTTTGGTCATGAAGTCCTTACCTACAACCCAAATGCCCATCGATGATAGACTGGACAGGGAAAATGTGGCCTATATATACCATGGAATATTATGCGGCCATCAAAAATGATGAGTTTTTGTCCTTTGTAGGGACATGGATGAACCTGGAAATCATCATTCTCAGCAAACTGACAAAAGAGCATAAGATCAAACACAGCATGTTCTCACTCATAGGCGGGTGTTGAACAATGAGAACACATGGACACAGGGAGAGGAGCACTACACACTGGGGTCAGTTGGGGGGAAATAGGGGTGGGACGGTGAGGGATGGGGGGATGGGGAGAGAGAGCAATGGGGGAGATGCCAGATGTAGGTGATGTGGAGGAAGGCAGCAAATCACACTGCCACGTGTGTACCTATGCAACAATCTTGCATGTTCTTCACATGTACCCCAAAACCTAAAATGCCATAAAACAAATAAATGGGGGAAAAAAAAGTGACCACTTTTCAAAATAATAGTAAATACTTCCAAATAGAGAATAATGGTTATCAATATTAAACCTATAAAAACGTGGGAATTTTAAAAAAATTGTGACTAGACTTTATTTTCTTATAAAAACATGTAAGACATATACTAGATATAGGAAAACATGAAACGCTTTGTACTAGTTCCTTGCTTGAAAAACATCATGTCTTGGTAAAAGAGAAAGTAGATCATTTTTTCCAGTGAAAGAATGTGGATTTTTTTTGTAGTTTTTTTTTTATTGTACTTAAAGTTCTGGGGTACATGTGCAGATCTTGCAGTATTGTTGCATAGGTACACACATGCCATGGTGGTTTACTGCCTCTGTCCCCCTGTCACCTACATCAGGAATGTCTCCCAATGTTATCCCTCCCCAACCTCCCCACACCCTGCTATTCCTCCCCTATCCCTTCCCCTCAACAGACCCCAGTGTGTGATGTTCCTCTCCCTGTTGCCCATGTGTTCTCGTTGTCCAACACCTGCCTATGAATAGTGAGAACATGTGGTGTTTGATTTTCTGTTCTTGTGTAAGTTTGCTAAGAATGATGGTTTCCAGATTCATCCATATCCCTACAAAGGACATGAACTCATCCTTTTTTATTTTCAAAAGTCAGTCCTATACATAGAAAGAAGCTTATCATTTCTATACAATTATTGAATTATATGAATTTTTACAATTACTAAGTTCTTGCCAATTTGTTGTGGAAGTATTTGTTACTATGCAACTTATTTAAAATAAATGTTTATTTTACTATCTACCTATTTATATTAATGAAAACATTTAATCACATAATCTGATTACTAAACAGCACAGAAATAAGATGTATTTTTGAAATATATCTTGCCATGTTACACATGATTTTTGAGGTTTTCAGGGCAATAAGTGGCCCCTGAATTATACTCAGGGATATGTCTGATCTCTAACATTCTTACTGGCCGATATTTTTGCTCACATCTAGAAAGCATGTCTCATTAAAATGTGTAAAACTTTTTTATATAGTTTGTTTTGATTAAGATGTCATCCCAAATCACTATGAAAAACAGAAACAATTCAATGAATGATATTTGACAGTTGACGTTCATATACATGCAAAATTATATCCTCATTTCATGCAATGAAAACAGATTTCAAATAAAGAGAAACAGAAAAGAAAACCTAAAAACTTTTAGGTTATATTATGGTAGAAAATCTTTATGGATTTCTACTAAAGTCAGTAAAAAGTGCACCAGAAGAATGATCAAAGGCCTCTTTCTCCTTTTCTCTCCTCTCCTGATTCTCCTTCATCTTTAGCTTTGTTTCTGAAGACCTTTTGCTTCTCTTGTGGGAAACATAGGTGCTGTCTCTCCCAAGACTTATCACTTAAAATTCTAGACTCCATTCACTACATCACAAGTTCAAGAATCCCAATGAAAAATAGCGGTTAATTCAGCTTGAGGTTAGAATCCCTCAAATACGTTCTATTAATTTTTATCTTAAGAGGCTCCAATGAGTAAACATTAGTTTTGGCAGAGATATTTTACAATCATCGTCCTTGAGATCCAACATATTAAAAGAAACATATACGTTCTGCATTGCTGCCTTAAAATTTCCCTGCATACATTAGCTCAAGTTCTTTTCAGTAGGAACACAAAGACTGATTAAATCCTCCTTCTCAGTAGTTTTAAGCAAGGTTTGAAGATACAGAAAGGACTAAGTTGGTGTATTTTGGGTTTTACTCCTGATTTCAGAACTAACTTGCTGATGAACTTGACAATACTAGTTACTTTGTTTTCCTATGTGTTAAGATGCGTATTCTAAATGTCCAGTATTGTTATGTGTTTCTCTGAACAAATTACATTAGGTGTCTAAATGTTTCTGGCTCTATTTCTACTCTGTGGATACACTCACTGATATAAGAGATCTGACAAATACCTGTCTTCATGTCACTTAGCTTTCATTTTGGAAAAATAAATATGGACAAAATAAGTAAAATGTATAGATTGTCAGATAATGATAAGTGCCATGGTATAAATAATATATGGAAAAAAATGGGGAGTGATGGGTATGGTTAATGTTAAAAAATTGTGCAGTAAGGAAAGGCCTAATGAATAAAGAGATGTCTGGGAAGAGATTTGAAGGAGGTGAAGGAGAGGAAATAGAAAAGGGTGTAAATGTCTGGAAGAAGATGATTATAGGTGGAGGAAACAGCAATTACAACATCTCTTAGTGAGGCACAGGCTTGGAATTTTGAGAAAAAGCAGGAAAAACACGGCTAGGGCAGTGTTAGCAAAAGAGAGAGAAGTATGAGATAGATAACAGGTCAGATGGATAACAGGAGTCATATTTAGGATAGCCTTGTTTACCACTGAAAGATCTTTACTTCTATTATGAATTCAATAGAATCTACTGGATAATTTTGAACAGTGGCAAGATCTAATTGATTTAGGTTTTGAAAAGGATGTCTCTAGTTGTTGTTTTGAGAATAACCTGTGTGGAGGGAAGGGAAAAGTAGGGATACAACTCAGGAGGCAATTGGGGTAATCCAAGTGAAACATGGATCAGAACGGTAGCAGTAGAGATGGTGTTATCTAGTTCCAGCAATAGTGTGAAGACAGAATTTGTTGCAAGCATATCTATTTATGAAAAATTACAGGAGTAAAAGTTGACTTAAAGATATTTTACCTGAGTAATTGGAAAACTCAACTTGCCATTTATCAAGAAATTGACAACTATGGACAATGCGATCATTTTGGAGGGAAGGCCACAATTTGAATTTTTGAACATATGAAGTTTGAGATGTATATTAGACTTCAAAAAGGAGGTATTGAAACAAAGTTTAATATGTGGGTGTTCATTTCAGATGAGAGGTCAAAGTTGAAGACAATATTTGAAAGTCAGCAGGAAGCATGCATGTACATGTACAATAAACACATGCTTATTAATGTGTTTATAGTAGGTATTCATCTGTGTTCACACACATATCTATCATTGCCTAGGTTCCTCTTTTCTTCTTTCATTCTCTTGTTTCCTTCTGGATCACTTTCCTCCTGCCTGCGGAATTCACTTTACTGAGTTTTTGTTTGTTTTTAAATGTAAGCTTTCTGGAAAAAAATTCTTTCACTTTTTATTTGTCTGAAAGTGTATTTATTTTATATATAGTTTAAAAATGATAGTTTTGGGGGTACAGGTGATTTTTGGTTATGTGGATAAATTCTTTAGTGGTGATTTCTGAGATTCTGGAACACCTATCACCTGAGAAGTGTACATTGTTCTCAATATGTAGTCTTTTATCCCTCACCTGCTTCCCACCCTTCCTCCTGAGTCCCCAAAGTCAATTATATCATTCTTATGCCTTTGTATCCTTGTAGCTTAGCTCCCACTTATAAGTGAGGAAATGCAATATTTGGCTTTTCATTCCTCAGTTATTTTACTTAGAAAAATGGCCTCCAGCACCATCAAAATTGCTGCAAAGTACATTATTTCATTCCTTTTTTATGTCTGAGTAGTATCCCATGGTGTATTTATATTGCATTGTCTTTATTCACTAATTGGTTGATGGGCACTTAAGTTGGTTCCATATTTTTGCAATTGCAAATTGTGTCGCTTATAAGCAGGCAGGTTTTACATATAGCTTTGAGGATTATATTTATTTTAAACTTTTAGAATGGCAGTTATTTTCTTTCTCCATTAAAATATGTCATTCCATTATCTTTTGTCTGCTATAGTTTCTATTGAGAAATTTTTTATCCTTGCTCCTTTGAAGATAATGTATCCATTTTCATTTGTGCTTTAATATATTCTTTTTTAAAATCACCATCTATATTTAAGTTTTAAGTTTTATTTTAAGCTCATGGGTACAAGTGCAGCTTTGTTACATAGGTAAACTTGTGTTACAGGGGTTTATTGTACAGATTATTTCATCACTCAGGTATTAAGCCTAGTGCTCATCCTGCTTTAATATATTCTTTTTGCTTTTGATTTTCAACAGTTTTACTAGAATGCATATTATAATCGGTTTCTTGGGACTTTTCTTGGACATTTATTCTCAGGACTCTCTTGAATTCATGGATCAATGTTATTCATGACTTTTGGAACATTTTCAGATGTTTTTCCTTTATATAATCCTTCTGATCCACTGTCTTTTACCTCTTTCTCTATGTGCCCACATATAAAACTTTTACTATGCTCTATATGTCTTGTATTATTTTTCTTTATTTTCCATTTTTCCCTTTTCACTGCTATTTGAATATTTTCTATTAATCTGATTCCAAATGTACTCCTTTGCTGTATCTAATTTGCTATTAATTCCATTTGCTGAGTTCCTAATTGCAACTGTATTATTTTTGGTTCTAATATGTTCACTTGACTTTTTAAAATAAATTGGAATTATTTGGTGAAATTGGATGACTAGTGACATTGATTCCTAAATCCCAAAGCAGAATTTTGGTGCTAAGGATGAGAAATAAAAGCAAGCATGAAGTTCTTGCTAGATTGTTGAAGCACACGAAGTTCTCAAGAACCCTTCTCACTAGTGCCTGTAAGGGGTTAGAGGTCTAGAGAGGGTTTTTTTTCTGAGTAGGAGTTCCAAACTTTTCTACATATTCCTGAGAAGAAACAAACGGTCTAATGAATGTAAAACACTTAGCACATGATGTACTTATCACATGTATAGCTGACACATGAATACATACTTCAGAAATGTTACTAGTATTAATATTACGTACTGGACTTTGCTGATATTAGCTCCATGCTTTCACTTCCATGTTCTCTGTATCACTGAATTTTGTGTCTTGGCTGAATAACGTTACTTACCTGTGACTTATGCTTTGGACCAATATGGAGTAATGGACAGGATTTATCTACCAGCTTCTTAGTCCACTTCTGCTACTCTAATGAAACATCACAGACTTGGTAGCTTAAACAACAGACGATTATTTTTTTCACAGTTCTGGAAGCCAGAAGTCCCAGATCAAGGTGCCAGCGATTCATTTTCTGGTAAGGGCCATCTTTCTTACTTGCAAATGGCTGCCTTCTCATTGTGTTCTCAAGAGAGTGGTCTTTCCTGTGTATGAGTAGGGAGACAAAGAGAGCAAAAGAAAGGGGAGAAAGAGACAAAGAATATACATACTCTGATGACTCTTCTTATAAGAACTCCAATCCTTTCAGATCAGTACCCCATGTTTGGGACTTCATTTAACCTTCATTACTTCCTTAGAGGCCCCATGTCCAAATATAGCCACAGTGGTGGTTAGGGCTTCAACATATATATTTTGGGGAGACACAGAATTTGTACATAACACTGCCTAAAATAATTTTCAAAAACAATACAAATATTTGATTCAATGCTTCTCAAGACAATGGACATCATCACAAAAACCACGATTTGTGAAAAAGGAAAGCAGATAGATGAGCCCTACAATATGTCCAGTTTACTACCTAGAGAGAGATACTAACTTGTGGCACTGAGTAAAAAAGCAAGATGGAGTCTGCTAGTTTACTTGAGTACAGGAATCAGAACTGGGGGTCTGAGAAGGCCAAGATGGATAGAGTTTGCAGGACAGAGTATCAGAGATGAGAGAGAGTTACACAGAGAGAGAACTCCAAAGATGCAAATATTCCATGAGTATTCTATTGAGCACTAACCAGGATGTGGATGAGGAAACTACCAAATCTGGAATAGAGTTCAGAAAGGATTAAAAGGAAGAAAAAATCCCTAGAGTTTAAATTGACCAGAAACAGTACATTTTCTCACAAATCATAGTGGAAAACTTCAAAATTCATAGGACATTTAGTAGCATGTTCAATAGTGGAGAAAAATTAAGCCTCAAATAAATGTTACTGTGGTCCCACCCAACAAAGTTTAAGACCAAGTTCCCAAAAGGTTATACTGTTCTCAGCTAATTTAAAGAATCCCAGAATAAGAATAAAACATACTGAAAGAAGAAATACAAAAAAATACCTGTCACCTAACAAAGCAACATTTATAATGTCTAACATTCAATGAAAAGTTATAGGCATGCAAAAAAAAAAAAAGCAAAATTATGACCCCTCACATAGAGAAAATTTACTTGATGAAAATGAGTAACAGTGATAAAATTAGTAGCATAGGTCATTAAAATAGTTCATATATTTGCATTTCATATGTTTAAGAAACTTGGGAAATGATTGAACATGTTAAATAGAGAAAGGGGATATTTAAAAGAAACCCAAGCCAGGCACAGTGGCTCATACCTGTAATCCTAGCATTTTGGGAGACCTGGACAGGAGGCTCAGTTGAGCTGAGGAGTTCAATACCAGCCTGAGCAACATAGTGAGACTCCATCTCTATAAAATATTTTAAAATTGGCCAGGCCTGATGGATGTGCTACTTGCAAGGCTGAGGAGGAAGGATTGTTTGAACCCAGGAAGTAGTAGTTACAGCGAGCTGTTTGCCTCTACACTACAGCCTGGGCCACAGAGCAATATTCTGTCTCTAAATAAATAAATTAATTAAATAAAAGCAACCCAAACTGAACTTTTAAAGGTAAAAACTACAATGGGAGAGGTAAAATATATGCTGGACATATAAATGGCAAATTAGACATTGCAGAAATAAATGTTAATGAAATTGAAAATGACAATATAACCAATATAAAATGAAACAGAGAAAGAGAACTTTTACTTTTTATTTTATTTTATTTTGAGACGGAGTCTCCCTGTGTCACCCAGGCTGGAGTACAATGGTGTGGTCTCACCTTACTGCAACCTCTGCCTCCCAGGCTCAAGCAATTCTCCTGTCTCAGCCTACCGAGTAGCTGGAATTACAGGCACCCACCACCATATCCGGCAATTTTTTGTATTTTTAGTGAAGACAGGGCTTCACCATGTTGGCCAGGCTGGTCTCGAACTCCTGACCTGTGATTCACCTGCTTCGACCTTCCAAAGTGCTGGGATTACAGCCGTGAGCCACCAAACCCAGCCGGCGACTTTAAAAAAATTAGCTGGGCAAGGTATGGTGGCAGGCATATCCCTGTAGTCCTAGATATTCAGGGGGCTAAGATGTGAGGATTGCTTGAGACCAGAAGTTCCAGATTGCATTGAGCTAGGATTGCACCACTGCACTCTGTCCTTCAGCTTGGGAAATGGAGCCATACTCTATATCTTGTAAAACACAGAAACAGATGCAAAATCAAAAAGAACACAGCAAGAACAGAGCATCAGAGAGTGCTACGGAACAAACTGAAAACAGTGTTTCATAGTTAAGCTCTGAGAGATGGTGCTTTGAGGAAGGGAGCTGGTATGAAATTTATTAAGTTAAAAAAATTGCAAATGGTCCATAGTCTATAAAAGGCATTGCACATTTGCTGATGGTGCAGCTGAGTTAGAGGCAACAATCACAAGTTTGCTTGCATGTGGTTTTTGTGTTGGTTTCTGTAGTTACTCTATTTGTGTTGTTCCTGCTTCTGGCGTGCTGACAAAACTTCTAATTTCTCATACCCTTTGAATTTAGGGTTCTGCATATACTCATTTCTATTTTGCTCACAAATTTTCTTAATATTGTGAAATCCTTAGAGCAGTGTTTGGCACATGCTTAAATGTTTGATGAATACTATTTTATTTCTTTAGTACAATCCTCCAAGAAATGATCAAGTTGTTAGGTATATTGCATTCCAACACAACAGTTTACAACAAATGACTGGAACTCCTGTTTTATTATACCTAATTCAAGGACAAATATGTGTTTGGCAGACTTCTGCTCTGGGACATAATCATAGCTAGTGGAACTGTTTCAATTGGTGCAGAATGCTTCTTCATTTTTGGCAAATCATTTTAATGGGCTTGGGATGTATTCAGTTGTCGGGGAAGTAGTTAACCTGAAATTAATATGTATACTAGAAAGTAACATATATTGATTGATGTAGATGTGCTGGAGTTATATGCCTGAAGATGTTTGCTTTATTTGCATTTGGCTGGGAGTGAGGAAGCAGGATAAATACATTTTTGTGTGTGCTTGAATAAGAGAGCTTATTTTTGTAATGAGGTAGTTTTCATTTTTGATTTTTACTTTGAGAGTTACTTGCAAGATTTGAGCAGCTAAGGGGAGATGCAGGAAAAGTTACATTTATGAGAAACTTTTTGAAATTTTGGGCCTAAGTATTGTTGATTTGAGGAATGGATAAACAATTTTAACTCAGAGTTGAGAAGATAGCCATTCTCCCTGTTCACACTCAGAATGGGGCACTGCACAGGCAGTGGGAATATTGGAGTATCAGGGAGAATATCCCTGGCAAGCACATTGTGAATCTCTTAAGAAATTCCACTGCCAGGTGGAAATAGGCCATCCCTTTCAAGTGACTGAAGGGACACTAGGTAGGGGTAGCAACAAAGGAAGACCCTGTGTTGCAACTATAGAGGGCACACTACATTGTAAGAACAAGTGACACTCTCTTTTGTGAACTCTCAGTAATAACTTGGGAGCATTCTGTTTTGCTGAGAAGTTTAACATGCAGCAATCATGAGGAAGGAACACAAGCTTCTGTAATATGGAAACACGACTTTATACGTAATTACAGATTGGTGAGGCCTGAACATGTGGGCTACTAATAATTTGCAAAGCCCAGTAAAAGAACTAGGTTCAACCAGCATATTCACATTCTTTTTTTTTTTTTTTTTTTTTTTTGAGACGGAGTTTCGCTCTTGTTACCCAGGCTGGAGTGCAATGGCGCTATCTCGGCTCACCGCAACCTCCGTCTCCTGGGTTCAGGCAATTCTCCTGCCTCAGCCTCCTGAGTAGCTGGGATTACAGGCACGCACCACCATGCCCAGCTAATTTCTTTTTGTAGTTTTAGTAGAGACGGGGTTTCACCGTGTTGACCAGAATGGCCTCGATCTCTTGACCTCGTGATCCGCCCGCCTCGGCCTCCCAAAGTGCTGGGATTACAGGCTTGAGCCACCGCGCCCGGCCCGCATATTCACATTCTTGATGTGTATGATCAATAGCTAACCTTTATAAAATATGGATTATCATTGAGAGTACAAACAATTGTAGCCTAATGATCTGCCAGTTGCATTTTGCTAAAGGCGTTTATGCTTTGAAGAAAACTTGATTAATATCAATATTAACAAAACGAATAAAGAACAAAACAGTTTTGAAAATCTATCAGACAGCGAACATCATCCTAAATACAGCCCATTGACATGTTGTATACAACAATGTCCAGAAAGAGAAGAAAACGGCAGAACTGGCTGCAGTTGAGATCAGCTCTAAAATTATTTGGCTCTCATGTACACAAATGCTGAGGATTTTTTTTTTTTAAATGAAAGGTATAACATTATAGATTTTGGAGAAAAATTTGTAGAAACGATAAATTTGCAAAATGAGAAGTGCTATCCAAACTGTAGATTAATTAACCAGGAAATGTGAGTGGATATTAAGTTCGAGGCTTTTAAAAAACTCAGACATAATCTAGAAAGCAAAGCCTTGAGAATTAATGGGCATTTAACTAAATTCCCACAGTAATAAGAAAATTAAATTATTCAACAATTCAACATTTCTTACTGATGTAAATGTTGCATTGAGCATTTCAAGCACTTTTTAAATGTTGTAACCTCTGAGGGCAAAGGATATAGGTTGTAGTGTCAGTTTTCTTTCATACACAGATTTAGTTAAAATCATGGTTCACCACTGCCTTTGCCTCTCATAGCAGCTCTGCACTTAGCATGCTCCCCGGTGTAACAGGCATTTTTTAAAGTGAGTTTTCAAAAGCATTGGATGGCAAACACATTTCCTTGACAGAATTTGACCTCTTATTATTTGAGGTTAGTCCCTGTTGCTTTCCCAAGTGGCTCATTTAAGTAGTCAATTTGTACTTTCCCCTACCTTTCAGAAAAATATACAAGGGCCAGTAGCACATTTAAGAATACAGACTTTTTTTGTGTGTGATGCTTTTTTTTTTTTTTTTTTTAACACCATAAGATAAAAAGATGGCATTAACAGAGCTATAAATAGGCCCTGGTAATCTAAAAATATGTAAGATTTAATGTGACTTTTTAAAGGCAGAATTTCCGGAACAGAGATAGCTTATAAAATTATTTGCTACATTTCAATTTAAATTGGGGAAATACCACCATATTAATTGTGGTCCATAATATTAATTAAGCATAAAAGGGATTATAGATTTTAGATTTTATTTGCCAAATATTAATGGTAATTGATTAAAAGTATGTCTTAAGAAGTGTTGAATATGTGTGTCTTATCCTGGAAACAAATGGGTCACTTGAATATATTCAAAACATAAACTATTTAATAATATATTTAGAAGGTAATAATAGTAAATGTGTAAATTTAGTTCATTAACATTTACTCATAAATTTATAGAAAACTAATTTTATGATTAGTGTGAAGAAACTCTTGCATATTCTAATGGAAATTCAATAAAGTTGAGGGATAAAAAATCAATATACAAAAATTTGTTGCATTTATACACGCCAACAGTTTACAATCTGAAAACAAAACTGAGAAAGTAATCCCATTTATAATAGCTAAAAATAAAATGAAATTCCTAAAAATAAGCTTTTTCAAAGCAGAGAAAGATCTCTACAATGAAAACTCTAAAATGCTCATAAAAGAAATTGAAGAGACCAAATGGTAAGATATTTCATGTTCATGGACGGAAAGAATCAATATTGTTAAAATGTGCACACTGTCTGAAAACAAGTACACACTATTAAAAAATTCTACAGATTCAATGCAATTCCTATCAAAATAACAATGAAATTCATCACAGAAATGGAAAAACTTATCGTAAAATTTATGTGGAACTACAAAAGAACCAGAATAGCCAAAGTAATCCTGAGTAAAATAACCAGAGGCATCACGTTACCTGACTTAAAATTATACTACAAAGTTATATAAATTATACTACAAAATTATGTACACAAACAGCTAGGCATAAAAGCAGTCACATAGACCAATGGAGCAGAATAGAGAACTCAGAAATAAATCCATCCATTTACAGTGAACTCATTTTTGACAAAGGCACCAAGAACATGCATTCAGAAAAAGACAGTCTTTTTAATAAAGAGTGCTGGGAAAACTGGATTTCCATATGCGGAAGAATGAAACTAGACTCCTATGCCTCACCATATACAAAAATCTAACCAGAATGTATCAAAGACTGAAATCTAAGACTTTATGAAATAACTAAAAGAAATCATTGAGGAAACTCTTCAGAACATTGGTCGGGGCAAAGTATTTCTTAAGTAGGACCTCAAAAACAGGGAACCAAAGCAAAAATGGTCAAATAGGATCATATCAAGTTAAAAAGTTTCTGCTTTTTGGCAAACCAAAGAATCCACAAAATAATGAGACAATTTACAGAATGGGAGTAAATATTTGCAAACTGCCCATGTGACAAGAAATTAATAACCAGAATGTATAGGAGCTCAAACAACTCAGTAAGAAACAAAAACCCAAATAATCCACTTTGTAAATGGGCAAAAGAACTGAACAGATATTTCTCAAAATAAGACATACAGCTAACAAGTATATAAAAAATACTCAACATTACTAGTCGTCAGAGAAATTCAAATAAAAACTGCAATGAAGTATCATCTTACTCCAGTTAAAATGGCTTTTATCCCCCCCCCCCAAAAAAAAAGCAATAACAATTTCTGGCAAGAATGTGGTGAAAAGGGAACCCTTGTACACTGTTGGTGGGAATGTAAATCAGTATAACCACTATGGAGAACAGCATGGCGCTTCCTCAGTAAACTAAAAATAGAACTATCATTTGATTCAGTTATCCCGCTTCTGGGTATATATCCAAAAGAAAGAAAATCAGTATATATAGAAATACATATCTGCACTTCCATGTATATTGCAACACTATTACAATAGTCAAGATATGAAAGCAACCTAAGTGTCCATCAACAGATTAATACATTTTAAAACATGTGTCCAGGCGCTTTAACTCACTCCTGTAATCCCAGCACTTTGGGAGACTGAGGCAGGAGGATCGCGGGGTTAGAAGTTCAAGACCAGCCTGGTTAACATAGTGAAACCCCATCTCTACTAAAAATACAAAAAATAAGCTGGGCGTGGTGGTGGATGCCTGTAATTCCAGCTACTTGAGAGGCTGAAGCAGGAGAATCACTTAAACTCAGGAGGCTGAGGTTCCAGTGAGCCAAGATTATGCCATTGCACTCCAGCCTGGGTGACGGTGTGAGACTCCATCTCAGACCGAAACAAAGCAAAACAGAACACAAAAAACAAATGTGGTAAACACATGTTCTCACGTATAAGTGGGAGTTAAACACTGGGTACTCAGGGATATAAAGACAGCAACAATAGAAACTAGGTACTACTGGATGGGGGAGGAAGGAAAAGGAGCAAGGGTTGAAAAATCAGCTGTTGAATACTATGCTCAGTACCGGGGTGACGGTACTCATTCATTCTCAAACTTCAGCCTCATGAAATATACCCAGGTAACTAACCTGCATATATAAACCCTGAATCTAAAATAAAATTTGAAAAAAAATGTGGTACATAGACCCAATGAAATATTATTTGGCAGTAAGAAAATGAAGCCCTGTTATTTGCAGCAAGATAGGTAGAACTGGAGGACATGATTCTAAGTGAAGTAACTTAGGAATGGAAAACCAAACACTGTCATGTTCTCAGTTATAAGTGGGAGCTGAGCTATGAGGATGCAAAAACATACAGAATGATATAATGGACTGTGAGTACTCAGTTGAGAGCAGGTTGAGAAGAGAGTGAGGAATGAAAGACAACATATTGGGTATAGAGTACACTACTCAGGTGACAGGTGCACTAAATTCTCAGAATTACTCATCCATGTAACCAAAATCACCTGTGCCACTGAAAAATACTAAAATAATAAAAGGAAGAAAAAAAAAACAAAAAATGTGGTACATATACATAATGAAATATATTCAGCCATAAAGAAAGAATGAAATGCTGTAATTTTCAACAACATGGATGGAACTGAAGAGCATTATGTTAAGTGAAATAAGTCAGGCACAGAAAGGCAAATTT
Source organism: Sapajus apella (assembly GCF_009761245.1). Taxonomy (NCBI): domain Eukaryota; kingdom Metazoa; phylum Chordata; class Mammalia; order Primates; family Cebidae; genus Sapajus; species Sapajus apella. The sequence continues at coordinate 4,135,315 of NW_022436995.1, forward strand.
TGCGTGTTCTCATTCATATCAAGAGCTAACAAAAAATTGAACTCATGGAGATAGACAGTAAAATGATAGTTGCCAAAAGCCCGGAATAGTAATTAGGAGAGGGAGATAAAGAGGAGATGGTTATGGTTAAAAAAAATACAGTTGGATAGAAGAAATAAGATCTAGCGTTTGGTAGCACAATAGGTGACTATAGTTATCAATAATTTATTGTATATTTCAAAATAACTAAAAGAATGGAATTGGAATGTCCCTATCACAATACAATTGATGAATGCATGAGGTGATGGATAAACCCAATTACTCTGATTTGATTGTTACACATTATATATTTGTATCAAAATACCATGTATACCCCATAAATATGCACAACTATTATGTATTCATAACAATTAAAAATTTTAGAAATTAAAGAATATACCTTAAAAGGAAATCTCATCAAAAATTTATTCATTCTTTGAAGTATTTTTTCTTAAAATGCTATTCATGTTAAAGATACATTTGAGTTGTAAGCAAAGAATTGGCAGAGTATTAAGGAAAATAAAGATAATGACTAAAAACCTCTGATAAATAGTTCTGGGTCGTCAGACTTTTGAATTTTTTTTCAACTATTCAATTAGTTATGCAAAAGAATGACAGATAATCAGGGTATATTTTACTTGCTTGGATGTAAATGCAGTCTCAATGCTGTTTGTTTTTTCTAGAAAACAGGTATTATTTGGTTATCTTTTTCTTTTATTTTCATCCAAGAATATTTTTGGAGATCTTCAGAGCATTTTACCATTATATCGATCTTTCAGTATGTCTACAGAATCCCCAGGGATTTCATTCCCAGCTGGCAAGCAGACTTTCTAAGAATTTGCACTGAATTTAAAACTGATTTACTAGACTTACAAAACTTTCACAGAAATGCAAAAATAAAATATATTTTTGTTACATTATTTTTGTTCAAATAAATTAATAAACATATATATGTTATTAATTATTATCAGGCAATAGGAAAATATAATAATGATTCTTGAATGTATTTCATAGGTTATTTGGCATAGCCTTTTGAATAATTAATAAAAATGCATTAGATATAGATAATAAAAATTTTAAATGTTATTTTATTCTATGGATTGAAGAACAATACTGAATGATTCAGATATATGTGATATTATCACTTCTAATATTTTTTCTCAGTAATTGTATATGAGTATTATAGTTTTAAATTTAGAAAATAAAATGTCTGAATAATTTTCAAACAAATGGTCTTGGACTACTGATGGAAAATTAAGGAGTGGCATAGAAAATATAGTCCTTGGCAGTTCTATAAAAGAAATCTATAAATGTCTAACAACACTATTATCTAACTGGTGATATTCTGGAATAATTCAGTCTACCTATAAGCATTAGACAGAAATTACATATATGTTCAAGTTTCCCTAATAATGTTGTTTACTTTTTATTAGTATAACACAAAGAACCTACAGCTTTTGGACTAACATGATGAAAATGAAAATGTTGAAATACATATACATATATATGAAATACATATGTATATGTATATGTGTATATATACATATACACTATATGTGTATGTATATATATACATATACATGTATATGTATATGTATATATATACATATACAGTATATGTATATGTATACATATGCAGTATATGTATATGTATATATATATACAGTATATGTATATGTATGTATATACATATATGAAATACATATGTATATGTATATGTATATACGTATGTATACACATATACATCTGTATAAGGACCTTAATAAGTGCTCAAATATGGGTTTTAGAGAGGGTTATAAGAGTGCCAAGAGGACCCTTACCCAGAAGAAAAGCAGGAAGGCACCAGTGAAAGTTTCTAGAAAGAAGAAGCATCAAAACTGAGATGTAAGCAAAATCAAAGGTAAAATTCCATGCATAGAAAAGGGCCTAAGAGAAGACCCAGATGTGAAAGAGAGCATAGAGAGTTTTAGAAATGAAAACAGAAAACCAAACACACAAAAAATCACAGTGGGAATGGATTATAGAGTTGTGTGTGAGAGGATGAAGGCTTTCAGGAGATGAGTCTGAAAAGATAAACAGTTCAAAAGGAGTCTTTGTATATTTTGATTTCTGTAGTATCTTTAAATATTTATTCCCCTATCTTTTACCTGTTTTATAATTTTTCTGGAATTGATATGATGGACTTTAAAATGTAATCATATGTGTTTTTAACTATTTTATATTTTCAAATGTTTATTCTGTTGGGAGATTTTTGAGATTTTATCTCATATCTTTTATTCTGTTAAGAATATTGTCATCTTTTTAATTTGAGAGTTTAAACTTTTTTGTATGTCTATTTTTTTGCATAGACTATAAATTTTTATAGCTTTGCTTTACTTTTATCAAAGCAGTATATGAACAGAATTTTCTAAATAACAGAAATAAAAGGTTTAAAACAAAAATCAAGAATCTTTTACTGACCTCTTGTCACTATTCTGCAGGCCCACCTCTCATCTGCAGCAGTGTCTACTTTTTATTTTCATCATTCCATATATCTGAATAACATATACTGTTATCTTTTGATTCACCAATTTTAGAAAAGAATATTGACTTTCTGAGATGGTAGATAGTATTTAGATCTTTGATAATGTCATTCTTTCTACTTTTATTTTCACATTATCCTGCTACAGTTATATTAAATTTTAGTAAAATCAATATTGAATGCCTATACTATTATTATTACTCAAATATTACTCATAGCTGAACACTTTAGTGTGCTGCAATTATGTCTCTTTAATACTTTTTAGTATAGCAAATAATTGCCTTGTTTTATAATTTAGTCAATATCTTTGTACCCATGATAATTGGTGGATGTATTAATTTTTTAAGTCAGCCATAACAATATTACCTCAAACTAGGTGGCTTAAAATAATAGAAGTGTATTGTCTCATAGTTCTGAAGGCCAGAAATTCAAAAGCAAGCATTTGTCGGGGTCATACTTCCTTTAAAACCTATAGGGAGGGCTACAGTGACCAAAACAGCATGGTAGTGGTACAAAAACAAACACATAGACTAATTTAACAGAATAGAGAGCCCAGAAATAAGGCTACACACCTACAACTATCTGATTTTCAACAAATCTGACAAAAACAATCAATGGGAAAAAGATTCATCATTCAATAAATGATGCTAGGAAAACTGGCTAGCCATATGCAGAAAACTGAAACTGGACCCCTTCCTTACACCATATACAAAAACTAACTCAATATGGATTAAAGACTTAAATGTAAAACCCAAAACTGTAGAAACTCTGGAAGACAACCTAGGCAATACCATTCAGGACATAGGCATGGGCAAAAATTTTGGGATGAAGATGCCAAAAGAAATTGCAGCAAAAGCAAAAATTGACAAATGTTATCTAATTAAACTACAGAGCTTCTCCACTGCAAAGGAAACTATCAACAGAATGAACTGGCAACCTACAGAATGGGAAAAAAATTTTCAAACTAATGTCTAATACCCAGGTCTAATATAAGCAACTTAAACAAATTAAAAAGAAAAAACAGCACCATTAAAAAATGGGCAAAGGACATGAACAGAAACTTCTCAAAGGAAGACATATATGTGGCCAATAAGCATATGAGAAAAGCTTAACATTATTGATTGTTAGAGAAATACAAATCAAAACCACAATGAGACATCATCTCATGCCAGTCAGAATGGCTATTATTAAAAAGTCAAAAAATAACAATTACCAGTGAGGTTGTGGAGAAAAAGGAATGCTTATACATTGTTAGTGGGAGTGTAAATTAGTTCAACCATTGTGCAAGACAGTGTGTCAATTCCTAAGACCTAAAGACAGAAATACCATTTGACCCAGCAATCCCATTAGTGGGTATATACCCAAAGATATAAATTGTTCTATTATAAAGACACATGTACATGTATGTTCATTTCAGCACTATTCACGATAGCAAAGACATGGAATCAACCCAAATACTCAGCAAAAATATGGAATCAACCCAAATACTAATGACAAACTGGATAAAGACAATATGGTACATATATACCATAGAATACTATGCAGCCATAAAAAATGAGATCATATCCTTTGCAGGGATATGAATGCAGCTGCAGATTATTATCTTTAGCAAACTAACAAAGGAACATGAAACCATATACTGCATGTTCTCACTTATAAGTGGGAGCTAAGTGACGAAAACACATGGACATATAGAGGGGAACACCACACAATGGGGCCTATTGGAGGGTGAAAGGTGGGAGGAGGGAGAGGATCAAGGAAAATAACTAATGTGTACTAGGCTTAATACCTGAGTAATAAAATAATCTGTACAACAAATCTCCATGACGCAAGTTTATGAAACAAACCTGCATATCCTGTATATATATGTATCCCTGAACTTAAAATAAATTAAAAAAAATAAATCAAAACAATAGAGGAGAATCCTTCCTTATTTCCTCCTAGCTTCTGGGAGTTTGTGTTCATTACTCAGCTTGCAGCTGCAACACTTCAAACATTACCTCGTTCATCACAGGGCATTCTCCCCCAGCCCTGCCACTCCTGTGTCTGTATCTCTTTTCTTTTTATAATGACGCTTGTTATATTGGATTAAGGGCCCATCCTTCTTCAGTATGACCTCAACTTAATTACATAGGCAACAGCTCTGTTTCTAAATAAAGTCACATTTTGAAGTGCTGAGGGTTAGGACTTCAGCATATTTTTCTTTTAGAGGAGGGAGGGGACACAATCCATTAACAATGACTTTCCATTTTTTTTCCTCTTGGAAACATTTCCTTCGGGAATCTTAATTCTCCTATCTGAATTACCTTCTCTTGGGTCTGTTGGACGCCTGTTATCCTGGGACATTTTTCTTCTGTTATCCTGGGAAATTTTCTGTGTCCTTCTACTGAATTGGATTATTGGGATCTCATAATTTCTTCCAGTGGCTTAATCATGTCTGTCTCATGATTCGCATTTTCTCTAATTAAACAGCAACAATTGCAGCAGCAGCAGCAGCAGTAGCAGCAGCAAAATAAAGAGCTCACTAGCACAACTGGCACAAGTGAAGTGCAAATTAATTAGCAGTCATGTCAACAGAAAAAATTCTTTCCAAGTGACAACAATGAGAAAAGTAAATAGAAAACATGGAAGAAAAGTCAAGAGCCTGAGAGGTAATTCTAGAAATGACAACATTCAGCAAAAAGAACTTTCAGAAAGACAGACAGGAAATTAACATAAGGTAAACCCCAAAGAAACAATAGAGGGAAAGTGCTCAAAACTAAATAATGTCAAATCTTTAAACTAGAAGAATCCTCCTAAGTTACAAGTAACATTAAAAAAATCAAGGTATGATGAGAATATCTTAAATACTTCCAAAGAGAAAGTACATGTTATAATATGTTGTCAAAGTTAAGAGAAAAACTAGTTTTAAAAATAAAATTATGTACTCACTCCACTATTAAATGTGAGGTCAAAATAAAGACACTTTCAGACAGTTAAATTTACCAGACTTAAAATCTGGAAGAATTACAAAATGAAGATAAATGCCAATAAATATTTATTGAAGTAAAAATTTTCAAATAAATAAATATTAATATGGTATAAAATAAACAATGATAAAATTATTATCAATTAAATCAATTTAAATAGTGATTATAAAACAGTAACAGTTTTAACATCATAATTATATAACATCATTATTGGAGATGAAGAAGTGGAAGATGGCAGGGAGCATGGAAAGAGTGTTAAACCTTGGTCTAGTTATGAATAGAAAGATCAGACACGCATTGATTCAGTAATGTTAATATTTTTAAGGATAATTAGGGAAATAAATATTAAAAACACAACTTCTAAAATATTAGAAAAGAGAGTAATAAAATAAAAAGTTAACTAAGGTAAGAAGACACAAGAATGAGAAGACCCATGAAAAGAAAGCCTGTGTAATAGAAAAGAATAAAATGGTAACATGTATTAACGTATATCACAAATCATGGTATGCATAAATACCTTAAACTTACCAATTAAAAAATAGACATGATTGTATCAGTAAAAACCAACAAACTTGCAACAGCAACATCAGATAAACAAAGACAATTTATAAGGGCCCCAATAAAATAAAGTTATAACAAAATGTTGACTATTAAGGGATAAAAATCATACTAACTGAATTACAAAAATATAAGTATAAGAATACTGCAGACTGAGGAGAAGTCAAGGCAAAAATTAAAGAGAGAAATGAGAGACATGCAAATAAAATTTTAGTACTTAACAACAAAGCTATGAGAGACATTTAAAGAAACTGTTTAAAGTATAAGAATTTAAAAAAAAAATTAGTACAGTACAGGCCAGATGTGCTGGCTCATATCTATAATCACAGCACTTTGGGAGGCCAATGTAAGAGGATCACTTGAGCCCAGAAGTTCAATACCAGCCTGGGCAACATAATGACGCCCTATCTGTACAAAACAAATGAAACAAAAGTAGAAAAGTTTAATATACCTCCTCAGAAATCAAGAGATCAAAATGACAAAAATTAATGTATGGAGGAAGTGAGTAACACATCAATATATTTACTTGGACAACATATATAGAATTCTGTATTCCTCCTAAAAAGGAACATCTTTCTCAAAAGCATGTGGAATATTGATAAAAAGTGACGTATTGTATTGTAAACTTAATATCAATAAATAACAAAGTAACTTGAATAGTACAGTCCAGTTAACATTTTCATTTAAGTTTCATGGCCAGTACAATTTACCGTTTACAAAATTTTTTATTTCTTATTTTATGAATTGGTTATATTTCACAAAATACTTTTATAGTAATTTGCATAAATGTTATTTAAATTTACTATCACATTATCTTTATTTTCACACTTCATTTTAATGTTTTACTGTCCAATTTACCATTTTTTATCTTTACTATGTATTTTAGCACTTTCGAACTAACAACTTACTCCGTCCTAGTCACTAGTCAATTCAATTTCCCTCAAAATTATTTGCAGCTTTACTTAGAAAAAAATACTACAAAAAATCTTAGATATGAAGTGAATATCTAAACTGATATTTTCAAAAAAACAGTTAATATAAAGATCATTCAATAAAATTTCTCTTACACTAATATATGTTTCTAGTTTATGTTTTGTTCTACTAGTCTTTCTTTTTATTACATTTTTTCTTGCAGTTTTGTGACATTTTTGGAGTTTTGGAAGACAAGAAAAACCAGATGGAATGATTACCTACACAAGTGCAAGTTTCTTCATAGCTTAGGGTTAGAGAAAATTGATTTTCTCTCCTTATGCACAGGAGACACACGTAGCTGCCTCCTCTGCCCTCCTGAAAGAGACACCTTTCCTCTTTGAAATGCAGGTTATAAAGGATTCTAGGTTTTCACTTTAACCTATTGGAATGTAAATACTTCCAAGGTATAGATAAGTCCCAGAGTCTCTGGCTTTTATGACCTAGAGATACACTATATTAACAGAATGAAGGATACAAATCACACGATGATCTCAATATATACAAAAAATCATTTGAGAAAATTCAACACCCTTTAATGATAAAACTTGCTATATCTGATGTGTGCCACATCCCATGCTGCACAAGGGTTCAAAGACCTAAGAAGGAATGGTGGGGGATAAAGAAAGACACAAACACTCCATAAAGAAAGCTGGGCCAGGTGGTCCAGGAGGTGAGGATGTGAGTCTGTCTGGCACCTACGTGTCTCTGTACTTTATTTGTTCACAAAGCACATAGCAGATGGAGGGTGCAGTTAGTTAGAACAGCCTGTGGTTATTATTCCCATACTTCAGTTAACATACTTCAGATAAAAACTATGTTGCAGCAAGGTCAGCAAAAGCTGGTTATCTCTCTAGGTTCATCTGTTCTTCTCTGAGACATACACATCCTCCTATTATGGTTTCACTTCCCTGAAATTCAACCAAAGTTCACAGCAGACTTGCTGCTAATCCCCCCAGAGGGACTGTGCTACTCCGGCTCCCTACAGTTATAAAAGAATTTTGCTCAACATAATAAAGGTCATATGTGTAAAGCTTACAGCTGACATTATACTTACGGGTGAAAAAACAAAAAAAATTTTTCTTCTAAGCTAAGAAACAGGATAAGAAGGCCCATTTCCACCACTTCTATTCAACATAGTACTGGAAGTCCTACACAGAGATTAGGCAAGTAAAGAAAATAACAGACATCCAAATTGGAAAGATGGAAGTAAAATAATATGTGTTTGCAGATGGAATGATCTTATATGTAGAAAATTCTAAAAACTACATGTAGGGGGACAAGCACATACACATTCCCCCCGCCCCTCCACCAAACACACACACTGTTAGAACTAAGAAACAAATTCAGTAGACTTGCAGGATCCAAAACTACATATAAAAGTTGGTTGCATTTCTATACATGAAAAATAAATGATCTGAAAATGAAACTAAAGAAACAATCCCATTTGCAGTTGCTTCAAAAAGAATAAAATATTTAGAAATAAACTTAACCAACAAAATAAAAGACTTGTATACTAAAACCAATAGACTTTAATAAAATAAATCAAATACAGTCAGCTGTTTGTATTTGTGGGTTTTACGTGGGCAGATTCAGCCAGCCTCAGATCAAAAAAATTTGAAAGGAAAAATTATTTTTACATAACACAATAAGGAACAATAGGGTACAACTAGTTGCATAGCATTTACATTGCATGAGGAATTATAAGTGGTCTAGTGGTTATCTGAAATATATAAGAGGTTGTACATAGGTTTCATGTAAATACTTTATCATTTTATATAAGGGATTTGAGTATCCACATATTTTGGCATCTTCAGAGATTCCAAAGGTGTAAGACATCTTAATCCATAAATGGAACAATATCTTCTATTCATGGATAGGTAGATTTAACATTGTTTACATGTTTATACTAATCAAAACTGTCTATAGATTTAATGCAATTCCTATCAGAATCTTAATGGAATTTTTAACTAAAAAACAAATCTAAAATTTATATACAGTAACAAAAGATTGCAAATAACCAAAATAACCTTGAGGAAGAAAAAAAGAGGCATCACACCTCTTGATTTCAAAATAATTACAAAGCTATAGTAATCAAAAGAGTATCATATTGGCATTAAAGTGAACGTATAGACCAATGGAACAAAATAGAGATTCCAAAAATAAACTAATGCATATAAGTAAATCGGTGTTCATCAAGGGTGCAAAGAATACACAACAGAGAAATAATAGTGACACAACTGCATATTCACATGCAAAAGAGTGAAATTGAAAAATCAACTCAAAATGGATTAAATATTAAAATGTAAGATCTGGAACTGTAAAACCATTGCAAGAAAATGTAAGGGAAAAAGCTTTGTAACATTGATATTGGCAATGAACTCTTGTATATAACACCAAAAGCACAAACAGCAAAAGCAAAAATCGACAAAGGGGCTACATCAAAGTAAAAAGCTTCTGCATAGCAAAAGAAACAATTAATTAAGTATGAAAACAATCTACAGAATGGAAAACAATCTACAGAAAATATTTGCGAATCATATAACTGATATGGTGTTAATAGCTGAAATGTGTAAGAAATGTCTAATACTCAATAGCAGAGAAACAAAGCAAAAGCAAATATTAAAAAATGAGTGAGGGACTTGGATGGACATTTCTCCAAAGAAGACATTAGAACTGCCAAGAGGTATATGAAAAGATCTTTAACATCACTAATCCTCAGGGAAAGGCAAATCAAAATCACAATGAAATATCAACTCATATCTGTTAGGAAGCCTATTACCATAAAAATAAAATATAACAAGTTTTGGCAAGGATATGGAGAAAATGGAACACTTGGAAACTGTTGGTAGGAATGTAAGTTGACACAACTGCTATAAAAACCATATGGAAGTTCTTCAAAAAGTGAAAGGGGAAACTAATGTGTCATCTAGTAATTATATTTCTGGGTATATATCTGAAAGAATTGAGATATATCTGCAATCTCATATTTATCATAGCTTTATTAACAATAGTCAAGATTTGGAAAAAACTTAAATGTCCAACAACTGAAGAGAAGGCAGAGAAAATGTGGTATAAACATACAAGAAATATTATTCAACCTTAAAAAGGAAGAAAATTCTGCCATATAGGTCAATATGAATAAATTTGGAAAGCATTATGCTGAATAAAACAAGCCAGTCATAGTAGGAGAAACACTTTATGAAACCAGTTAAACATGGTGTTTTAGTCTGTCTTGTGATGTAACAAAATACATGAGGCTTGGTAATTCTTAATGAACACGAATTTATTGGGCCACTGTTATGGAGCCTAGGAAGTCCAAGAGCATGGCACTGGCATCTTGTGAGGCTGTTTTTGCTGTGTCATCTCACAGCTGAAGGACAAAGAGAGGGTGAGGTGAGAAAGAGACAAAAGAGGGCCAAACATTCTTTTATAAAAAACCCACTCCCACAATAATAGCATTAATTTATTCTTGAGAGTTGAGACTTCATGACCTAATCACTTCTTACAGGTTCCACCTTTTGACACTGTTGCATTGGGTAAGTTTCCAAGGCATGCACTTTGAGGGAAACATTCAACCACAGCATGAGGTAAATAAGTAAAAAGCAAACTCATAGAGGCAGAGAGTAAGTAGAGTGATGGTTGTCAGAGAGAGAGTGTAGGGTAAAATAGGTGGTTCCTGTTTAACAAGTGTGATTTCTTAGTTACGTAAGATGAGTAGGTTGTAGAGGTCTGCTGTAGAACATTGTGCCTATATTCAGCAGTTAAAGAAAAATAAAAAAGATTACTGCAAACTCAACATATTCAAAAGTGGGTCCATGATCTTTCTACTAATATTATTCTTTTTCATTGTTCCCTATTTCAGAATATGTTTTCATGAATCATTCAGTTATTAAAGCCTCAAATACACAAGTCTATCCTAGAAGCTTCCAATACCACAACGTTGCAAAGTTGGGTAAATTTCATCTGATAAATATATCTTGAGTTGATCCTTTATCTCAATTTCTATTTATCCTTTATTAATTTCTGTATGGTCTCTTAACATTACTCTTTAAAGAGCCAATCTGCATTTTATCCATTTGAATTTTTACCCTGTGGCCAGAGTGATTATTTCAAAATTTGTCTGATTATCTCAGTTCCCTGCACAAAAATGTTCAATAATTCACTGTGACTTGTAGATAAATTTAAGTACTTAAAATGCTTTATGAATAATATGACTGTACATACTACATTGCCAAGACAGTTTCAGTTTATATCTGTTATCTTAGTGGCATAATTTTCAGTAGTAGCCCTTTCATTCATGGGGGTACAAAATTTGGACAGTAAATTTTATGCTCACCCTAACTGTAAGGCTTTATTATCTGCCTTCTCCCTACCTGTTAAGCTTCATTCTGAACCTTGATATTTCTCACTCTCACAGCTCCAGCTTTCTGCTCATTCCTTGGTCTCTGCCACATACCCTCTCAGCTCAATGTATTTGCATAAACTGTTTTCTATGCCAGAGGCTACCTCTCCTTATTTTTCAGATGACATTATGAGTGCTACATCCCTTAATTAAAAATTACCTGATCATGTAAAATGTTCAAATCCTCATATATGTCATGCACCTTTCCTTTGTTATACTTACCACACCATACAGTAGTAATTTTAAATTATTTATTTCATTAAATTTGCCTTGTCTACTAGAAACTTACTTGTGTATATGCACCGTGGCATTGCTAAATAAATAAACTGGTTGATTTTAATTCTTGATGTAAAATGATAAGCAAAAATAGAATTTCACTATTGTGCACAGCTGTTTCCATGGTCCATTATTATAATCACTTCTTTGCACAGTAACGACTTCCTTGCCCTCTTTGTACTTTTTCATATGTATGTGGCAAAATCTTAACTTTGGAGGAAACCGCATACTGATTACCAGGAGGTCTTTGGTGCCATGAGATAATGTTACTATCTTACTTTCCTATTTTATAAGAAAACTGTTTTATGTCATATCCTCTCTATGTAAGCTCTTTACACATTATTTCTATTTTATCCTCAGCTGACCAGTTTTCTTACTACTTCACTGAGAAGGGAACTTGTATAGGCTCTCCTAGCATATTAACACATAACACACATGTATCTTCTCTCATATCTTTATACTCTGCCTTTGCTTCTGACAATATTTCTATTAGTTTCCTCTCACCTACTAGAAGGGAATTCTTTATTCTAATTTTGACAGCATCATTTATTTTCTCTCTACAGTAGCATTTTATCAATAATTAGTGTTCAGTATTTTTTAAGGAAGAAATTATCTCCTAATATTCCATGTGTTCCCCAGCTACAGACCTATTATTATCCACCACTGTACAGAAAGAGCTTCTCCAAAATTATGCCTGGACTTTCTTTCTCACAAACTATTTAAATTAGGCCTTTTTTACCCACTGCTCTATGAAAAATACTCATCATCACTAATTATTTCCGTATTGGTAAATCCAATGGTGATTTTTATTGTTATCTTGCTTGACCTATCAGAGGATTTAAAAGAAGTGATCACTCTTTGTTCTTTGGTAAATGTTCTTCACTTGTATTCTGAAGCTCCACGTTTGTCTAGTTTTCCTCTTATCACATTGGTTGCTCCTTTGTCAATCTCCTTTGCTGGTTCCTTCTTATTCCCCAACCTTTTAATATTTTCATTGTTAGAGCCCAGTCTTCAGGCCTTTTTTCCTCTTTACCCAACTAAGTCCCTCAGCAATTTCACTTAGTTAGATGGCTTTTAATACCAACTGTACTCTAATGACTTTCTGATTTACATCTCCATATAAATGCTGTGATGTGAACTTTACACTTTCATATCCAAAAGTACACACAGCATCTCTACTGAAGATTTAAGGGCTGTCTCAAAATTAACATGTCCGAAATGAAACTCCTGTTCTCAAAGCTTGTACTTCTTACAATAAATCCAGTGCTAAATTTATTTTTCCAGTTTTCTCATATTGAAAGCATCTTTCACTTATTTGTATTTCTTACTTAATATCCATTCCAGTTCCAAGTTTTTTGATCCAACATTCAAAAGGCATCCATCTGAACACATCATTTCCACCACTGTCACATGGTTTAAGCCACTATCATCTCTCAATGGAAATTTGCGAAACTTCTTAACTGGGCTTTTGGTTCCACCCTTATCTTTCTACATTCTCTTCTCTATACAGACTTTAGAGTGATTCTTTTAAAAACATGTCATATTGTGTTACTCTTCTGCTTAGAATCCCCATAACTTCTCATCTCACTCAAAAGAAAAGCTAAAGTCCCCTTAACACCCTCTAAGGTTTTATAAAATCTCTACTTCATTATTTCCTTTCTGGTGACAGCTTTTATTACTCTTCTTGCTCAATCTGTTCTAGACTTACCAACCTCAATGGTATTCCTGAACACCCTAAAATGTCTACAGCTTGCCTGTGTTTTGCTGACCAGGATGTTTTCTCTATTTAATGGCATCACTTGTCCCCTTTATTTTTCACATTCCTATTCAAATATAAACTTATTAATGAGAAATGTGTTAATCAACCATTTAAGAATAGACACTTCTCACCCTTCTTCCTTGTTTTTCCTCAAAACAATCATTCCAATTTGCATACTCCATGTTACAGTTATTTATGTTTTTTTCATCTGTACCTTTCCTCTATCAAATTAGGGATGTTTCATCTCTTTTTACTTTCATTTTCACTGCTGCATTCCTCAAATTTAGCAAGGATTTTGGTACATAGTAGAACTTGAAATTCAAATTGTAAGTGAATGAATGAATAATTAATTAATTAAACTAACATAGAGGCTTAGAGCCACTGATTGATATGGCTGGCTTAACTGATCCCAGCCCACTTCCTGTAGCTGCTATAGATTTTCCAAACAACAGGCATGTATTTTAAGTCAGGCAATTGGAGAGGCCAGTGAACTAATTGCTGAAGGCACAGGAAAAGGCTTATGTCATTTGAATATTGCAGCAACTTCTCTCCCAGGGATTAGTGAGAACTAGGATAAATTTGGAGACAGGAGCAGGTGTTTGTTGGACCTGCATAGTAGGTCACAAAGAATAAACATTCAAATTCATTTTATAAATGATAAATTACTTACTTAATAAATAATTGTTTATTCTAAATAAATAATTATTACTTGTATTATTTGTGTCATTATTGGGGAAAATTACCCAGAACTCAGTGTGTGACTTAAAACCAGCCATTTTCTGATAATGATGTGGGAGTTCAGGATCAGGCTGACACAGATAAAGTTACATGTCAGGACCCAGGTGGAGATGAGGGGGATGACTGGATTAAGTACCAGATTTAATCTACTTAAAACGTTGGCCCAATACTGTGCAAAATTCTGTGTGCGTGTCTGTGTGTGTGTGTGTGTGTGTGTGTGTGTGTGTGTGTGTGTGTGTGGCGGGGGTGGGATTCTTCATGTCCTTTACATTTACATTTGATATACGCTAGCCTACTATAGAAATACAGGTTTAAAAGAGCAGGCTTGCTAAGGTTAATTCAGAAAGGTTTAATCTGAGATATTTATAGTTTGCAGAAATACATCTGCTTTATACATAAAGCATTCTACCAGGAAGAGATGTACGCTATATACAGAACTTACAACTCTGTATATAGGTATATATCACTAGGTAGGAGTTTAAAAGATCTGATACATAATTATTTTAGAGATTGCCTAAATATCTAAGTTTCATAAACTATATGTATTCCTTCAAAGTAGAAGTTAAAAAATAAAGAGACAGAGAGAGAGAGCAAATTTAAATGCATGTGGGTCAGCATACCATAAATATGTTAACTACAACCGCATCTCACAGAGAACAGTTAATAGTTTTGCATTTTGAAAAAAGACACTCCTCACTCCCTCCTTTTTAAAATGCAAAGAGTAGAAATACAAATGGATGCAGGAAGACCAGTGAAGGGGTTATTTCATTTGTCATGATGAGATTGCGTTAATATATACAGATACAATTAGACACCTGTGAGATACATTAAAATGTAGACTTGATTGGACTTGCTACTGCTTACCTTTGGTGAAGTGGAGAGAAAAGGAGATGCTGTGAATGGCAGACTTTGGATTTTAGCACTTGGATTAATGGTTGTGTCATTCATTAAGGAGAGGAGCTAATGAGGGCAAGTTCGTGTGTGTGTGTGTGTGTGTGTGTGTGTGTGTATGTAATTCAAAATTATTAATTTTGAATCTGACTTTGAAGTATCTGTGAGACATCTCATTAGAACTAGTGAAAGTGCAGGCGGATATATAGATTTAAAATTCTGAATTGTCATCTAGACTTAATAAATAAATTTGAAAGTCATCAGTTTACAGATACAAATTGAAGGTGGAGAAGTTTTTGAAATTTATATTAAAAACTATTGGAAAAATGAGAAACTGGCCTAATATTTAATACTATAAATGGAGTCAACATTTTTTTCTATAAAGGGCCATATAGTGAATATTTTAGGCTTTATAGGTCAAATGGTCTCTGTTGCTACTATGTATTTGCCATTGTAGTGCAAAATTGGCCACAGACAAAATGTAAATGAATGAGCATTATTGTGTTCCAATAAATCTTTATTAAAGGTCTTAGGAAGCAAATAGGACTGGACTCATGGGCTGTAGTTTGCTGACCTGTGAACTAGGATCCTGAATCTAAATATCAGATCAGTGAAAATGAATTGGTAAAGATGTGGGAGAAGGCAGAAAAAGATCAATTGAGAGTTGTGTTAGAGACACAGATAGAAGAGAGAATTCAAAAAAGATGAAAGTTTTATAAATTTAAAAATCCCATTGGAGTTAGCCACGTAATAGTCACTGATCACCTTGTTAAAATCTATTTTGAAGATACAGTAAAAAGTGAATGATTGCAAGGGGTTTAAGAAAGAGTGGAAAGGGGGTAAATGGCCACAGTAAATACAGATAACTCCTCTTATGAAAATTAGACATGAAGAGGACAGGGATAAAATGCACCTGGAAAGAGAAGGGTTTTTTTCAACATGAATGTAAAGTGGATATAAAGTAAACAGTCATTTGCATCAAGATTGTATTTAGTCATATATTTGTGCACCCTATTTCGAACTTCTTACTTCATTTTGTTCTCACTACTTTAAGCTAGAGTCTTTGAGACTTGGTGCAGCAACTGTAGATTACAAAGTCGAAGCTCAAGAAAAGATCTTCTTTCCAAGCCTTACTCATCTATAAGGGAGTGAAGTCCATTTTAGGAATAGATTTCTTTAGCACATGGACTGGGGAAACTATTTGTTTCAGTGATTATATCTTGAACCAGTGACAGTGGTGCATAAGTAAAGAACAAAACTGAATGAGTTTTATTAAATGTAGAGGTTTTATGTTAATTAGTAAAGCAGTTGTAAGCTGGCACCACTGCCAATTCAGAAACCTAAACTTGATTTGTAATCTTTGAGAATCAGGAGGACTCCTTGTAACCTCTGAAGATTAGCCTGTAGTTAACATTTCTATGTTATCCTCTGTCTCTACCTTGTTCTCCATCAATCTGGAACAAATAAGCACCTGCTTCACCATTTTTCACAAAAGATTCCTTGCATCTTGATGTGGTTTAGCTCACCCAAATCTCATTTGAATTGTAATTCCCACAATTCCTACATATCGTGAGAGGAACCCCAGTGTTAGATGATTGAATTATGGGGGTGTTTCTTTCCTTAGCTGTTCTCAGCATTGTGAATGAGTCTCAAGAGATTTGATGGTTTAATAAGGGGAAACCCGTTTCGCCTGACTCTCATTCTCTCTTTGCCTGCTGCCCTTCATGTAAAATGTAACTTGCTTCTCCTTGCCTTCTGTCATGATTATGAGGCTTCCCCAACCACATGGATTAGCAAGTCCAATTAAATCTCTTTCTTTTGTAAATTGCCCAGTCTAGGGTATGTCTTTATCAGCAGTGTTAAAAGAGACTAATAAGCACCTATAATTTATTGTATTCATTTTCTGAAAATAACTACTTTCCATGACGTCTCTTTATTTGGCCTCAATCTGCTTCACTTTCCTCTGTGTATGCTCCCTGGTTTTCTGGAAGGAACATACCCACTTTTCCAACTGTCTCAAGACAAATGATTTTTGAGAACTTTCCCCTTTTTCTCCTTAAGAGAGAAGATGCACAAACTACTAACAGTATAGCAATTTCTTTGTCTCATTACATTTGTGTTCACTCTTCTCTGGAAAAAAATGAGCACAGGATTTATGATAAGGGCCTTTCTCTCAGCCAGTTTTTTGACCTTATTTAAAAGGCAGTCCAAATTCCTACTTAAATTTAACTTTCAATTAAAAATGCACATTAAAGACAAATGCAAACCTGCAGGACTGCCTTAATTTTCTTCTCTCCTTTACAATCTGAATTACATAAAGAATTAATGCAGCATTTTAAAGTAGCTAAAATACTTCCATGTTTTAGCTTTAGGCAAGCGTTGTCCTTCACACTGCTTACCTTGCAACTTAATATTAGCTAAGGACAATGGGCACCTTTAATGTACGCAGTTATTTACTTTATTAGGTATACCTTCATTCTAGCCTTACAGATTGATGACTATTTAGAGTTCTAAATTATTGTAAAATGTTAAATCCATATTTTAGACAAATTTATGCTGATGAGGCTAAACTCAGAAAATATCTTTGTTTATATGTGACCTGAAGCCACTTTACATCCCAATGAGAATGCTGTCAAATCTTTAGCTATATAACTATTTTTAGAATTCCAATTTATTTTTGAAGATGATGTATCAATCCTTTATAGAGAAGGATACAAATGACCTATGCCATGCAAGCTAGGACCAACATAGGTATAGATTTGAATCCCAGAATCAGAATTAAGATAGTAAGATAACTATGTGGTATTAGCAAAAGCAATAAATACAGGAAAAAAAGTATGGTATCTAGCTTTTTATTATTTTCAACTGTTTTTGAGAAAAAACGATAAAGGACTCAGGGTCATTTGTTCTTCAATACTCTGGAAAATGTCAGGCTGCTTCTTATTAAAGATGAAAGAATGAAAGACTACTTTAACGAGCTTACCCCCCAATACTGAGCGTAACAGATGTACCATAACCATGAATATCCTCCAGCCACTTTTACTGTGGCTTAGAAATTACATACTCTATCAATAATTCAAGGATAAAAACGATGGTAACTGGAGATGAGGCAAAGCATTAAACTCACCTGAGACAGAGGGGTTTAAAAAATCCTGATACTCAGAATGTACCCAGATCAATTAAATCAGAATATCTGCAAGTGACACTCGAGTACAGGTATAGTCTAAAGTTATAAGGTAATTCTCATATAGGCTAAGCTTATGAATCATACATTTAGAAACTGAGGCAAATAAATGTTTTAGACATCAGTGAAAAAGAAATTTAATATTGTGTCTAATTCAACACACTTAAGCAGGTTTTATATTTTTTTAGAGTGTTAAAAAAAAAAACCCAATATTTAAAAACTATTGACCTGATACGTGCAAATAGGATCAGTACATTTGTTGGAATTATTTGATTGTGGCAAGAAAGATCTGACTTGTCCTACTGACTAATCAACCACAAAATTCAGCCAGAGCAGATAACTCTAAGAATAAGAAGAGTTAGCTAATGTATACAAGTTAGAGGTCATTGTATCTACTTGTACCTAGGTATTTATATTTCTTTAAATTTTGCTCTAATTTTGAATATCAATTAGATAACTTCAAAATATGTTTTTTTTTGTTTTGCTGTTTACATAAAAATTAAAACATTTAAATTGAAAGGCATGCAAAATACCTTTTTTCTAAAATAATATCATTGTTTTAAGATTTCCTTTTTGAAAGAGTTTATGACCAAGATCTTGAGTCTGATTTTCCTATTTCAGGGTTTCTTGAGATGTGGTTTATAGTCCCCATGAATCAGAATAACACTGACTCTCTGTTAAAACTGAAGATTCATGATCTCTGCCTCAGATATACAGAATCATAATCTCCTAGTGAGAGACTCTGTAACTTACATTCTATTTACAATCTTCCCAGAAAATTGAGATACACACTAAATTTTCAGAATCATTGCTTTACTTGCCTCTAGGTAAAACTCTGGATTTATGTTTTCAGCAGTAGGATTAAATGCTTACATGCCATAGAAGGCCACGAGAGGGCAGCAGAAAGCTGAAATTTATGGGGAAAAACAGTGAAGACTTGAGGGACCTTGGAAGTCCCCTAGAATTTGAGAGAACATATATATGTATATAGAAAAGTAGGTAGAAATTTGTAACTGCAACTAAAAAGGAAATCTATTGGCCCATTTTGGTAGATACTTTTAAAAGAGAGCTGAAAAAGGTGAGAAGAGTTTGTTCAAAACCATTTGTCAAAGTGGAAAGGAACTCAACTGGAAAACATGCCTAAGAAACTGATTTTTCAGCCATGAATATATGTCCAGAATAAAGAAGACAGGCACTAGAAAAAAGGTATTAGAAAAAACAAGCTGAACAAAAAAGCATGAGAAGTTAGTGGAGATGATTGTGAAAACATAATTCCATTGATGAATTAACTGAATTCCTTAAGAAAAAAATAATGGTATTGATGATGCTGAGGAAATTAAAAAAACCAGTATGGATTTGCAAAATTTTCATACTATAAATGAGTTAGAAAATCTTAAAGCAGTACCTTTAGCTAAAAATTTGAACTTCCCTTCCTTTATAGCTCATGCTTACAGTTTTACATTTACCTTTTATCTTACTAGTGTACATTTCCCCCTTCTATTTACCTCTGTGTGTAAATGGCAATTTCTTTCTTGTAGACTGATTACAAATTTTCTGGACAATTATAACATCAATGTCTCTTGCTAGAATGTTTATGAAGTTTATCAGCACTGAAATGTTCTCCCAGTACTAAACATTCAATTGATGTTATTGGGAAGTTGATTTTTATTAGAAGGAAAAGAATTTCGTTACCTCATTCAATCCAAGCCTTCTACAAGTAATTAATTTTTCAGATGTTCGCTTCTGCCAAAGGACAGCTAGTTGCCAAGTTTGCCTTAGACCTTGTTTGTTACTGCTTATGCCGTCATGTTTTCATAACCATATTTAATATTACATATATCCTGCAGAAATATACATATTGCTTGTTATTCCATTATTTCATATGATTAGCTCCCTTAAATTAGTAGGAAGTGGTTTATTACCAAATACAGAAAAATAAAAGCAAATAGTTGTGTGCATTCAGAAATTTTAATGACATAAATAAATATATTTAAATTATAAACACAACAAAACGAAAATAGCTAATCTATGACTAGTGACTAGTATTTGTTGCAGTGATGCCAGATGGTCAAAAGATTACAGCTATTTTCAGAAATGGTTTAAGAAGAGTGTTGTTCTTTGATGAAAGGCCAGACTTTTTAAGAATAGCTGACAACAAACACTTAATTGGAGAAAGTTATTACATGATTGTAAGTATTCTGCTGTATAGTAGTTAGGAAGGAAAATACAAATGTTTTTTTCAGAAATCATTAATAGCCAATTGATCCTCAAGTTGAAAGACTAATTAAACATATATGGCCTCAGAAAAAGAATTTTTATGGAAAACAAAGTAACTGTGATAAAGCTATTATAGCATATAATACAAATATGAGAACATCTACAGATATAAAAACCTATTTGATGAAACTGAAACAGTTGAGATACTTCTACTAAAAGCCCCTACCATACACACACATGCATACACACACACAGATACATATGCATCAAATAAAAATATAAAAATGAAATGTAGTTGATTGAATTATTTTAAATGAAGAATTTAGGAGAATGTAAGGAGGTGTAAATAAACTGTGTCAAGCAAACAATCAAAATATCTGTCAAAAGTATCCTATAATGGTAATATAAATATAGCAAACCAAGGACACAGGGTAAGAAGAGAAAACTGATGGGTTAACACATAACATCTTTCCAGTGCATTTTCATTACACCAAAAACCTAGGGAACCAAACACAAAGGCAGAGAGAGTTAGACAGGATTAGCTGCATTCTGTTCCTCAAAAAGTTGTTGAAAATAATGATTCTCAAAAAATAAGAAAGTAATATATTCTCAAAAGCAATAGTAATAAACTACTTAAAATTATATTCGATGGGCCTTATTGCCATTAGCACTACAATTTGAGCAAAAAGATTAATATACCTATCATAATTATCCAGTTGATGTGTTTGTGAATTTTCTGAAAAGAAGAAAGGATTATATTATAAACCACTGAAGAGATAAAAGCAGATAGAGAAACATTAAATAGAATGTATGATTATCTTAATCCTTCCATCCAGCCATCTATATCCATTACTGAGCATCCACTGTGAGTGGAGACTCTGGACAAGGACAAAAGCAGGCTTTGGAAATTCCTGTTTAAGGAAGGCGGTAGGGTGTGAATGACAGTCTTCAGGCTGGAGAACAGAGACACCACTTGCAAAAAATACTCATTTGTGTTCCAAAGTTTCCAACTATAGTGTATGCAATGTCATTTTTCTTTGGAAGCCTTATTGTTGAAAGAATATCAACAACAAAAACAGCAGAAAAAATATTTTAGATATTTTCAAGTGGACATTTTAACAAGGTAAAGGTTTACAAAGAAATAAACAAAAAGAATAAAATAATTTTAAAAGACATTTCCTTATATGCCATTTACATTTTATGGATTTATTTTAATGATTAAAGCAGACATTAAATAATATCAAACATATCCAGTTTTCTGTTGTCATATGTAAATGGTACTGATTTTTGCATGTTGATTCTGCATCCTGTAACTTTGCGGAACTTGTTTATCTGTTCTAATATTTTTTTTTTTAGTGGAGTCTTTAGTTTTTTTCCAAATGTAATACCATATCTTCTGCAAACAAGGATTATTTGACTTCTTTTTCCTTTCCAGTTTGAATGCCCTATATTTCTTTCTCTTGTCTGATTGCTCTAGCTGGAACTTCCTATCCTATGTTTAAAAACAGTAGTGAAAGTGGGCATCCTTGTCCTTATTTCCAGTTTCTTGAGGTTTTTATTTAATCATGAAAAGATGCAGAATTTTATCAAATACTTTTTGGCATCAATTGAAATGATCATATGGTTCTTCATTCTGTTGATATGAGAGATCATATTTATTGAGTTGCATATGTTGAACCATCTTGCATCCCAGGTATAAATCCTACTTGGTCATGATGAATGATCTTTTAATGTGTTGTTGAATTTCATTTGCTATAATTTTGATGAGAATTGTTGCATCAGTGTTTATCAGGGATATTGGCCTGTAGTTTGTTTTGTTATTTTTCTTTTTAAATGTGTTTTTACCTGGTTTTGGCATGGGTAATGCTTGTCTAGTGGAATGAGTTTTAAGCAGTGCCTCCTCCACTATTTTTTGGAACAGTTTGAGTGGGATTACTATTAGCTTTTCTTTAAATGTTTGGTAAATGTTGCTAACATTTAAAAATGAAGACATTGGGTTCAGGCTTTTCTTTGCTGGGAGATTTTTTATTATGACTTCGATCTCATTACTTGTCTATTCAGCTTTTGGATTTCTTCATTCTTGTCTTGAAGGGTTGTATGTCTAGGAATTTATCCATTTCTTCTAGGTTTTCCAAGTAATTGGCATGCATATAGATGTACATAGTAGCTTCTAATGATCTTTTGAATTTCTGTGCCATCAGTTGTAATGTATCCTTTTTCATATCTAGTTTTATTTATTTTGGTCTTCTCTTTTTTTCTTAGTCTGGCTTAGTTTTGTCAATTTTGTTTAACATTTCATAAAACCAACTTTAAATTTTATTGTTTCTTAATTTCAATTTCATTTATTTCTGTTCTGATCTTTATTTTTTTTCTATTAAATTTGAGTTTGTTTTGCTCTTACTTTTCTAATTATTTAAGATGCACTGTTA
Organism: Sapajus apella; assembly: GCF_009761245.1. Classification (NCBI taxonomy): domain Eukaryota; kingdom Metazoa; phylum Chordata; class Mammalia; order Primates; family Cebidae; genus Sapajus; species Sapajus apella. The sequence continues at coordinate 4,158,249 of NW_022436995.1, forward strand.
GGTTGTTCATCTGAAATTTTTCTGCTATTTTAATTTAGGTGCTTATTGGTATAAATTTTCCTCTTAGTATTGCTTTTGCTGTATCCCATAGGTTTTTATATATTGTGTTTCCATTTTCACTTGTTTCAATAAAATTTTCAATTTTCTTCTTAATTTCTTCATTGACCCACTGTTCATTCATGATATACTGTTTAATTTCCATGTGTTTTTATAGTTTCCAAAATTATTCTTAATTGTTGATTTCTAGTTTTATTACATGGTAGTCAAAAAGATACTTGATTTGATTTCAATTAAGATTTGTTTTGTGAACTAATATATGGTCTATCCTTGAGAACTATCCATGTACTGCAGAGAAGAATGAGTATTCTGAAGCCATTAGATAAGATGTTCTGTAAATATCTCTTAGTTCCATTTGATCTGTAGTGCAGATTCAGTCCAAAGTTTATCTGTTGATTTTCTCTCTGGTGAATTTGTCCAGTGCTGAAAGTAGAGGGTTGAAGTCTCCAACTTTTATTATAAAAAGTTCTAACTCTCTCTTTAGCACTAATATTATTTGCTTTATGTAACTGGTTGCTCCAGTGTGAGGTGCATATATATTTACAATTGTTATATTGTCTTGCTGAATTAACTCTTTTATTGTTATGTAATGATATTCTTTGTCTCTTTTTATAGTTTTTTCTTGAAATCTCTTTTGTCTGATATAAATATAGCTACTATTCCTCTTTTTCTCTTTCCATTTTCATGGAATATCTTTTTCCATACTTTTTAGACTATGGGCATCCTTATAGGTGAAGTCTGTTTTAGACAGACCATTGAGTCTTGTTTTTTTAAATCCATTCAGCCATTCTCTGTCTTTTGATTAGAGAGTTTTGTCCATTTACATTCAATGTCATTATTGATAAAAAAAAAAAAAAAAAAGGACTTACTCCTGACATTTTGTTAGTTTTCTGGTTGTTTTGTGGTCTGTACTTTCTTCCTTCTTTCTTTCTTGTCCTCCTTTTGGTGAAGGTGATTTTCTCTGGTGGTATGTTTTAATTTATTGTTTTTTATTTTTTGTGTATCTGTTGAAGGTTTTTTGATTTAATGTTATATAAGGCTTGCAAATAATATCTATAACCTATTATTTGAAACTGATGACAACACTTTTCACAGAAATGAACAAATTAACAACAAGAAATGAGAAAACTAATAAAAACTATATACTTTAACTTTTTCACTCTTTCTTTTTAACTTTTTGTTTTCTCTATATCTTATCAAGTTGTCTATGTATTATAAACTTGTTATAGTTATTTTTGATAAGTTTATCTTTTTGTCTTTCTACTCAAAATATGAGTAGTTTACACACCACAGTTACAGTGTTATAATATTCCGTGTTTGTCAGTGTACTTATTATTGCTAGTGATTTTTGTACCTTCAAATAAATTTTCATTGCTTGTTAATATCCTTTTCTTGCAGATTGAATAACTTCCTTTAGCATTTTTTGTAGGATAGGTCTGCTGAAATACCTCAGTGTTTGAGTGTTTGTTAGCTTGGAAAGACTTTAATTTTCCTTTAATTAAAAATATTTTCAGTGGATATACTATTCTATGGTGAAAGTTTCTCTTTTTTTTTTTTTTTTTTCCTTTAGTACCTTAAATATAATGACACTCTCCCTAGGCTTGTAAGGCTTCCACTGAGAAGTCTATTGCCAGATGTATTGGAGCGCCTTTGTATGCTATTTGTTTCTTTTTTCTTACTGCTTTTAGGTACCTTTCTTTGTCATTGACCTTTTGAAGTTTGATTATTAAATGCCTTGAGGTAGTCTCATTTGGGTGAAATCCCTTGGGTGTTCTATAGCTTTTTTGTACTTAAATATTAATATCTTTTTCTAGGTTTGAAAAGTTTCATCTTATTATCCCTTTGAATAAACTGTCTATCCTGATTTCTCCCTCTACCTTTTTTTTAAGGCCAATAACACTTAGATTTGCCCTTTAGAGGCTATTTTCTAGAGGCATGCTTTTTCTAGAGACAGGCTATTTTCTTGGAGGCATGCTTCATTTTTTTTTTTTTTTCATCTTCTCTGACTATGTATTTTCAAATATCCTGTCTTCAAGCTCACTCATTCTTTCTTCTGCTTGATAAATTCTGCTGTTAAGGGACTGATGCATTCTTCAGTATATTAGTTGCATTTTTGAGCTCGACAATTTCTGCTTCTTTTTAATTATTTTAGTCTCTTTGTTACATTTATCTGAAAGGATTCTGAATTCTTACTCTGTGCTATCTGTAAAATTTGTTGAGCTCCCTCAAAACAACTATTTTGAATTCTCTGTCTGATGACAACATTTATCTGTCACTCTGGATTTGGTCTCTGTTATCTTAGTTTGTTTGGTGAGATCTTTTTTTTTTTTTTTTTTTTAATGCTTATGAATGTTCTTTGATGTCGAGGTATTGAAGAGTCAGGTATTTATTGTAGTTTTCTCAGACTGGGCTTGTTTGTATCTGTCTTCGGTAAGGCTTTCTGAGTATTCAAAGGGAATTGAGGCGCCTTAGCCTCTAGATAAAGTTCTTCTCACTCTTCCCTCCCCTTTTTTTTTTTTAAATTAAATTGTCTTTATTTAATTGACAGTGATCCCCTTTCTGTTTCCTCCTGCAGAAGTAGTCTTTCCCCATTGACCACCACTGCCCCAGGCCCATGGCGAGTACTGTCTGGCTATCACTGATATTCACTCAAGGCTAAAAGCCTCTTTAGTCAGCTTGTGGTAAATACTGCCAGGCCTGGGTATCTCTCATCAGTGCAGTGAGCTCCTCTCTGGCCCACAGCAAGTCCAGAAATGCCATTCAGGAGCAAGGCACAGAATCAGGGACCCCAGAACACCACTTGGTGCTCTGCTCCACTGTGGCCAAGCTGGTGCTCAAGCTGCAGACAAAGTCCCTTTACTCTTCATTCTCCTTTCCTCAAGCAGGATACTCTCTTCATGGTCGCCACAGTGGGGGATGAACTGGGTCACACCTGAAGCCACCATGGCCCTGGGTCTTACCCAAAGCCCACTGTGAGTTCTGCCTGGGTACCACTAGTACGTATTCAAGGCCCACAGACTCCTGAGTCAGCATGTAATGAATCCTGCTAAGAGTAGGTCCTTCCTTTCAAGGCAGCAGGTTCGCTTTTGGCCTAAGGTGGCTCTAGAATTGTCATGCTAGCTAGGGCATGAAATGTGGGCCATGGAACTCTGCCTGGTGCCGTATTTTACTGCAGCTCAACTGGTGTCCAAGTTGCAAGACAAAAGAGTATTTGTTCTCCCCTCTCCTCTCCTCAAGCAGAAGGAAGAAATCTCTCCCACAGCTGTGAGCTGTGCTGCTTGGGGCTGGGAGAAAGGTGATGCCAGCACTCTCATGACTGTCCTAGCTAGTGTCTCACTAGGTCAAGTGCACTGCAAGTCCACTGGCTCTAAGCCCGTCACAGCACCAGGAATTGCAATCCTGTGGCCTAAACTGCCTTTCAGGTTTAGGACCCCAGATTGCTTTATCCTATGGTGGTGGAGTTTTCTGGAACTTAGGTTTCTATTGCTGGGATGGACATGTTCCCTCTGGCTAGGAGTGGTCTAAATGCTTCCTCCGTGGGTGCCAGGTGAATTTTGCCTTGTGTTGCTTTCTGCTGTAACAGGGGAGCACTGAGTTCCAAAGCAAAGTCCAACAATCACTGTGCTCTCCTTCCCCCAAGAGTACAGATTCTCTTTTTGCACCACAAAGCTGCTTCTGGGGATGGAGGAGGGGTAGTCTCTGCAATCCAAGACTGTCTTTCCTACCATCTTCAGTGCCTCTTTTCTTGATATGATATTAAAACCAGGAACTGGAAATGCTCACCTAATTTTTAGTTCTTAATGAAGGTGTTTTCCTGTGTGATTAGTTGTTCAATTTTATGTCCCTGAAAGTAAGACATTCACTGGAAGTTTCTCTTTTTATTCCTTTTTTTATTACTCAAGTCTGTTTAGCCTTATGAATGAAGTCTCTTATTTCTTTCCTGCTTCTCAAAAGTAAGCTTTCCTCAGGCAAAATCCAGATTTTTGAACCCTTGCCTAGGAAGCAGAATCAGAAAGTATCCAGAGGGAAGAAGGCAATAGCATGTCATGTCATCTCTTCACAGTTCTCTTCTCTCCTCTACTTGAGGTTGATTCTTCAGCTCTCCAAAGTCAGTAAAAACATACCTTTTTGTATTTTCCATCTGAGTTATTCCCGAAAGGATCATTGGTAAGCTACAAATAACTCCTTTATACCCAGAAATACATGTCATGCTATTATGCAAAAGCAAATGAAATAGTTTTCATTGGAAGGTTAAATTCAACTGCAGCATTTTTGGGTTAACAACTGGCATGCACCATGTTTCTTTTCGTATTGGTTTATAAAGTTATAGATGAAAGAAGGCCATCCTGCTTTTTTTCCTCAACTTTTTTTTTCTTAGAGCAATACACAGATTCTGGTTTCTACCTTTGGCTATTTTAGAAATTTTACTTTTGCATCTTGACTGTGTGTGTGTGTGTGTGTGTGTGTGTGTGTGTGTGTTTGCCTGCCTGATCTGTTATTTTTAGACAAAATTGTTTAATTATAAATTTCTCTTCTGTCCCTTATTTTATCACAGATATGTGATAAAATAAAGTAGTATTTTATCACATATCTGTATTTTACTTTCTTATCCTTTGCATATTTCTAATACTGCATTTTGAATTTTGAGAAGAATCCCTCAACTTTTCCTCTGTGCCAGTAATATACTTCACTAAAAGGTGAGTTTTGTAGTTAGGATTTAATTTTGTTAATGCATTTTTTTTTTTTTTTTTTTTGAGACGGAGTTTTGCTCTTGTTACCCAGGCTGGAGTGCAATGGCACGATCTCGGCTCACCGCAACCTCCGCCTCCTGGGTTCAGGCAATTCTCCTGCCTCAGCCTCCTGAGTAGCTGGGATTACAGGCACACGCCACCATGCCCAGCTAATTTTTTGTAGTTTTAGTAGAGACGGGGGTCTCACCTTGTTGACCAGGATGGTCTTGATCTCTTGACCTCGTGATCCACCCGCCTCGGCCTCCCAAAGTGCTGGGATTACAGGCGTGAGCCACCGCGCCCGGCCCTGTTAATGCATTTTTTCCATTGGTATATGTGTCATACACATTCATACTTACCTATCAGCTCACCTTTTCTTATGCCTTTGATTATTTTACATGAATGTGAGTATTGCCTCCATGTCAAGAATGTCAAAAAGATTTTGAACAGTTGTTCTGTTTTTAGCTAATAACCTTTTCCCAGTTAAGACTCACTTTGAAACAGTAGGAAACTGTTTTTCATGCCCTTCAATAAGTTTTCAGCAGTGAATTATTAGGGGTTTTTTTCTTTAAATATCTTATGGAGAGAAAAGATTTATCTGACCAGGATTTTGGCAATAGACAGTGCATTTACCTTACTTATTTTCCATTTTCAGTTTAGGTAAAAATCTTTATCATAGCTAAAATGAGAGTGTGGAGTGATAGTTCAGGTTATACCCAATGTCCAGGACTTAATGGGCATTCAGGTAGTGCAGCTTTACAGGTTCAAAGTGGGCTCTTCTTTGACCACCAGACCTGCCTTCTTTTATTGGTTCCTGATATTTTGCAAAGGGAATTTGTCAGTGATTGTTGCTCAATCAATACATTTGTAGGGGGATGGTTGGAGAAGGAAGGTCCAGGGCTTTCTATTCCACCATCTTGCTTATGTGATGACTCTTATATTTATTTCTGAAAATAAGAATAATAAAATGATTCAATGAATGTATAATTTTAAATGCATACACACATATATGTGTATGCATATGTATATGTGTGGGTGTGTAAGTGACATATTAAAGAAAAACTTTAGAGATTTTAAAAAGAATCATGAGAAAACCAACATTTCTGAATTTTGTAGCTGAGTTAGCCTTTTCTTTTTCAATTTTTCCATGTTATTCGTAAAAGTTTCTTAATATAAAGATTTCTAGTATACAATTTTTGAGACTATATCCCCATTAAATATTTAAAAGAGTTCTTTTTTTTTTAATTGTGACTCTATGAACATGTTTTGATATTGATACAATACTTGATTCTGTAACAGGTATACATAACCAAGTTTCATTTCTCTCTTCCCTTCTCAAATGAGTGCTTGTGGCATAAATTAGTCCACACATGGTTAGGCATCATTGCTCACTGACATCTCTATGTGATATAAACTTTAAAAAATCACCTTGAAACAAAACTGAGGCTGTGAGACACCAGATAGGAATTGGATTTTAAAATATATTCTGTGATTTCTTTTCAAATTTGACTTCTAGTTATTACATAAAACTATAGAAAAATGTTCAGATATTTAAATTTTGACACGTCAGTCAGAGACAGAGACAGTGGACAACTTTAAATATCAAATTGTAACAAAGATTTCTTATTGAATGATCTGTATTGCACATTGGTATTATATAAAATTAATATTCTCTGATTTTCTATTGGTTATATTCTTGAATAGTCTAATTTTTATAATTTTTAAATGTTTGTGATCTTTCTAGACTCTTACTACCAAAATTTAGAATGTATTGTATTATAATAATATTTTCTATCTTCTACTTTGGAAATAAAATGTGTTCTTCAATTCTGATGCCAGTTTTGATGCTTAAGGTAGTATTTTATCACATAAACTCTAAGCTAAAAACCACTCCATTTGCAAATTTAACTCATAGTAATATTGTAAGAATATAACTGAAATTGAAACCTTGAATATATCTTATCAAGAAGTAATGACTCCTGACCTCCTTCACCTGTGTTCTTGCTGATGGATATAATACAATTAAGCTGATGCCACACAAAATCAATCATATTTTGGCCAAATTAGCATCATTCCACTTTTGAAAATAAAATAATTACTTTCACTTTCTTTTCTTTATCCTGGCTTCATATATACCAATATTAAAACAAATCATCTTATTCTGAATGTAGTCATAGTCATAACAACAGTTGAAAGAAATAATAAAATTGTAATAGTCCCTTCTTATCTAACCCAATCAATTTATGAAACATAATCTTCTTATTACTCAGTCATCAGGATCAGAAAATTACATAATTACATGATCTAAAAGTATTTCTTAGCTATTTGGGAGTGTGCAGATTGGTAGAGCTATCACTGACATAATGATGAAAGAAACTTTTTAAAGATATTTTGATTTGAGAGGGCGGTCCCGTGGAGGGTAGTTCTGGATCAATTAGGAGAAAGAAGAAGAGAAGGGAGAATGGGAGAATATGCATGCAGACTAGGAACTACACAGGGAGCTAAGATTAAGAACATAGTTTTAGATTCGAGCTGCTTATAATTTTAGGAATGGCATGGATCATTAAGGAGTCTATTCTTGGTACAAAGATCTTATAATTTTTAAAATATGGCATTGAGCTTAAATCATAGATTTGTGAAATTTTTCTCCTAGAAACAGCAGCTAAAGAGAGAGGAGTCACATTTAAAAAATTAAAATAATAATTCTGATCCAGTTATTTCATTGATTCGTAATCGTCATTAAAACTGACAAAAAGACCATGAGTACCTCTAGCTGTTAAATAAGGCCTTTGGTATACCACCACACTGTTGAAACTAAGACTGTGAAGAAATTAAGCAGGATTAATGACTAAGGGTTTAAATAAATCACATATCTTAAAAATCCAATCAGAGAAAAAAATATGTAAAAGCAGGTAGTAAGAGATAGTCTGGTAAGTGTGTTTGAGATCTGGAGTCCCATCCAGCTGGATTCAGATCACGTTTGTCTAGCATTATTAGCCATGTGACCCAATTTAAACTACTTACCCTCTGAAACTCAGCTTCCTCATATAAAATGAGCATAATAATATAAACTTTATGTTTATGAGGGTTAAATGAGATAAAGCATGGTGAAGCACTTGGCACAGTGACTGATACATATCAAATACATAATGTATTTTAGTTATTGTCATTGCTATTAATGCAATCATTTTGTTGTCTGGTTATAGGTGACAGCTTCCCAGTTTAGAAACATTAAGGGATCATGGTTCAGACTTAAGTAAGAACAATACATTAAAACTCAATCAACCAATCAGCCTTGTCAGGAAATCTGCTGTAAGCTAGAAAGGAAACAACAGTGGAGATAACAATTGGAACTTAAGTAAGGCATGGCAAACCAAAGATCCTCAAAAAGATAAGGGATCAGCTGTTTTCAGCCTGACTTGGCGGTGTTGAAGTCAGATGGGGAAGTAAACAGAAATCTAGAAAATTTTTTGAATGCAGTATAACTCATGGACATGAACAAAAAGAGTTAAAAAAAAAAAAAAAAAAAAAACGATGGTAATGATGAAGTCACAGTAGGACCAGAAATACACTGATGCAGTTACCCAAGGGTGATCTAGGACTCTTTAGGTGCCTCTTGGCTATAGTAACACTATTCATCAAAACCTTGTTAGCAGCCATAGATAATCACTAACCGTTGAGAATTTCTGAAATTGCAGGAATTTCAGGATAGGGAGCCACACAGATCATTATATATGGGACAGAATTTTGGAAGGGTTTTACAATGGGTTTACTTATCTTTGCTAAAAATATCTGGTACTCCAACAAGTGATCATGTCTTTTCAAATGCTTACCTACTACCTTACTGGCTCTTTTCTTTTTTCTCTTCCCCTCCCCTACCCTCCCCCCCTCCCCCCTCCTCCCCTCCTCCCCTCCCATCCCCCCTACCCCCTCCCCCCTCCTCCGCTCCCCTCCCCCTCCCCTCCCCTCCCCTCCCCTCCCTTTCCTTTCCTTTCCTTCCTTCCTTCCATCCTTCCTTCCTTCCTCTTTCCTTCTTTCTTTCTTTCTTTCTCTTTCTTTCTTTCTTTCTTTTTCTTTCTTTCTTTCTCTCTCTCTCTCTCTTTCTTTCTTTCTTTCTTTCTTTCTTTCTTTCTTTCTTTTTGTGAATTTTTGTTAGCACAGGCAGCCTTCATGGAGATTAGTTTATCTTTCTGCCTTCCTTCATAAAAACTTTTAAAGAAATGTCAGGAGAAAATAATTTCCAATATATGACAAAAGTTTACATTTAGTTTCAGATTCCTAAAATTACAAATGACACATGTGAGACAAGGGATAAACACTTTTTGTAAATAAATCAAATAATGGATTTGGGAGCAAGAACTTAATAGAATAAATGGGGATTGGGAGATCATTAATATAAATGCTACCTATATAAGTAAATGCAAAAGTGAAATCATAGAGGGAAATGAGAAAATAGAGGTCAGATACCATGATTGTAAAAAAATTGGGGTACATTAAGGTTTTTCATTTTTTTCTCCGGTTTATTGCTTTGCTATTCCTGTTTTTTTGTCATAATAACTAAAAATATTAATAAAATGCAAAGGATTCCCATGTTTGTTTCTAGTTTTACCAAAGAAATGATGAGATAGAAACTCTGTTTTGTATCTAGTCTTTAAAAAATATCTACAAGGGAGGGAATAGGAAGTGGTATCTAGGTAGTGGAAAAGCAGATTAGTTAGCAGTTCATTCACCAAAACAAGCCAAAAAGTGGATGAACATTTTCGAAGAGTTATTAATTATGTTCTACAAGCCTACAAATCTACTGTTCCTAGTAAGTAAAATTCTAAATGCTCCATGCTCTTTTCTACTATCATGCTCCATGCTCAAGAAGGATGCCTTAAATGCTGCAGGTACTAAGAAAGTATTAATGGAATAGCAAACAGAAAATTAATATACTCTTCTGTGCCATGGTACAGAAAGAAATATGTTGTTATTTTTTATAATAGCAATATCTGTTCATACTGTATAAATGGTTTTTAAACAATTTAAAATTACAATATCTGTTATTAAAAAAATGAACAGTACAATGAATTGTCAGTTAACCTCTTCAATAGGTTCTTGGAAACTGTGACTTTGAGTAAAACAATGTATAATGAAAGCAATTTTATCATAGGCTCATTGATATAAACAAGACTAAAAGTTCCTACACTATATTTCTTGTCACAAAAACATCACCAAACTTCTAAATAAAGACTCAAAACACTTATAATATTAAACATTGAAATAAATGTGAGCTATATGTACATTTAAGAAAGATTAATACAACAAGTAAAATAATTATTTACCTTATTTTGGTGATTCAGTGACTGAGCATGGTGATGTCAGAAATTGTCAGGAGTTCCTCCTGTCACCATGCAACTGTGTCATTTATTGTCGTGTATTTATATAATTATTGTAGATTTATTAAAATTTTCATTTTAAAATGATTATTCATTTATTTTCTAACCCACAGATTCCAGTCAAGAGGGATGGGTAGCTGGAGCCTCTCCTGGCAGCACAGAGAACAAGGTAGGAACCAGCCCTGGACAGGGCATCATCCCATCACAGGGTGAACACACCCATATGCCTACACTCTCTCAGACTGGGAAATTTAAATACTGGTTCACCAAACTTGCACATTTTTGGGATGCGGGAGGGGTCAGCCTAAAATAATCAAAAGGATCAGTATCTAATTTAAAGAGAATTTGTTCAAGCACAAAGTGTGAGGCTAGACCATCTGAAAACACCGATGCCAAGATAATGGAGTCAGCGTTCCAAAGTAGGCAAGATTTTACATAGGCAGAGACAGAGGAGTTTTTAGCAGGATTACATTATTTGTATTATACCAGGCTGGCATATAATTATAGCAGTTGATTGGCTACAGGCAGTGTTTCTTTTTGGGAAGGGTACATTTAGCACTTTATAAAGAGGGTGTAATAATCATGAGTTTTCTGTCATCTGGTCTAAGCAAAGCAGGACAAAACAAAGGGGAAGTTAATCTTTAATAAGGGTCGCTAATTAAGAAGGCAAGGAGGTTTTTGTCCCTGACATTGTTTCATTCTCTCTAGTAATTGCACAAGAAGAAAGCAAGTTAATCTGTAATCTGAGAACAGAAGTTGTAATCATATGTGGCTCAGATTACAGTCATATTTCTCTCAAGGCTTAAAACGATTTTTAGAGTTTCAACAGCTTTTAAATTTTATTTCTTTTCGCAAAGGAAACTGATGTACCTGAAGAAAACCCAGGCAGACATGGAGAGAACTACAAATTCCACACAGTCGGTGGCCCTGGCCAGAAATAGATTTCTTTCTAGGCAGTGTTATAACAAAATGACATTGAATGACATGGCATTATTTGAGGAACTACTGTATATTAAGACAAAAAAATGCATTTAAAAAAAAAAATTAGAATTAGAAAATGTAGACATCAAAATGAATGTGCAGAATGCTAGACATTGTTTAAAGGAAATTATTTAAAATCCCTGAAACAGAGAAACGAGAGAATGAGTATGCTCAAAAATAAATAAATAAATAAATAAAGATATATGGAAGACAATTAAAAGGGAAAACCTGTGTCTGATTAGAAGAACCTGATCCAGGAAGTCCAAGAGAAGAGTTTCCTCTAACTATAGGTAAAAAAGAAATTAGATAGAGGCCTGATGTTGTGGATCATGCCTGTAATCCCAGCACTTTATGAAGCTGATGTGGGAAGATAGCTTGAGCCCAGGAATTTGAGATCCAGCCTGTGCAACATGGCGAAACCCTGTCTATATAAAAACTGCAAAAATTAGCTGACTGTGGTGACACACACCTACAGTCCCAGCTATTTGGGAGGCTGAGGTGGGAGGATCACTTGAACCTGAGAGGTAGGGGCTGTAGTGAACTGTGATTGTGCCACTGTTCTCTAGCCTGGGTGACAGAGCAACATCCTGTCTCAAAAAAAAAAAAAAAAAAAAAAAAAAAGAGATGGAAAAAGCAATAGAGACAGGGATAAGGAAGGGAGGGAAAGATAAAGAGAAAATAGGAGAGAGAGATAAAGAGAAAAAAGAAACTGTGAAAACCATTAAGTTAAAAAAAGATGAAATAAATACTTTTCTACTAGTGTTTATAAGTTATTATAAATGTTTCTAGAAAAAGAACCAGGGAATTTATAGACCTATAGTATTGAATGATATTTAATTATTAATGTGAAAAGAACACCGCAAAATGTTTACAGGTAAGATTTCACAATATCTTTAGAGAATAAAAAAGCTATTTCATATAGATATTCTTAGAAGAAAATAAAAACAACCCCAGGATGGACTCTCTAACTCATGATATAAGGGAAATTATAGTTATAAAATGCCATATATGAAATATTTTGGGTTAGATATGTTTTAGAATTTACCATTTGCCTTTAGAGTGGTAATGTCTATATATTTGCAAATGATATAATATTCTCAATAATGTGCAATAGTCTGTTATAGTAATAAACAATCTGTTTATATAAATATTAATTTTCCGTAACAAAATATATAACTATTTACATGAAATTAGAAAAAGACTATTATAGCATTACTATTGTTAAAGAAAACCAAATATGGCCTGAGAAGGATTCCATACTTCTATATTTGAATCCTAGTGAATGAACTGTAACCTAGCTTAATAGACAAAATTAAAAAGCTGGCCAGGTGCAGTGGCTCATGCCTGTAATCCCAGCACTTTGGGAGGATGAGGCAGGTGGATCCCCTTAGTTCAGGAGTTCAAGACCAGCCTGTCCAATATGGTGAAACTCCATCTCTACTAAAAATACAAAAATTAGCTGGGTGTGGTGGCAGATGCCTGTAATGCCAGTTACTCAGGAAGCTGAGGCAGGAGAATTGCTTGAACCTGGAAGTGGGGAGGTGGAGGTTGCAGTAAGCCAAGATCACACTATTGCACTCCAGCCTGGGTGACAAGAGCAATTCTCAGCCTCAAAAAAAAAAAAAAAAAATTGACACCCTAACTTAATAGTATGCACTGGTAATAATAACTGAGTGTTGGCCAATCCCAGCATTAATCATACGTCAACCACTCATAAACTACTGAGTGTTCAAACCACATTCAGTTAAGGCACACGCCCACCTGTACCCAATCTCTTTCTGTACCTCACTTCTGATTCCTGTATGTCACTTTATCTTATTTGTCTATAAATTTGTTCTGACCATAAGGCACCTGGAGTCATTCATTGCTCAATTAAACTTCTTAAATTCAATTCGGCTGAAGTTTTTCTTTTATCAGATGGTGTCAGAAGCAGGATCTGAAGTGGGGCTTCTAGCGACCCCCAGGAGCACTGAGGGAACACACAAAGCACCTGTAGGACCCACTTGTGTCCATTGATCTCTCACAGCAGCTGGGGATCATGGGTAAGCCCCCTCTTGAATTTCAGAGCTCCACAGATTTGTTTCTTGAGCTCTCTGAGTTTCTTTGAGCAAATTTCTGATGCAAACTGGGTTTGGACTGGAGACAGAAACTAGACTGGGTCCAGGAATGGATTTGATATGGGAATTAACTGGCTCAAAACCAGCTAGAGGCCTCTTACATCTGACTGGGTCAAAAAGGAACTGATAGTAAGTAGTAATATAGCAGGAGTTATAAAATTTGACTTTTGAAATTTTTGTGTTCTATCCCTTTGTTTCATTTTTCTTGTGTGCTTAAGTAGGAAAAAAAATTACTGGCTAAGTTAATCAAGAGAACCTGAGAGTAAAACCAATATTTTAGGTCAAATGGAATCCTTCATTTCTGGAAACCTGAATTCCTTGTGGCTTATACTTTAGACTCGGGAGGCAGCAAAGTCTTACAGAAACTGCAAAATCTTACTAAATATAACTTAACAGTGGAATATTCCTAATGAACAATGAATTGAAGTACATTTAAAAATGAGGGCTCTTGATAAAGTCCCTTCTGGCTAAGAACAGGTTTGGCATTACAGGATGTCAACTGCTATTCTGTTTGGAGTAATCTGCCTTGCACTCTTTGCTGATGGCTGTGGTTGACAGGATTAGGTATGTACAGGATCATGGAACATCGGGAGCGTTTTCCTTCCTAAAAGGGGAGAGGAGAGCTGGTGAGACTGCTGGAAAGGATCCCTTTGCTATTGAGAAGCAGCCACCTGAACTTTTCAGTGTCACTGCAATGGCTGGGTCTTTCTCTGGCCTCCCTGATCATTTTGCCTTTTCCACCCTGCCACAGGCAGTGCTTTTCTCTTTCTCCTTTCCCTTTCTTATATTTTCTATTACTCAGGGTGACTGTCTTGCCCAGAGACCATGTGTTAAAACTCCTAGTTGGAGGTTAGACGAGGCCCATTTGAGGGCAAATTTGAACCTTGCCAGTTTGATATCAGGTGCTAAGTAGAGTGGCTAATGTCTGTATTTTATCACATGTATTTTATTCTGGCCAGAACGAAAAATGATAATTTTTCTTTATGAGATGTCTTGGCCCCCAGTGCACAGGTGCCGTAAGCTGAGTCACTAGGGCCTCTCAGTGAAAGGGAAACCAGAAACCTGGCATGCCTACAAGAGGGTAAGAATTTCTTACCAGTCAGATTTTTGGCTTCTCTCTCTTTGTGCAAATGGTTGAATGAATGGTAAAAATCACTGTTTACTTCTTCTGTAAATTTTGTATTAATGAAAAAAAGAATTGTGAGGCTAGTCCTTAAACTGATGTGTTATGAATTTGTTTTACCGTTTGGAGGGGTACCTTAGGATAAAACACAAGTTTAGGACCCCGTAAGCTTGCGCTCGAGATGGCCCAGCACTCTGGTCAATAACAAACTTTCCTGCAGGTCCCTGAAACAAACAAATAAAAAAATCTACATGGGGTCTCTATCTTGTTTTACTTTCTTGGGAGCCTGACCTTGAAACCACATGGCAGTACTTTCAGTCTCTGCCTTCTAGGGAACAGGAATTTTAGGGTTTATGTCATAGTTAGATGTAAAAATTATCTTGAGTTGTTAAAAACCTTTAAAGCTCAAAATTAACTATTCTAGACTTCTTCTGGAAAGTGTGATAGAGACTGTCCTGTGCTGTAGCTCAATAGCTAGGTTCTTGTCCTTTCGCAATGGTGGTCTGAGTTGGATTTCCTGTTTAGAAAAGTAAGTCCTTTCTGGTTTAATATCGGCCAGACCTCTAGTCTCTTTACCTCCACGCACTTCTATATTTGAGTCCTTGTGGATGAACTGTAACCTAGCTTAATAGTTATACAAAATTTATAACCTGGCAGGGCACAGTGGCTCATGCCTGTAATCCCAGCATTTTGGGAGGCCCAGGCAGGTGGATCACCTGAGGTCAGGAGATCAAGACCAGCCTGTCAAACATGATGAAACTCTGTCTCTACTAAAAATACAAAAATTGGTCGGGTGTGGTGGCAGGCACCTGTAATCCCAGCCACTCAGGATCCTGAGGAAGGAGGATCACTTGAACTTGGGAGGTGCAGGTTTCAGTGAGCTGAGCTCATGCTTTTGCACTCCAGCCTGGGCAACAAGAGCAAAACTTCATCTCAAAAAATAATAATAATTAAAATAAAATAAAATAAATTGGAAACCTTACTTATTAGGTAGCAATCCTAAGTGTTGGGCAATTTCAGTGGCCATACTTTAACAGCTCATAGCCTGATGAGTGTTCAAACTGCATTCAAATAGGCACATGCCCACCCGTAACCAATCTTGCTGTTTCTTTACCTCACTTCTGATTTCTGTACACCACTTTACATTTTTGGCCTATAAATTTGTTCTTATCATGAGGCACTCCTGGAGTCTCTGTGATTCTGCTGTGATTCTGGGGGCTGCCCAGTTCATGAATCTTTCATTGCTAAGTTAAACTCCTTTAAATTTAATTTGGCTGAAGTTTCTTTTTTATTACTATTTATGCATATATTGTATTTTGCTAAATTGGTAAATGAAGTAGTGGGATAAATATAAACCGTAAATACTAGAGGTTCTTATTTTTAGTGCATATATTTAATAAAAATTATAACATATGCAGATCCAAACTATCCTGTATCTGTACATATATGTGCAATGCACATTGATTACGAATGCTTGAGGATATTGAAAATGGAGCATTATTATTGTTGCTGTATTGAATCTGGGGTTGGACATCTCTTGATAATGATGGAATAGGGTGCATAGGGATAAAATAACACTACAATAGTTGTTTTTAAAGCCTTTATAAAGACTATTGTATTGTTATCTGGTCCACCAATACGGTTTTCTGTCTAAGTAATCCCACTTTAATTGAATAAATGGCCTTGAATCTCTTGCTCGCTGATAAATGCAGCCTGTTCAAGGGGAGCAGTTAACAGAATACACATTATTACAATATCACTAACAGCGGTTTTATCACCTGCATTTTCATCATTAGTATCTTCATGACTATCTTATGCTTACAATTATTTAACAACAATAGAGCAATTTTTCCATTATGCAAAGAAAACATAACTAATATATCATTATCAATGTTAATCATTTTTTCTATGTCAACTTCTAACTTATTTAAACTTTTGTCTGATAAACTTTTGGAATAATACAAGTTGAGTATCAAAACCACGCAGTTTTGGCACTCAGCTTGTATTACTCCAGTTACTCCATTTGTATTATTCCAAATGGAATAATGTTTCATTTCCAGTATCAATTTCCAACATCATGATAGGACAAATTTTATACTAAAATCATTGTTTAAGTTGCTTATTAACATCTATTATAAATGTATAATACATGAGTATCCTTAAGACCAAATTATTTCAGAAAATCATGATTCCGTATCTTTATTCACTGCAGGAAATATGCAGGACAAAAAGTATTTGTATTGCAATTTCATGGGGATTAAATGTTTTTCATCAAAAAACTCTACTTAAAATATCATTTTGGAGGTAAAATAACTGCTGAAGTCCTAGATTTTTGTAAAGAAAACTAGAAAAGGGATCAATGCTTTTCCTTTTGTTTTGTTTTCTATATTAAGGTATAATTTATATTTGGTAAAACTCACTCTTTTTAGTGAACATTTCTGCAAGTTTTGGCAAATGCTTGCAGTAATGTAACCACCATCAAAATCATCACCCAAACTCCACAGTTCCTCTTTGCAGTCAACCCTTCCTTTCATGCCCAGTTCCAAGCAACTTTTGCTCTGCTCCCCTTTATGTCACTGTAGTTTTGCCTGTTAGAATGCTGTATAAATGGAATCATATATAGCATTTTAGTTCTGACTTCTTTTGCTCAGCATAACGCGAGATTCATGTTACTGAATAGATTAATAATTTATTTCTTTTTATTGAGGAGTAGCATTGTGATATTGCTATTCTGCTATTGTATGGATGTACCACAATATATTAATTCAATAACTGAAGCATCTTTGGACTGTTTCTAGTTTTTAGCTAATATGAGCAAAGTTCGTATACATGTTTGCATACAGGCTTAGTATATATGTTTGCAAACAGGCTTTTGTAAACAAAATTTTTATTTACCTGAATAAATACCTGGCAGTTGGAATGCTGTGTCATATGGTCATTATATGTTCAAGCTTATATAAATGTACCAAACCCTTGTTGCAGGACTTTCTCCTTAGTTCAGCCAAAAATCAGGTTCTTGTCACATGACCAGGAAAGATTAGGTTCGCAGATAGTTTGAAGGGTGAAGGGGAAGGGAATTTATTGGCAGAAAAGGAAAGAGGAAGAACAGCACAGCAAAGTTAGAGGGGTTCCTGTTAACATGCCCCCATGTCGCCAATTGAATCCCATGTTACCACAGGAACAGAAGAGGCGGCAGGGCGCGGTGGCTCAAGCCTGTAATCCCAGAACTTTGGGAGGCCGAGGCGGGTGGATCACAAGGTCAAGAGATCAAGACCATAATGGCCAACATGGTGAAACCCCGTCTCTACTAAAAATACAAAAAAATTAGCTGGGCGTGGTGGCGTGTGCCTATAGTCCCAGCTACTCAGGAGGCTGAGGCAGGAGAATTGCTTGAACCCGGGAGGCGGAGGTTGCAGTGAGCCGAGATTGTGCCACTGCACTCCAGCCTAGCGGCTGGTGACACAGTGAGACTCTGTCTCAAAAAAAAAAAAAAAAAAAGAACAGAAGAGGCTAAACTCCTCCCACTTTCAAATGTGTGTGGTTCCACCCTGTTCTCCCAGTGTGCAGCCAGTTGGAGATTCTCCTGGGACGCTTTTATACTTGGCTGTCTCACTCTGTTCCAAAGCAGCTGTACATTTTATACTTCCAGTATCAATGTTTGAGAGTTCCTGTTGCTCTGTAGCCTCACAAACACCAAGCACTTGGTGTTTTTTCTCTCTCTCTCTCTCTCGCTCGCTCTTTCTCTGTGTGTGTGTGTTTAGTCATTCAATTAGTTGTGTGGTAGTATGTAGTGATGTTTTAATTTTCATTTCCCTGATGACTAATGATGTTGAGCATCTATTGAAGTGTTTATTACACTTTTTGTATATCCCCTGGGTGAATTATCTGTTCAAATATTTTATGGGCTGATTACATACTTCTTACTGGATTTTGCTAAGACTTTATATCTTCTGGATCCAAGCCCTTTTATCCAGTAACTTGCAAGTATTTTTCTCATTGCCTGCGATGTCTTTTTGTTCTCTTAGCAGTGTCTTTAATTTTGACTAAGTACAAATTTTTACTTTAATTTTTACTTCTTTTTACATAGGGCATGTTTTTGGAATTATGCTATGGAATTTGCTTAAATCATGGCTAATTTAATTTTTTTGGATGGTTCCTTCCTTTGCCTAAAATGATTTGCTCACATTTATGTGCTGATCACTGCTGAATAGTCAAGGGATACCCTCTGCAAACATTAGATTCTCTGTGAAGTTTGCTTCTCTCTGGTATTGTGCCTGGTAATTTCTGCCTACCTTAGTCTGTGTGAAACCTAAGCTCCATCTTCTCAACTCAGGGAGTGAACTGAACTTCACCTTGATTTCGCTTCATTGTGTCAGTGCTTGTAAACATGTTAAGTCAGTAAGTGGAGGCATTCCTAGGGCTAACCCCATCTGTATTTTGACTCTCGGCTAACTCTATCCTTTATTGCTTGATTTCCAATGTCTTGAAAACCACTGTCTCATGTATTTTATTTTTTTTGTTTTTGTTTTAGGTTATTACCTGAAATTTCTACCTCCTCAATAAGAGAATATATATTTTATTTAAAAAGGATAATTGAGCTTAATAGTAGCTTACATCAAGAATAAAATATTGAGATCATTAATTGATTTTTTTTAATACTGTATTTGGGCTCTGGAGTACATGTGCACATCCTGCATCCTGTGGGATTGTTGCATAGGTACTTACATGCCATGGTGGTTTGCTGTCTCCATCCCCCTCCACCCCCCATAGCCTACATCAGGCATATCTCCCGGTGTTATACCTCCCCATCCTCCATGCCCCACCAGCTGTCCCCACTCCCTCCCCTCCACACCCCCACCTAGCCCTGTAAGTGTTTTTCCCTTCCCTGTGCCCAAGTGTTCTCATTGTTCATCACCCACCTATGAGTGAAAACGTGGTATTTGGTTTTCTGTTCTTGTGTCAGTTTGCTGAGAATGATGGTTTCTAGGTTCATCCATGTTGCTACAAAGGACATGAACTCATCGTTTTTTATGGCTGGATAGTATTCCATGGTGTATATGTGCCACATTTTTTTTGTCCAGTCTATCATCGATGTGTATTTGGGTTGATTCCAGGTCTTTGCTATCATAAACAGTGCCTCAATGAACATACCTGTGCATGTGTCTTTATGATAGAACAATTTATAAACTTTTGGGTATATACCCAGTAATGGGATTGCTGGGTCAAATGGAATTTCTATTTCTAGATCCTTGAGAAATTACCACACTGTCTTCCACAATGGTTGCACTAATTTACACTCCCAACAACACTGTAAAAGTATTCCTTTTTCTCCACATCCTCTCCAGCATCTGTTGTCTCCTGATTTTTTAATGAACGCCATTCTAACTGGCGTGAGATGATATCTCAATGTGGTTTTGATTTGCATTTCTCTAATGACCAATGATGATGAGCATTTTTACATATGTTTATTGGCTGCATATTTGTCTTCTTTTGAAAAGTGTCTGTTCATATCCTTCTCCCACTTTTGAATGAGTTTGTTTGTTTTTTCTTGTAAATCTGCTTTAGCTCTTTGTAGATTCTGGATAGCAGCCCTTGGTCTGATGGGTAGATTGCAAAATTTTTTTCCCACTCTGTTGCTTGCCAGTTTACTCTAATAATTGTTTCTTTTCCTGTGCAGAAGCTCTTAAGTTTAATTAGGTCCCATTTGTCTATTTTGGCTTTTGTTGCCATTGCTTTTGGTGTTTTAGTCATGAAGTCCTTGCCTGTGCCTATGTCCTGAATGGTGCTGCCTAGATTTTGTTCTAGAATTTTTATGGTGTTAGTTCTTATGTTTAAATCTTTAATCCTTCTGGAGTTAATTTTTGTTTAAGGTGTAAGGAAGGGGTCCAGTTTCGGCTTCCTGCATATGGCTAGCCAATTTTCCCAACACCATTTATTAAACAGGGAATCCTTTCCCCATTGCTTGTTTTTGTCTGGTTTGTCAAAGATCAGATGCTTGTAGATGTGTGGTGTTGCTTCTGAGGCCTCTGTTCTTTCCATTGGTCTATATCTCTGTTCTGGTATCAGTACCATACTGTTTTGATTACTGTAGCCTTGTAGTATACTTCGAAGTCAGGGAGCATGATGCCTCCAGCTTTGTTCTTTTTGCTTAGGATTGTCTTGGCTATGTGGGCTCTCTTTTGGTTCCATATGAAGTTTAAAGTGTTTTTGTTTTCAGTTCTGTAAAGAAGGTCAATGGTAGCTTGATGGGGATAGCATTGAATCTATAAATTACTTTGGGCAGAATGGCCATATTCATGATATTGATTTTTCCTATGAGCGTGGAATATTTTTACATCTGTTTGTGTCCTCTCTTATCTCCTTAATCAGTGGTTTGTAGTTGTCCTTGAAGAGATCTTTTACCTACTTTGTTAGTTGTATTCCTAGGTATTTTATTCTCTTTGTAGCAATTGTAAATGGGAGTTTGCTCATGATTTGGCTTTCTGTTTTTCTGTTATTGGTGTATAGGAATGCTTGTGATTTCTGCACATTGATTTTGTATCCTAAGACTGCCGAAGTTACTTAGCAGCTTAAGGAGGTTTCGGACTGAGACTATGGGATCTTCTAACTATACAATCATGTCACCTGCAAATAGGGACAATTTGACCTCTTCTTTTCCTAATTGAATGACTTTTTTTTTCTTTTTCTTGCCTAATTGCTCTGGCTAGAACTTCTAATACTATATTGAATAGAAGTGGCGAGAGAGGGCATCCTTATCTAGTGCCAGTTTTTAAAGGGAATGCTTCTAATTTTGCCCATTCAGTATGATATTGTCTGTGGGTTTGTCGTAAATAGCTTTTATTGTTTTGAGATACATTCCATCGATACCTAGTTTCTGAGAGTTTTTAGCATAAAGGGCTGTTGAAATTTGTCCAGGGCCTTCTCTGCATCTATTGAGATAATCATGTGGTTTTTGTCTTTGGTTCTATTTATGTGGCAAATTACATTTATAGATTTGTGTATGTTGAACAAGGCTTCCATCCCTGGGATGAAGCCTACTTGATCATGGTGGATAAGCTTTTTGATGTGCTGTTGGATCCAGTTTGCAATATTTTATAGAAGATTTTTGCATCATTATTCATCATGGATATTGGCCTGTAGTTTTTTTTTTTAGCTATGTCTCTGCCAGATTTTGGTATCAGGATGATGTTGGTCTCATAGAAAGAGTTAGGGGGGATTTCCTCTTTTTGTATTGTTTAGAATAGTTTCAGAAGGAGTGGTACTAGCTCCTCTTTGTATGTCTGGTAGAATTCATCTGTGAACCCATCTGGACCTGGACTTTTTTTGGTCCATAGGCTATTAATTGCTGCCTTGACTTCACACCTTCTTATTGGTCTATTCAGGGTTTCAACCTCTTCTTGGCTTAGTCTTGGGAGTGTGCAAGTTTCCAGGAATTTATCCATTTCTTCCCGATTTACTGGTTTATGTGCATAGAGTTGTTTGTAGTTATCTCTGATGATAGTTTGTATTTCTGAGGAATCAGTGGTGATCTCCCCTTTATCATTTTTTATTGCATCTTGTCAATTCTCCTCTCTTTTCTTTTTTATTAGTTGAGCTAGTGGTCTGTCTATTTTGTTGATCTTTTCAAAAAACCAGCTCCTGGATTTATTGATTTTTTGAAGGGTTTTTGTGTCTCTATTTCCTTCAGTTCTGCTCTGATCTTAGTTATTTCTTGTCTTCTGCTTGCTTTTGAGCTTTTTTGATCTTGCTCCTCTAGCTCTTTTAATTTCGATGATAGGGCGTCAATTTTAGATCTTTCCTTATTTCTCATGTGGGCATTTATTGCTATAAATATCCCTCTAGACACTGCTTTAAATGTATCCCACAGTATCTGGTACGTTGTGTCTTCATTTTCATTGGTTTCAAAGAACATTTTTATTTCTGTCTTCATTTCATTGTTTATCCATTCGTCATTCAGGAGCAAGTTGTTCATTTTCCTTGTGATTGTGCAGTTTTGAGTGCTTTTCTTAATCCTGAGTTCTAATTTGATTGCGCTGTGGTCTGAGAGACTGTTTGTTATGATTTCCATTCTTTTGCATTTGGTGAGGATTGATTTACTTCCAATTATGTGTCAATTTTGGAGTAAGTGCAATGTGGTGCTGAGAAGAATGTGTATTCTGTGGTTCTGGGGTGGAGTGTCCTGTAAATGTCTATTAGGTTTGCTTGGTCCAAATCTTTATTCAAGCCCTGAATATCCTTGTTGACTTTCTGTCTCATTGATCTGTCCAATAATGTCAGTGGATTGTTAAAGTCTCCCACTATTATTATGTGGGAGTCAAAGTCTCTTTGTAGGTCATTAGAACTTGCTTTATATGTCTGGATGCTCCTGCATTGGATGCATAAATATTTAGGATAGTTAGCTCTTCTTGGTGCATTGATCATTTTACCATTATGGAATGCCCTTCTTTGTCTCTTTTGATCTTTGTTGGTTTAAAGTCCATTTTATCAGAGACTAGGATTGCTACCCCTGCTTTTTTTTTGCTCTCCATTTGCTTGGTAAATCTTCTTCCATCCCTTCATTTTGAGTCTATGTGAGTCTTTGCATGTGAGGTGGGTCTCCTTAATACAGCACACCAATGGGTCTTGACTTTTTAGCCAGTTTGCCAGTCCATGTCTTTTGATTGGGGCATTTAGGCCATTTGCATTCAACGTTAATATTGTTATGTTTGAATTTGATTCTGCCATTTTGTTACTGGCTGGTTGTTTTGCCCATTAATTGACGAGGCTCCTTCATTGCATCATTATTCTTTACCATTTGGTACATTTTTGCAGTGGCTGCAACTGGTTGTTCCTTTCCCTGTTTAGTACTTCCTTCAGTAGTTTCTGTAAGGCAGGTCTTGTAGTTGCGAAATCTCTCAGCAATTGCTTGTCTGTAAAGGTTTTTATTTCTCCTTCACTTACGAAGCTTATTTTGGCTGCATATGAAATTCTGGGTTGAAAGTTCTTTTCTTTAAGGATGTTGAATATTGGCCGCCACTCCCTTCCAGCTTGCAGAGTTTCTGCCAAGAGATCCACCGTGAGTCTGATGGTCTTTCCTTTGTGGGTGACTCGGCCTTTCTCTCTCGCTGCCCTTAGGATTTTTTCCTTCATTTCAATCCTGGTGAATCTGACAACTATGTGCCTTGGGGTTGCTCTTCTTGAGGAATATCTTTGTGGTGTCTCTGTATTTCCTGGACTTGAATGTTGACCTGCCTTGTTAGGTTGGGAAAGTTCTCTTGCATAATACCTTGAAGAGTGTTTTCCAACTTGGATTCATTCTCCCTGTCACATTCAGGTTTGCCGATCAACCCTAGATTAGGTTTTTTTTCACATAATCTCACAGTTCTTGGAGGTTTTGTTAATTTTTTTTTCACTTTTATCTCTAATCTTGCCTTCTCGTTTTATTTCATTGATTTGATCTTCTATCTCTGATATCCTTTCTTCTGCTTGATTGATTTGGCTGTTGAAACTTGTGTATTCCTCATGAAGTTCTCGTGCTGTGTTTTTCAGCTCCATCAAGTCGTTTATGTTCTTCTCTAAGCTGGTTATTCTAGGTAGCATTTCGTCTAACCTTTTTTCAAGATTCTTAATCTCTTTGCATTGGGTTAGAACATGGTCTTTTAACTCAGAGAAGTTTGTTATTACCCACTTTCTGATACATGCTTCTGTCAATTCGTCAGATTCATTCTCTTTTTTTGTTCCCTTGATGGTGAGGATTTGTGATCCCTGGGAGGAGAAAAGGTGTTCTGTTCTTTGATGGTTTCATCCTTTTTGTGCTGTTTTTTCCCCATCTTCATGGATTTATCTCCCTTTAATCTTTGAAGTTGGTGATTTCAGGAGACGTCTCTGAGTGACGTTTTTTCTGTTGAGGTTGGAGCTGTATCTTTTTTGTCCTATAGAGGGCGTTGCTGGGCTCTCTTGGGTTCAGTCAGGTTGTTGGGTGGGTGGTCCTTCCCTGGAGTTTGTTTGCAGGTGAGATTGGCCCCACCTTCCCGATGGCCTCTCTCCTTCCCCAGCTGGATCTTCCTGGTTGGGGTTAAGCTGGTGTATTTGCTGTCAAGCCCTCTCGTGAGGGCTTCAGTTTGAATTCTGTGGAGATGGAGCCTGCCAGGCCTTATGTTCTGTTTCCCTGCTTTCAACTCTGCCTCCCTCTGTGGGATGGTCCATCCCACTGGCTTTAGTCCAAACTCCCGCCCAGGTCACTGCGACAACTTGCCCAGTCCGGTGGTAGCTGCTGCTCAGATTTGCATTGACTACCCACAGCGCCCCACCATCTGGCAGGGCTCTCGTGGACTGTGGGTTGCAGGAAGGTTGAGATAAGCACAGTATCTGAAAGGGAGCACCAAGGGAATAAAGTCCCCTGACCCTCCGAGCTGGCTGCACGTTTCAGGTGGGGACATGCCCCCTGCCTCCCCGTCTTGATTTGCCCCCCTGGGCAGCTCTCGCCCTGCGGCTCCTTCCCTGGGCCTAACTTCAGTGCCCTGTCAGTCCCACAGAAATGAACCCGGCACCTCATTTGTAGTGTGAAGTCCTCTAGCCCTCTGCGTCTCATTCGCTGGGAGCTGCATTCCAGTGCTGGCTTCTCTCAGTCATCTTGGCACCCCCCATTCCTGAATTGATTTTAAACAATTAGATGATCAGGATTAATCAAACACCTCTAGGAAATCTTTGTTACATATGTGTACTTACACAATAAAATGTGCAAAATGATAAAGTTTGTTGATAAAAAAGATGACCATTTTTACTGTTATAAGCCTCAGCTTCAGAGATTCTCTGTTAAAATTAGTGCATCAGTCTCATCATAATCAAAATTACCCATTTTTTTTTTAGTTTTAGAGTACAAAATAGTTCCTTGTGTGTTCACTGTGTGTTTATTTTTAATGGTGAGCCAAAAATTCCAAAAACAATATTCACGGCCTGAGAACTAGAAATTCTTGAGAATTAGAATAGCATAATAATTTATTTTCTATTGAAGAGATTAGTTCAAATTCACAACTAGATTGAGAAAAAGAGAGAAGCCAGTATTTGTTCTACAACATTTTCATTCTTCATATTATCTTTATTTTTGATACTTTATATTTTATATATCAATTTTTAGTGTGAAATTAATAATGTACTTTTTAATAGCAGCAAATATATAAAGTACCTAAGAAGAAATTTAGAGAAAATATGCAAGATAAAAATAACAAATTATTGAGAGACATTAAAGAAGATCGGAATAAATGGAGATACATAGCGTGTTTTATACAGTTATGCATTATGTAACATTTCAGTCAAAAACATTCTGTATATATTATGGTAGCCCCATAAGATTATGATGGAGCTGAACAATTCTTACACCTATTAGTTGCTATATTACAGTTGTCCTTCAGTATAAGCAGAGGAATGGTTCCAGGACTTCTCACATATACCAAAATCCACACATACTCAACTCCTGCAGTTGGCCCTGTAGAACCTGTATATATGAAAAGTTGGTCTTCCGTGTATATGCATATTTCACATCCTGCAAATACTGTATTTTTAATCCAAGTTGGTTGAAAAAATATCTGCTTATAACTGATCACATACATATTAAATCTATGTTATTCAATAGATAACTGTGTACTTTTTATTGCTATTTTACAGTGTACTTCTGTTTATGAAAAAGTTAGCTGAAAAAAAAAAAACAGCCGACTGGGTGCGGTGGCTCACACCTGTAATCCCAGTGCTTTGGGAGGCCAAGGCAGGAGGATCACCTGAGGTCAGGAGTTCAAGACCAGCCTGACCAATATGGTGAAATCCCATCTCTACTAAAAATACAAAAATTAGCCAGACATGGTGGTGGGTGCCTGTAGTCACATCTACTTGGGAGAGTGAGGCAGGAGAACACTTGAACCCAGGAGGCAGAAGTTGCAGTAAGCCAAGATCACACCATTGCACTCTAGCCTGGGTGACATAGCAGGACTACATCTCAAAATAAATAAATAAAAAGAAAAAAAAAACACCCTTCCTCAGGTCTTTCAGGAGATACTTCAGAAGAAGTCATTGACATTACAGTAGATGCCAGCTCTTTCTATGAGTCCTATTGTCCCAGAAAACCATCAAGAGGGACAAATTGTAAAGTCAGAAGACAATGACATCGACAATCGTGACCCTGTGTAAGCCTAGGCTAATGTGTGTGCTTATGTCTTAGTTTTTAACAAAAATATTTAAAAAGTAAAATAAAATTAAAAATAGAAAAATGTCTATAGAATAAGAACATAAAGCATGAAAATATCTTTACATAGTTGTACAATGTATTTGAGTTTTAAGCTAAGTATTACTACAAAAGAGTCAAAAAATAAATAAAATGTTTATAAAGAAGTTACAGTAAACTAAGTTTAATTCATTATTGAATAAAAATTTTTTTGAAAATAATATAACCTAGGTGTCCAGTGTTCAAAGTCTACATAGTGTCTAGTAATATCCCAGGTCTTCCCATTTATTCATCACTAAGAGAAACTTCTGTGTCTGTATACTCCATCTATGTTAACTGCCCTATACCAGTTACCACTTTCATCTTTTATATAATACTTTTACTGTAACTTTTCTATATTGATATGTTTAGATACACAAATACTCACCATTGTGTTACAGTTGCCTACAGTGTTCAGTAAAGTGGCATGTAGTACAGGTTGGTAGCCTAACAGTAAAGTGTTCTATCATATAATCTATGTGTTTATTAGGCTGTATCTTCTAAGGTTGTATCAGTACACTTTGTGATGTTCACACAGTGACCAAATCGCCTGAGATGGTATTTCTTAGAATATATCTTTGTAATTAAGTGATGCATGTCTGTATATTAACATTTCTAGTTTTAAAAAATTCTGATACTCCAGAACAGATTATCATCAGATAATAATAGAACACTATTATTTTAATAGATTTAATAGAACACTATTTGATAGATTTAATAGAACACTATTAAAAATTCCATCATATTTTTGTGAAATTGACAAGCTGGTTCTAAAATTCTTCGAAAAATGCAAAGGACAAAGAATGCCAATTTAATATTAAAGAAAAACAAAGAATATTTACATTATCAGATACATGCACTAAAGATATAGCTACAGTTGCAAAGACAGCATAGATTTTGTTTGAGTATATACATGCACTGATAGGATATAAAACTCAGAAATAGATCCACAAATGTATAGACAATTAAAATACGATGAGATGCTACTGCAGAATAGTGGGACAGGGATATTATTTTAACAAAAAAACTGATACAATTGAGTATCCATATGGGAAAAAATTAAATTTTACCTCTACTTCACTTTAAAAAATGAAAATTCTAGTCAGATCAATGACCTAATTGAAATCTAAAATTGATCATATTCTAGAATGTAATATAGAAAATGATCTTCAATAACTTATGGCACCAAATGACGTCTAAAAGAGGAAGTAATTTATTATAGACAATTTTATCATTACATTTATTTACTAAAGTAAAATTTGCTAAGAGGTAATTTATTACAGCCAATTTTATCATTATATTTAAATAAATTACCCCTTAGTTTTATCATTACATTTATTGACTAAACTAAATAAATGTAATGATAAATGTGATGATAATACGAATGTTAAATCTAAAAGGAGACTTCACATAAAGGAGATTTTTGTTACGCATATGACAGGGAATGAATAGTACCTACAATATATAAGGAATACACACCAGTCAATGAGAAAAAGGGAGGTAACCACGACTAATGTAAGTTCTTTACATATGAAAAAATGCAAAAGACCAATAAACACATGGAAACATTTTTCATACTATTAATAAACAGAAAAATAAAAATTTAAAAGACAATATGTTGCTATTATTTATCCACCAGAATGGCCAAAATTTCTGCATGATAGATAATTACCGGCAAGGTTATGGGTACCTAGTATCTTCATATTGTGTTAATTAGAATGTAAATTGCTTCAACCATCTCAGAAACAGTTTTACATTATTTAACACATTTTAGGACCCATAAGCTGTTTCATATAGCAATTTTTTCTCTGAAGTACATATGCAAATCTGCTATATATATTCTTCCAGTTATATGAACAAAATTTTTAGCATATTCATTCAATGCAAGAGTTTAAGCAAAGAAAATTAATAAGCAATATAGACTAAACTGTAGTTGAATTTCAGAAACTTAACATTTTTGAAGAAACAAAGCACAGAAGAATTTATGATTTCATTAATCTAAAAGAATTCATGATTACAACCAGAGGAGATTAACTCTAGAATACAGATGTGCATAATCTGATATATTTCTTGATATTTTATTATGATAGTAATCTCTACTATAGCTAGGACAGGAATCTGTTTACTGATGGTTTAACTGACTATGCTACAGAAAACTAGGAAATATTTAGCTCTGGTAACTTGTTAAAACCATAACTAAATCAGAGAAGCAGAGTCAGAACTAATAAAAATAATTCATGCTACTTACCATTTATGGTTAGTGGTCAAAATAAATAGACAAAATATATATTTTTAAATCTCAATTAAAGAGAAACAAATTTATTCCTTTAAGTTTTTAGGAAATCATTCTATTTACTGAAAAACAGATGTTAATAGTTATGTGATGGCATCTAAATGATGACAAAATTAATACAACATAAAATTATCTCAACAAAACTTTAAATTTTTGGAAAATATCTCAAAATATTAATTTCAACAAAATTCTGCTATCAGGAGTTGTACATGCATTGGGAGTTGTACATACTTTACTGAAGTATGTTCCTTTACATTAAAAAATGTAATAACATTTGTAATTATTTTTTCTCATTTATTCTTGCTTTAGTGTTTTTTCTCAATATATTCATCTCAGAATGCTAGAATATTTTCAATCTTGGAGTAAAGCCAATAAATAAATAATCTGTCAGAATCAGTTTCAATGTGGTATAATATGTGGGCTACTAACAAAGAGAGCACACCTGGTTTTTGTGTATTCATAATTTTATTCCATGGAAAAAATAGATAATTATGAGGAAATAGGAAAGGAGTACTTGTTTTTAATATTAATTATTGACAATCAGGTTTTATTGAGGAATAGGATCCAAATATTTTCAAATACCAGGTATCTCTATTTATGTATTTATTTATTTTTAAACTTAAAAAATTATTTTAGGCTCAGGGGTACATGTGCAGGTTTATTATATAGGTAAATTGCATGTCACTGGTGTTTGGTGTGCAGATTAGTTAGTCACACGGGTAATAAGTAAGCATGGTACCCAACAGGTAGTTTTTGATTCTCACACTACTCTCTTCCTTCACCCTCAGCTACACCACAGGGTCTGCTACTCACTTCTTTATGTCCACATGTACTTAATGTTTAGCTTCCACTTGTAATAAAATGTTTTATTTTTTATTCCTATTTTTCTTTAATATATAGAGAAGGGCTAAGGTAACAACCTATTCAACAATTAAGGTGTAACACCTCCTTTAGTTGTTCTAGAAGCCTAAAACTAAAGTGTTCCTTCCTTGATAAATGTTTTACTTTATCATTCATATGTACTAAATAGATAACTTTCATTTTTTTCTTTCTTTGCTTTCTTCCTTGCCTCTCTCTCCCAGCGCCACCAAATTGTCTCTCAAATAATATAAAGCGTTTTATTTCATGGTTATGTAAACTTGGAATGCACTTTCAGTTAACCTAAACATAAGCAGAAATTCACCACTAGATATTAATTGTTTTATAACTTGAATATAAAAAAGTTTTAAAATTATGTCTCTTTTCTGTATGAAATAGCTATAATTTTGGCCCCTTCAACTCATGTCTTCTTGTGTGTCAGTGTTGTTTCTTTCTTTAAGAAAGCATATAGGACTATTATATTATTTTGTTAACAGGTTGGAAAATTATCATAAGCCCTTGTCTTTCATGTAATTATTTGTTCAAATAATGGTTAAATTTATAATGGTGAATATGAAAATTGCCATCTATATTTTGACATTTTTTATAGCGCTTTACCTATACTAGTTTCATTTCTATTTTTATTGCAATTATTTAAGCCATTTACAAAATTCTGCTTTTTAGTTCCGGGCCAGGTGGTTCATGCCTATAATCCTAGCACTTTGGGAGACTGAGGCAGGCGGGTCACCTGAGGCCAGGAGTTTGAAATCAGCCAGGTCAACATGGTGAAACTCGGCCTCTATTAAAAATACAAAGAACAGCCAGGCATGGTGTTAGGTGCCTGTAATCCCAGCTACTTGAGAGGCTGAGGCAGGAGAATCGCTTGAACCCCGGAGGCAGAGGTTGCAATGCAATGAGCCAAGATTACACAACTGCACTCTAGCCTGGGCAACAAGAGCAAAACTCCATCTCAAAAAAAAAAAAAAAAAAAAAAACTATTTTACCATTAGCTTGATGATCAATTTAATAATATTATGTGAACTTCAGAGTTTTTTCTTATACATGTACACTGGAGAGTTCTCATACTTTTGCTCTTATACATTTCCTAGAGTAGAATGGAAAAATCCTAGATTCTACTTTGATGTGAATTCATGAAGGTAGATAATAGGAGTTAAGGAAAAGCACACAAAGACAATTTTTTGTTAACTAATACAAGATGATGTGTGTACATCTATTTGTGAATTTTCATAGATCATTTCCCAGCGTCATTGACTTTGGCATTACGCCAAGCTACATATAATTATATGCAAAATAACTCAAGAAAGGAGAACATTCTGATTATCAAGTAAGTCTCTGTAGGAGCTAAGAACCGTGTCCCCCTGAATGTTCACTGAAAAACTACTGACATGAGGCAGATTGATTTCTAGGAGAAAAGGCATATAAACTTATTTAACGTGTATACACAGGAGGATTCAGAGTGAAGACCCAAAGATACAGGGGACATTTGCCCATTTTTATGTTTAGGTTCAACAAAGTATGGACAGTGATATAGAAATGTGATTACACAAAAAGGGTATGATCTCATGCTAATAGGCTGAGTGGGAAAACCCAGCAATGCCTGCTTAGACTCTTCTTGGCCTCTCTGAGCATGCATTCCTTCTTTCTGGTGTGTGGTGGGAGCCACTCCTGAATGGGGGTCTTATGACCCACAGTCAACAAGTTAAGTAAGATTTCTTTATGGCCTGTTTTTACATAGAACATTTTTACATTTTGTGGCTGGCTTTCAGGAAAAGGGGTTCTGGTTTCTATGGCCTGTCTTGGGAACAGGGAGTCCAGGTTTAATTAAGGCTATCTTCAGGGGAGAATGAGACAGAAAGACAAGCAGGCAGGAGAAGGTCAGAGAAAAAAAAACACTTTTGTTTTTGAGGCTGCTGAGGCCTTCGTTTTGGGGTGTTTTCTGAGCCCCAACATTCCCATAGAGTATGACAGATTGTCTCAAACACAGGAGAGCTGCTGACAATTTTCAATTCCTATCTCTCAGACTGTTAGTAACCCTGAAATATATACTCATTAATTGTGGGAAAAAAGCATTGTAAAAGGAAAATATTAGTTTAATATGTATATAATCCAAACTTATTTTTCTGATATTTCTTTCCTATGGATTTCTTCAGAATTCTAAAAAAAAAAAAAGTTACATTTCCATAACATAATATTCAAAAAAAGATTCTAAGCTAATTCTGTTACAACAGCCCATATCCCAGATTGTAGTTTTTCTTAATGCCCATTATGGGTTTGAATATTAATGACTTCCCAACTGAGGAACTGCACATTTCCATCTGCCCTGAACTCCAAGAACTCTGACTGAAATTCTCAGCTCCTGACAAATATGACAAAGAGGTTGCTCTGAGATGCTCATATGTTCATATTTAATATGTGTTTTTTTTTAATGTTAGCCATCAAAATGGCTGTCTTTCTAAAAGGAGTATCAGTGTAAGCTACTGAAATGAATAAAACTGTCTGTAGTGCAATGTTGTTATGGTGCTGTTACGTAAAAATCTTGATGTTATGTACATGAAATGAACAAACAAGAACCAGAAGAGGTGCATTTTAAAAGCCATTTTTAGGCAAGAATATACAGATTAGCAGGGTTGCAACATGTGTTATTTTTTATAGGATCTCCTTTCATATATTGGTGACTACCGTTTGAAGGAATGCCATGGGGGCTGTAAATTGGGCTAGTCACTTCCACACCTTATCTAATATTATGTACAAAAAATAAAGTGTAGAAGGATCTGTTCTTAAAAGTCTTTTGTTAACAATGCTAATAACATCAGCCTTTAATTTATTAAAAGAATAGCCTCTTTAATATTCCTTGCAGTTAGCATTTTACATCTCCCATCACATTTGGACATTTCAATTTGCATAGATTTGAGGGATTGTTTAATTTTGAGAAATTAAGCTATCGCTTTTAACTTTCATCTCACATAAATTACTTTTATGGCCACATGTTGAAAAGGATAAATGTAATAAATGCTTGGAGAAAAAAACAGAAGTAACTTATTTCTGTTCTTGTAAGTTGCTGTTTAACAAGATATCAGTAATGGAGACAGGTATTTTAACAACAACAAAAAATGACTGTTTCAGTTATTTCTAAAGTACATACATATATATGTGTATAAAATTTAAAAAAAAGTTTACATTTAAACACAAAACCATCAATATAGTTAAGATTGCTAGAGGAAATCATATTATTATCATTGGTAGGTGAATTTATAATATTTTAAAGGGATGATGAAAAGAGCAACAATGTTAGCTATAATTTATTGAACGTGTACTGTTTAATAGATGCCAAGAGCTACGATAGGTGCTTGATATGAATTATTCTTAATATTAACAGAAATCATGCAAGATGGATAGGTTTAGCTATATTTTATGATTATGGAAATTTAAACTCAGTAAATTTAAGTAATTTATCTTAGGATCATAGCAAAGCTGATTTCAAACTCAAGTCAACTTTGTCAAAAGCTCATGTTTTTACCATTGTGTGATCTCAGAAGATGACTTTTAGATGAAATTGAACAGAATAACTGCTCTTTTTTCTACCTTCTTTCCATATTCTCCCCATCTGCATCAACTCAGGAAAGGGATTGCTGAGCCCAAGGTGAATCAAATCTTTCTAACAAGAGTACTTCAGGGTTTAGTCAGAAACATGCACAGAATTTTCAGGGCAACATTTCTGGACATTACTTTTCCAGAAGATGTTCAAAACACATAAACTTACTGGTTTATGAATTTTATCCTTACTGAGACCCCTTTCCAAGAAAATTAAAAGTGGCAGTTAGTAGAGTAAGGAAAAGAAGGTGATGGTGGTGGTAATGTAGCTCCCAGAGGGGTTGTATTTGGATTTACATAACATTATCTTATATGGGAACCTATGAATAGGCTGCTATTTTGATTCAACTAAGAAAAGACAAGAAAAGTAGTGCCTTTAACTCAACATCTTATATTTGTTAGTCTTAGGAAGCCATTCATGATTTTAAGAGCTGTCAGATGCCAAGATAAGTGGCAAAAGGAAATTATATGTGTGCCTTCAATTGCTTCTTATTTTTCAGAGCAATAATCTACAGCTAACTTTTCCCTCCATAAGTTCTTAGTGCAGTCCTATTTCAAAACAAGAAAACATATTAGCAACTTCTTTAACCTTAGGATTCTTATTCTCAAAATTTCCCACTATTTTTCCTTTTATCTCTTGATGAATAAAACACGAGAAACGCAACATGAAATGGTGAGTAGATTTTGTGCATAGTGACAAACATTTGCAAAAACAGAAGTTCCTCCTTTAATTTTTTTATCTACTTACTTCATTCTTTTTTGGTGTCTGGTGAAATTTTAGAGATGTAAAATGTAGTGAATATGTATTTTATATATTGAGTTTAACACATTAGAATATATTCTAATTACACCTGAACAAATTATGACCTCATTTTTTAATCAGCTGAATGACATGATTAGAGATATGAACTAATGTCAAAATGCTCACCGACAAATCAGACACTCCCTTGCAAAACTGATTGTAAATGGAGCCCGATCATCATTAAAAATATCTGTTTTTTGTTTTAGTGCCATGAGCTAGACATTAGCAAATCAGTCTAAGTTTCTAAGAGTCACATGCATGGCTCCTTTGATTCACATGTGTCTGTTCCCTTTTTTTCTGCTGACACTGTGGCTGCTGAAAACACTCCTCTCATTTCTCTCTCACCAATTTCACAACACAGGCAGCTGTCAAGATCAGTGTGGATTCCTCAGAAGTCCCCAGTTGTGTTTCTCAATAAAACTTTCGAGCTAAAAGCTTATGGAACCCCATGAGGGAAAATAAGGGAACCCAAGGCTTCTATATTGCAGAAATGCAAAAACAATTCCTTTAAAAAATAATCCCATGACTTCCACGAATTCTCAGCTCCTCACTCCTCTCCCATGTTGGTGAGCTCCAGTCATCTGGTTGCTTCGTTATTTATTGAAAGCATCTTGGGGAGCAATATGTTGTTTCCCATGGTGTTATTCAATAGATAATGAATTAATGAACAGAGGAGCAAACAGAGTTGTGTATCAGGAGGGAAGCAAAAGAGTTTGTGCATCAGGAGGGAAGTAAAAGAGATTTGTGTGCAGTAGAGAAAAGACCAGGAGAAAACAATAAAGAAAAGTTCCTAATGAATGTAAAAAGAGTTGTTCTGTTGCCATACCTTGCCTTTTTCTGTCACATAACAAAAATACTAAAAGAAAACAAAATAATATGTAACAATCCTGATATCAAAAAGGACAGATGAATAAAGATAAATTGTCATCTTTTGTGTCTTCATAGTGATTTAATAAACACATTTAAAAATACAAAGTAGTTTTAATTCAATCAACTAAAATTATTTAGTAAAAATAAGTAACTTAAGAACATCTAGTCGGTCATCTGTGTGAAAGCCAATATAGTTTATCTATGGTAAACAGAGGCTAATTCAGAGACTTGACGGCATTAAATATTTTTTAATTCAGCAATGGACTCTTTATGAGGTATTACTGTTTCTCTAATGTGAAGACGTTTCCCTTGATCCACTGTTTTCTTTCAGAAGCTCAGAAATGTTAACACTGCTGGATATTCTCTTTCATAAATGTTTCTTGTGGCTCTTTTGGACATGAACAGATCTACAGAACTGTTGCTAAATGATCATTTTTTATCATGTCCATTGTGGTTTAATAGATAAAGCTTATTCATATAGTGTCCAAAACCAATCAACCTCTAGTGAAAAGTGTCATATCAAATTTCGAATGTAACTGTTATAATTAATATAAGAATACCTGTTTAAAAATCAATTATTTCATAAAAACTTACTAAATAGAATCCCATTCCAAATATTTCTTGTTATGAAGCTGAGCATAAGAATGATACTCTCTGATGTTAGACTTTTCTTCTTCAGAACAGAAATAGTTTTTTTCTCTCCACCAAATAGTTTGAAAGGGTTTAGCAATAAGAGAACAGGTAGAAACAATGTTTGTTTATGTATTTATATGACAGGTCAGTGTGCATTTGCATAAAACCAAAGATAATGTGTACACATAGACATACATATACATACGCAGGGGAAGGAATTAGGAAGCCTGCTTTTGGGGCCATCTAAGACTTACAGTGGAAGAAGTCTGAGGATAACTGCCAACGAGTATGAAATATGAATAAAAGTAAAATTGTTTAAACATTTGAAGGTATGCAATTGAAATGGGGAAGTGTGCAAAGAATAGATTATGAATCTATAAGACAAATCAAGACCATCATGAAAAAGTGAGGCATGAAGACCATGTCTGAAGTGTCAGTTTTATTGTTCTTACATATGAAAATTTATGAGTAGCATTAGTTAAAGAGAGTTGACTTTCATAAAACTTGTTAACAATCAACTTAAGCAAATATAATGAATAATCACACATACTTTTGTTATTCATTATTTTGAAAATATTTTAAAATATTTTTAATCTGTTTTAGTTTTAATTTTTTGTGATCTCTTGGTCCATTTTCTTTATTTTTTATTCTAGTTCTTCAGTGGTGTTAGTATTTTATTTTAATTATTTCCATTAAAAGTCCTTATTATTTTGGTTTCATACCCTATTCTTTTTTTTTTTTTTGCTATAGTTATTACTTTTAGTTTTTAATTCTTGTTTGATTTTTTATTTGTATTTTATTTTACTACATTTATTTTCAATATAAATCCTTAAAAATATAAATATAATAATGTAATAATGTTTCTTATTAAAATTTACACAAATCTTGCCTGCAGAGATTTAGAAGCAATTGAGTTAAGGATGTTAACGATAAGCTCATTTTTCCAACTCGATCCCTGAAACTCTATGTATAGGGTCCTTTAATTAATCACCTTTGCAAGCAAACAAATAAAACAAATAAATATTTCCATGGATTTTATGGAAAACTTGCTAGTTACTTCAAGATCTTTCCAGAAGATTCATATTACACTCAACATATTGTTCACTTGAATGGCCAAAGTGTTGAGTCTTGACATGTACCATCCAAAATCTTTATTTGTAGTTCTGTGCTTTGAAATCCATCTGATATAAAGGCCCCAAATTTTGCACAAGCTATGCTCAGAGTCTTCCCTCATTATAAGGCATTTTTAGAGTCCAGAGAAAGGTAAGACAACTGTTCTTTCCAGATAATTCCCATAATTACTGAGCACATTAGAATTCTAAAACTAATGCAGAACGTATTTCCACTTTTCCATGCCTTCAAACCTAACACCATTAGAGAAATCTCAAAATAATGGCTAATAGCAGAATCCAGGCTTCTTCTCTTGCTCCAGGAGGAAACAGGAAGATGTTCTATTGTTTCATGACCATTCCAATGATATTTTCTTCCCAGCCTTTAATTGTGAAACTCCCCACAGCCACACTCTGGTTGAGGGTCTGGCTTTTCCGACATTTCCTATCCAATTTCTTTTACCATTTTCACTGTGATAATTGGCAATGTGAGCAAGAGCACTGATACATTGTCTTGCTTATACAGTATATAACTTTAATTCAGTTCCCTTTCATGCTGAATGCAAAAGTATGCCTTAGTATTTATGAGATGTCTTTAGTGAGATGACATAACTTACAGTTGGCATGAGTCATTGTATTTAAAATAAAAATTTATCTTAAACTTCCAAATGCTTTGTTTTTTTCTCTTTTGCTAGGTATTTATTTTCAGAGCTTGGAAGAACATGGTATAATTTTAGTCATTTATTTTATCTCTTTTAAAATATATACAATCAGAATAAAAATAGAAAGAATAAGCAATATAAGATCTTCAGAATGATACTAAAAAATAGAAAATATGGATAAGAAAAAACATAAAAATGCACACACCACATAGTACATGTAGAAATGGTAAACACCTGCCATATACCATTTCAGATTATTTATCTTGTACATAAAACATTAAATACATCAGTTCATTATTTTAAATGTTTCATATATGATATGTTTCACATTTGCTATAGAGGGCTGAGAGTCTTATATTTGAGTTTTTATCTTTTTCTTTGTCCCGAGTTTTCTGCAGGTCTTGTTGGTGTGGGTGTTTTTAATATAAATGCTTAGCTTCTAACTATTGTATACTTAAATTATCTTAAGAAAATGTATAATATTTCTTCTATTACTAAAATATACTTCATTATTTTTACCATGCATATAAGAAATATTTGTTTATAACTCATGTTACACAAATTATTATAATGAGGGTAAATACCTATGTTATGGTTTATTTCAAACATAAACACGATATACAACTGGCTTTGGCTAATGCTTCTATAGATATCTGTGGGTTTTTGGAAGGGAACCAGTTATTCTACACTTTTTGATGACTACCAAACAGTCTTCTGGTATTAAAATCACAAATGCTAGTTTGGGCCTATTTTTTTGAAATAGATTAAGTCTACTTCCAACATTAAATATTTGGGGAATTTAATGTTTTAATCTGGATTGCTATTTCTCCCCACAAAATTTAGCGTTCTACTTAGGGTATGGACGCTTTAGTTCAACACAGTGAACTACTCTGTATTGAAGATAAAAACTACTACACCTTCTTATTGAAGATATCTTACTCAGTGGTTCCTTCTTCTTTCTTCTTTTCTTTTTTAGAGACAGAAACGTGTCACTCAGGCTGCAGTGCAGTGACATGATCATAGATCACCGTAGCCTTAAACTCCTGGGCTCAAGTGATCCTCCTGCCTCAGTCTCCGAAGTAACTGAGACTACAGGCATGTATCACCAAACCAGGCTGATTTTTAAAAATTTTATCTTTTTCTAGAGGTAAGGTCTCCAATGGTCTCAACTCCTAGTCTTAAGCAATCTTCTCACCTTGTTCACCCAAAGTGCTAGGATTACTGGAATGAGCCATTGTGCCTGACAAAGACAGTGTTTTATGATAACCACTTGGCCTTTGTGTGCAATTAAAGTGGTGATCCCAGCTTTATTACTTTTTCCTGTTCTTTACTATCAGCATCCTTCTTGTGAGATAATCACTTTGACACCCTGAGGTCACTATATTTTGTCATACCTGGTTAAACCGGCTGCTTCACTGCTTGTGTGTAACATGCTTATAATATCAAGGCTGTAAATACATTTATAACAAATGTAATTTTCTCTGTAAAGGCACAGGAGTATCCCTTATTTTCCAATTAGAAATACTAATGACTTATGATTGTGATTATCATGGAATGTATACCTGAAATATAATAGATCATTGATTGTATTAAATTATACTCCTCTTGTGGTAGTAAGATAATAGTACAAGCTTACTATTGCTCACAAATGTTCCATCAAATGCAAAAAGCAAAGGTAGACCTCAGGGATCACTATTACACTACTTAACCTTGGAAATGGTTTTGTGATAACAAACAGCAGGGGCTAATGAGAAATGGCAGCTTTCCACTTGCATGAGGATCAGCCTGGCCATCAGGGCCCAAGGACTGCTAAAATAAAGCCAGGAAGTGAACAGGTTTGAACTCATTCCAGATAAAGTCCAGGGGAATTAATAATTCAGGAAAAGCTAGAATGAGAACAATATAATATGTAGAAAAGAGAATTTTGTGAAATATTGCAATAAACAAAATAGGCAAAATGTTGAATGGTATAAGTAGTAGTGACTTTTGAGTAGGAAAATGTGGGTTTAAATCCTTACGCTTTGGATATTTAGCTGTTTAGACATTTATTTGTTCAGCTGTTTGATAGCCATTTGATAGGCAACATTTGTTAACTTCTCTAACTTGTTGTTTCTTCATCTCTATGTGGCAACTATACCTTCTTAGCAAAAACCATTTAAGACACTTACACATATTTATGTGTGTATGTGTATTTATATATATATATATATATATATATATACATACACACACATACATATAGTAGGCATATAATTAGCCAGTTTCAGGCATTGTTGCTACTGTATCTGAAGCTGCTATTTCTATTATATTTATCCCTACTAATCCTATTATTGTGTGCTGTGTTCTTCTACCTATTAGTCTCTATAACACTGAACAAAAGTTCTGAAGTGAGATAAACTTTCCCATATGCTATATGGAGACAGCATTTCACAATCTAAAACTGGTGATCCATATGTTTTATTTCATTAATTATTTAATATATACTTTTCTTAGAGTTGTAATTAAATACAATTGTAATTAAACACAACTTCTAAAATAGTCTATAGAATTGAGATTTTAGGAATTTGGTACTAATATTCATATTAGACTTGCTCCCCCATTCCACACCTCTGTGAACTCTTTTCCAATATTCCAGTATCAACAAAAATAATCCCAATTACTTGGAAATCCCACAAGATATTTGCTGTAAAAAAAAAGAGCAATGCTATCTATATATAAAAAAAAAAAAAGAGAGAGACCTATGCTGTTACTGACTTGAAAGGATCCCAGATACTCTTCTCCCTGCGTAGCTTCCCTGAAATTCAGAATTCTATATCTTCACACTTGAGCTCCGGGAAGAAAGGGAATTTAGAAGCTGGCATTTGGTTCATGAGGTGCCATGCCAATCTGTAGCCCGTGACCAGGGACTTTCTTTTTTTCTCTTTTTCATCAGACTTAGAAACATATCTTTCAAATGGTCCCTGTCATTTATTCATTGGTCAGTTCAATCAAGGAGGGAAAGGAAATATTAGTTGGATTCTAAACCTCAGAAAAGTTTTAGAATTTTTGTTTACTTTTTACCAGAGGTGACGTCAAACGTAGAAATGAGAATTGAGTTAAACTCAGATTAAATATTTGGCATTATCAGATGTATATATTTACCTTTAAAAAAATCACCTGTTTTTATTTTCAAGATTATGATTAGAGGCTTTTAGCATGCCTCAGCCACTTGGAAATAGCAAAATAATACATAAAGGACAACTCTGTGAGATGTATATATTTTATTTTCTTTATTTTTATTTTACTTTAAGTTTCAGGATACATGTGTAGAACGTGCAGGTTTGTTCCATAGGTATACATGTGCCATGGTGGTTTACTGCACATATCAAACCATCATCTAGGTTTTAAGCCCCACATGCATTAGGTATTTGTCCTAATGCTCTCCCTGCCCTTGCTCCCCAACCCCCGACAGGCCCAGGTGTAGTTCCACTCCCTGTGTCCCTTCCCACTCTATTCCCAGGCATATCTCCAGGAACTGAAAGCACCTGCTTACCCAGAAAAGCAGCATGAGCGGACTCACCCTTCCAGTGCAGAGACCATGGTGCAGTGGGACCCTCTCTATTCCACACTCAGGCATTTCTCCAGGCAGTTGGAGTACCTGAATGCCTGGATCTGCAGCCTAAGCAGCCTCACCTTTCTTGTGTAGAGACTATGGTAAAATGAGGACTTTTCTGCTCCACTCCAAGGGATATCTCCAGGTATCTGGATAATCTATATGTCTAGATTAGCAGTCTGAGCTGCCCCACCCTACCTGTGCAGGGATTGTAGTGCTGTAGAGTCCACTAAAGTCCATAACCAGGCAGATCTCCAGTCAGTTGGAACATGCACTCTCCTGGAATAGGAGTTTAGGCTGTCCCTCATCCCTGTGCAGATAACTTGGGACCGAAGAGTTTTCCCATCTCCATGGCTAGCCATACCTCTGCACACTTGGTGTCTCCCCACTGGATTGCACCTTGGCACTGATACTTGTGCCTACCTTGGGGAGACCTGTAGGCTGACATGCCCAGTCCGGCCCCACCCGCCTTTATCCCACCCTCCAAGGGCTGAACAGGGATTTCAGACCACTGTGTACTCTATCAATCAGTCCATGGCCTCAGGAAACAGAGAGCTACTCTCAGTAAACAAGTGTATACCCAACTGTGTTGGCTGCTGCTTGCTCTTACCTATAAGTGTCATCTACTGGCTTATAGGGCAAACTGCACAACCTAATATAAAACCTGCTGACTTAAATACATAGAGCTTACAGAAGCAAAGCCAAAATACCCTACCCACCATTCCTAAAGCCACACAACTTAGGGAGGAGGGGAAGGGAAAGAGAAGGAAAAATAAACCAACATATTATAGGGAAAGAAAGGCAAAGAAAAAATCCTGTCCACATAAAAGAAATTACAGCAATTAGAAGTGATAATATCTCCAGCTGGGAAGGAACCAGCACAAGAATTCTATCACCATGAGAAATCTGAGTTTATTGACACTATCAAAAGATAGCACTATCTCTCCAACAATAGTCTCTAACGAAAATGGAGAGTCAGAAAAGACAGATAAATAATTCAAACCATGGATTGCAAGGAAGCTCAAGAAGACCCAAGACAAGGTTGAAAATCAACACAAAGAAATTTCTACAGCAATCCAGGATATGAAGGACAAGGTAAACATCTTAAAAAGAAGTCAGAGCTTCTGGAAACAAAAAATTCACCTTAGGATTTTCAAAATACAACTGAAAACTTTTTCAATAGACTGAAGCAAACAGAAGAAAGAATTTCAGAGTTTGAAGGCTGGTCTTTTAAACTCACCCAGTCAGACAAAAATACAGAAAAAATTAATTTTAAGAAATGAACAAAATCTTCAAGACATATCACATTATTGCTATGTAAAATGACCAAACCAATGAATGATTGGCATTCCTAAGACAGAAAGAGAAAAAATAAACAACCTGGAAAACAGACTTGAAGGAAAAATTCAATGAAATTTTCATAATCTTGCAAGAGAAGTAGACATCTAGATACAATATTCAGAGAACACTTTAGAGATACTTTATAAAACAAATAT
Source organism: Sapajus apella (assembly GCF_009761245.1). Classification (NCBI taxonomy): domain Eukaryota; kingdom Metazoa; phylum Chordata; class Mammalia; order Primates; family Cebidae; genus Sapajus; species Sapajus apella. The sequence continues at coordinate 4,200,794 of NW_022436995.1, forward strand.
CACCAAGGCGTACGGTTACCATAGTTAGTCCAAGGCCAATGCCTCTTAAAGGCAGCTAGAGTAAAATGTCTGATCAGATAAAAAGAGAACTCCATCAGGTAAACAGTGGACTTCTCAGCAGAGATCTCACAAGCCTGGAGAAATTGGGGTCTCTTTTCAGATTTCTTAAAGAAAAGAAATTGTAACCAACCATTTCATATGCTGCCAAACTAAGCTTCATAAGGGAATGAGTAATAAAAACTTTTTTCAGATAAGCAAGCACTGGGAAAATTTGTTACCTCTTCATCAGCCTTCCAAGAGATCCTGCAGGGAATTCTAAACATGGGAATGAAAGACTGATACCTGCTACTACAAAAACACAATTACATAGCCCAGGGATGCTATAAAGTGACCACATAGTAGAAGCCACAAAGCAATAAACAACTTCATCTTAGGATCAAAACCTCACATAGCCATATTAAACTTGAATGTAGATGATCTAAACACCCCCACTTAAAACACAGAGAGGCGAGTTGAAGGAAAAAAAAAGACCTATCTGTTTGCTATCTTCAAGATACACATCTCACACATAAGCAAATACATAGGCTCAAAGTAAAGGGTTGGAGAAAGATCTATCACTCAAAGAGAAAACAAAAGGAGCAGGGGTTGCTATTTCTTGGGGGATGGAGTCTTGCTCTGTCGCCCAGGCTGGAGCACAGTGGCATAACTTCAGCTCAATGCAACCTCCGTCTCCCGGGTTCAAGCAATTCTCCTGCCTCAGCCTCCCGAGTAGCTGTAACTAGAGGAGCCCACCACCATGCCCAGTGGTTTTTTGTTTTGTTTTGTTTTGTTTTGTTTTTTTGTATTTTTAGTAGAGAAGGTGTTTTACCATGTTAGCCAGGATGTCTTGATCTTCTGACCTCATGATCCACCCGCCTATGCCTCCCAAAGTGCTGAGATTACAGGCATGAGTCACCGCACCCAGAGTTGCTATTTTTATATCAGATAAAACATACTTTAAGCCATCAACAGTAAAAATGGACAAAGAAGAACATTACACAATGATAAAGGGTTCAATTCAACAAGACTTAACTATCCTAAATATATATATATGCTCCTAACATATCAATCTAGATCCATTAAACAAGTACTACTAGATCTATGAAATGACTTAGACAGGCAAACAATAATAGTGGGGGACTTTAACACCCAACTGACAGCATTAGACAAATTATAGAGGCAGTTCATGTGGTGAGTAATACAAATAAAACCAACACTGTGGCACACTGGAGAGGCTTCTGAATTGAAAAGGTAAATTTCTGTGTTATAGTCTTTGCCCTATCACTAATCAACAGATAAACCCGACATGTCATAAAGTCATGGAATATGAAGTAGTTCTATATGTCAAAACTTAAGTGGGATCAGGGTGGAGGAGGTTGGAATGAAGTGGAAGGAGTAGTAGGGTTATGAGATCCAAGGCCAGGCACCAGATCTTAGCACCAGATCATGTCATACTTCAATGGGAAATGTTTAGAGACTTGCAATTCATGTAAGAAGTGATGAGGAGAGAAAGAAATATTTTAAATTTGACATTATCAGTAATGTAATTTAAACAATCACTAGCCAGGCTGTCGAAGATAGTTTACATTGTACTTGAAGACAGAATACTAAGCAAGCTGTGGCAGAAAGCTGAATAGAGTAAGTCATAGTAATGGAAACATAGAAATGGCGAAGACTTAAGAAATATTAAGACATTTAAACTACAGAACTTGATGGTTAGATATAGGAAGACAAGACATGGGATCAGATTTACAGGTTTTTCTTTTTTTTAGGATGAATGATTTTATGATTCACTGAGATGGCAAATACAAGAGGAGTACGAACAATGACTAAGAAATATAGAACATTTTTCTTCATTACTTAACAAACTAGTAATTCTAGTTTTATGTTCTACTTTTTTTATGGAAATAGTAATTTGATATTTGTTACACTTGTTGGATAGAGCCAATCAATTTAGATCTATAAAGGACTTGTGATGTTGCATTCATGCTTTACAGAAATCTCCATGAAGAGAGCCTCTTTGGAGAACTGAGCAGTTTAAACTAAATACACTAATTTCACAGCTGATGACTTGAATAATCTAAACAGGCTCTGTATGACAGCCTCTTGTTCGACATTTCAGGGGGATTCTATAATTAAATAAATTTCCTAGAAGAAAGCTGTTAGTCTTTCAGTTCTGGTTGGCTCTAATCTGTGGAAAGACTCTGATAACCAGAAACACAGGATTGAAAATGATGCATGAAATAAAATGCACAAAATATACTGAAAAGTGAAAAGAATGATGAGTTTAGATATGCATAGTGGTTATCAATCTGTCTCTTTTCCTAAAGAACCACATGTGACAGAGACCTAGTATGTCTTCCAGTATACTTATGCTGTCCGCCTTAATCCATGCTCATGCTGGCATACCCAATAAAAAAGGAATTGTGGTTGTTCTACCTCTTCGTGAAAAATCAAAAAGTTTCATCTTACCTAATTTCTAACTTCCTCCCTGCATTTTGTTATATAAATATCATGCAAACCAGGAGATAAGGGACATATAATACAGTGAATGGCTGCCAAGGAGGTGAGAAATTAGTAGACAAGAAATGCACCAACATGAAAACAGCCTGGAATTTGACATTAGACATATCTGGGTTTATATCTAGGCTGTGAGACTTTGTGGCTGTGTGGTGATGATCGTATATCAACATTATTTTCCTCATGTAAAATAGAACTAATATTGAACGCATTTTAGAATTAGTGGGTTAAAGCAATTCGACACATATCTTAAATTTAATAGTATTAGAATGACATCATTAGAACATTTATAAAATAATTAGTTTAACACAAATACTACTTAAGATAATGTTAATAATGCTTGGAGATATTTGTTGTTTTGAAAATGTTAATACCTTTAAGTATGTTTGCTCAATTCACATTTTTTACATACAGTGTAAGTTTTTTAGTTTAGTATGTCTCACTTTAAACACCATGAGCTAGGCTGTTTTGCATTGCTATAAAAAATACTCGAGGCTGGGTAATTTATAAAGAAAAGAGGTTTAATTGGCTCACAGTTCTGCAGGCTGTACAAATGTGGTGCTGGTGCCTGCTTCTGTTGAGAATCTCAGGAAGCTTACAGTCATGGTGGAAGGTGAAGGTGGAGCAGGCATCTCACATGGCAAGAGCTGGAGCAAGAGAGCAAAGGGGAGAGGCCACACACTTTTAAACAACCAGATTTCCCATAAACAAACTGAGCAAGAACTAACTTATCACCAACGGGATGGTGCTAAGCCATTCCTGGGGAATCCACCCCTATGATCCAATCACCTCCTACCAGGCCCCATTTCCAACACTGGGGATTACATTTCAACATGAGATTTGCAGAGAACAAATATCCAAACCATACCACACCATATTTGTAATAATTTCAAAGTTAAAACTTAAAGGGAAATTAAAAAAATAGTATCAATAAAAATTATATAGGACCAAGATAACCCTGGGACTGAAATATCCAATATTTAAAATTATTTTAACTTTAAAAACAATTATGTAGGTTTAATATATAAGTGAGCCTTCAATGTACTCTGCTTAGAAGAGTTAAATAAGAAGTACAGAATTACTTAAAAACTGTGGTGTACTGAATTAAGGATATTCAAGTTTATTTTACCAATCTTTGTTGGTTATCATACAATCTCCACTATACATCTTCTATAGAAAATTATCTTGGATTTTTGTATATTTATCTGTGTGTATGTTCCTGTCTATATTAGAGGAGAGATTGTCTTTTTCCTCTGAAATACATATGCATTTTTCATTTCTATTTGAAAAATTCCAAAATGGAAAAATATACAAATGATATTTTTAAAATTTGAAGTGTTTCATGCTTTTAGAATAAATTGTTTTTTAACATTATTATTTTGATACCATCATGATTTAGTTTTTAGTATTGCTGCCCAGTTAATAGGTATTTAAAAAAGAAAAAATAAGAGGAGAAAAGAATTCATTAAAAGGAAATAAAATCAGAAAAAAATGCTGGAAATTTGATGTAAATAAATCTCCCAGATAGACTTTTCTCAAGAGCTTTGAAAGAAGTCAGGAGTGAAATCTTTAGCCAAAGTACATTACCTGTTGGAGTAAAATCTGCAGTGTCAGGGTACAAAATCCTGCTAATGTTATCAACACTCAGAAGACACTCTGCAAACACGATTGTTGAGATTTCATTGTCTGGTGTCTATGTTGGTGTAATATATATTTTTAAAATGTATTATGAGAAAGCAACTTCAATTATATAAGCACAAGTATACTTACTAAACTTTCCTTCATAAATTAATTTATCTAGTATTTCAAAGGATTTTTTATATGCTGCTTTTCCAAAGATTAGAAATATTTCTCTTTATTGGTAGATTATTTTCATTATGTGTACTCTATAGAGACAAGAGTTAAAAAACAGTTTATATGAATAGATGTCAATGCCAATAGTGATGCTTTGCTGTAAACCATGTTGTCTTTAGGCTTACCTATATTTTAAAACATTATTAGGAAAATAGAGTACAAATAGCAGAATTCCTTAAGAGTTTATGGAAGGTTAGATGACACATTTCACATTTTGAAATACACATTTAGTATTTCACAGGGTCTTTTTTCCATGCTCTTTTTCCAAAATTATGAAATATTTCTCTTTGTGGGTGGGTTATTTTCATCATGTGTACTCTATAGAGATGAGAATTAAAAAACAGTTCATATACCTAGATGTCAATGTCAATAGTGATGCTTCACTGTAAACCATGTTGTCTTTAGCTTACCTATATTTTAAAACATTATTAGGAAAATAGATTACAAATAGTAAAATTCCAGATATAAAATAATTTTAAGAGTTTATGGAAGGTTAGATGGCACATTTTAGGCATGGAAGTCATTGCCAAATGGGGTTACCTATTCACACATACACACACACATAAATGTACATAATGTAGGACTCAAGTACACTGGTATAAGAACTTTTTTTGTCACATAAAACCAGCAGGTGACAAATTTAATAATATCATTATCCAAAGTGACCCTTAAAGCTGAAAATACAGACCCAAAAGCACTGAACTTAATTTAGGAGTTAGCCAGGTTTTAACATGAAATTAGGGATGTGTGAAAGTTCTCAAACCTTGGAAAATTTCTGGACTAGATGGATTATCAAGTAGACACAGGGCATCATTAACTTACTTACCTGATTATATAGTCATATTTGTCTAATAGCCAATTTTGTCACTGTTATAAATATATGGAAAGAAAATCAACCTTAAATGTTTGGGATAACATTTAGTATTTAAGTAATAGTGTATTTAAATAGGTTATTTGGTGTGTTCGTTACTGAAGCTACAAAGATAGATGTCTCCAGTAGGAGACATCTCAGGTTCTTTAAGGTCACACAGTTAGACATTAAACAGAGCAACACTTAGATAATATTACATCACACTCTTTACTCATGGCTTCAGTCATGATACTAAATGTGAGTGCCCCAAAGATGCATTTTACCTAGTGTTTTCTGGAAGGTAAAGACTGCTTTGAGGTACTAGGGATCTGGATCCACACTAGGGAATCTCCTGGGCCTGATTCTGTATAATGGTTATCCAATCCTTTATCTTATAGTTTGATTTCTCTTTAATCTAATGAGTAAACAGCTGAGAGGGAGTTAGGGGGAAGTGATCACCATTTGTTTGATATAAAAGTATGGCATGTAAGAGCTAATTTCTCCTATGAACAGATTTTCTTATAGTCTCAAGTAAGAAAACATCTTTCAGGGAAAAGGGAATTCTCATTCCTTAAAAGGAAATGGCACAAACACATATATTTGGTGGTAAACCTGAAATAGGTACCAAAAGTGAAATTAAAATTGGCTTCTCCAGGAGGTAGCATGGAAAATACGAAAGGAAGAAAAATGGAGAGTAAAGCAGTTTCATTTCTTTGAATTTTCTTGAGAGATGTTAAATTTCAACAAGATGTTTTGTTTTCAAAACATCTGCCCAAGTATGTTCTCCTGTGAGTTTTACAATTGCTTTGATAGTTAGCACTGCTTCTGTTTTTGCATATATGGAACTCATTATTTGTCACAGTGGGAGTGGGTACATTTACATTTCTTCTTGGCTGCAGAGGAAAAAAACTGTGCTGCTTTATGACAGTACAAAGAGGGGTCAAAGAGATCCAGATATTAGAATCATTTCCAAACACGTGGTGCTTGCTATTCCTTAAGTAGCAGTGTGACATTTATTTTAATGCTATTTAAATGCATCAGATTCTGCCACACTCTTCCCCATGCATGTATTCATGAGAACGTCTACATTTTGTGCATAATGCATGGAACTTTAAGCTTATCATGTCCCATTTTTACATAGTTATTAAGTATAAAAATATGTTTTCATTAATCAGCTGGCATTTAATTAATATAAAATATCCATCTGATTAAATCTCATTTAGTTGCCTATTCAAAACAGTGACATTTTGTGTGTTATTGGACAACCTTACTGCCCACACAGATGGCATGCAATAAAAACATTAGCCAAATATTATACCATAACTGGTTGAACAAACTGAAGCACATTCATCTTAATAAAATATAATATAGATCAGGCCTCTGCAGAATATCCAACAAATAAATTATTACCAAAACAGATTGGTGTTCACTCTCGCATATGCTGCCAATTGAACATATTTTGCCTTTGTGTGTGTAACAAGCAGATACAGATGTGTAATATTCTGTCTTTGATCTTGAGCCCATTTTACTTAATATTAAAGAACAAACACAAAAGCAGAGAGATTATAGAGTTATGAATTTCAGCATATCTTATGACCACTTGGGATACTCATCATTAAGTATGCTATTAAAATTATTTAAAAGAATTATTAATTACCATGTGAATAATCATTAGTTAAAGAATATCCTTTTTTCGTTAGTAGTAAGATATTTGGACAAAAATATTCCTAAAATAAAACACAATTCTTAGTCATAACAAACATTCATTATTAGTATTAATCTTACAGTTGTTAACTAGATTATGCCTAAGTTTTTATCTAGGTTTTATCTAGATTATGCAATTAAATACTCACTAAAAATTGAAAAAAGTATTAGTTACCATTTATACTTTTCTGATGAAGAAATGTAAGTATAAAGAAATAAATTAAATTTCCCAACATTATACTAAAAATATCTGGTTGTGAGGGTTGGATTCAGACATAAGCAGACTAACTCCAAAACCCATAATTTAAAGAAACAGCTGTACTTTCTCTTCAAATTTATTCACTCAAAGCCATGACATCAGTGTTGATCTTTATTATCACTCTCCATAGAACCACCTCATGTAATAAACCATAAGATCATCAAGTAAAGAAATAATTCTTATTGATTTCTGTAACCTGGATCCCTAGCACATTGTCTAAAATAAGAATAGACATTCAATATGCTTAAATGATTGAAAGACTAAACGAATGAGCTACTGATGGTTGAGTTGCTGATATACATGGTGGTGTCCTGGGAAACAATGACTTTTTAAGACATCCTTGTTTGTTGTATTCTCACAAATATATGCTGATTTGCTGAACTGAGACTTAAAACTCCAAGTCCTTGGAAATGCACATATATATAAATGTATACAACTACACACATACTCATACATACACATAATACATATATGTGCATGTGATATAGATGAGAATATATTTTACATATTATTATACTGAATAAAAATATTGAATTGAGCTGTTTGCTATTTGCAATAGACTCTCTTACTCTTGTCTCTTCAGTTAAAGGAAAAATTGTTTAGAATATAGTTTTAGAAACTGAATGCATTTTTGCAAATGAGTGAAGGCAGTAATTGCTGACTTATCACCTTACCTGTGACAGGAATTTCTCTTAGCCATTACCTGGTATAATAGCTTTTGTTTCTCAATTTTTCTCTAATGATGCAGCTCTATTTATCCTTTTTTTCTGAATAAGAAGGGTAAGTTGGTTAAGATTATATAAGCAGAGTATTGATAATGAAGAATTACATGGCACAGTGGAAACCATGTACTAAATAGCACCTGATGCTTATATTTAAATACCCATATACAATTATCACAAACCCTAAGATTTATTTCTATTTAATTTCCCCATGCTTTTAATTAATGGAGATATCAGGCATATTTTCAGTACTTTTTAAAGCAATGATCTGTGTGGTCCACAGAAACACATTATTCACCATAGCATTTCTCTAAAATATGATTTGGTAAAGTTATAATCTTTCTACTTCTTTGTTCATCATTCAGGGAATTGTTAAGTCTAAAATTTCCTTCATTAGCAGAAGCATTTCCTTGGTAAGTATTAGTCTATCTGATCTCATTTTTTCCCAACTCTCTCTTCTAATCCATTTTTAACATCACCTCTAGATTGATGTGGCTTATAAAATGTCTTCATATATAACTATCTTCCAAAAACCTGTATTATGATCGTTGCTATAAGGATAAGCTCTAAGTTCCTTCTCACAGCAAGAAATGGACATCAAAGTTTGATTTTTTTCTCACCACCTTTCTTCTTAACTATTATTAACTTTGTTCATTGGCTGCAATATTCTTCCCTATTTAGGATTTGTCTCTGAGACAAAAAAGACCAATTGAATGGGCCTCAGGATCTCTTGTGATTTTGGAGATTCACAAGAGATAAAGTCAGATTGAAGTAGCATTCCAAAAAGAAATTACAAGAATATTTCTGAAACAAAGACACAAGGCTATATTCAAGAGGAAAGCTGTGTTAATAATCAGAAGAGAGTTATGTGCAGAGGTCTGCTGAGAAGGCAAATATCAGAAGAAGTAGCAAAGTCAGTGAACTGGAAATCTAAGAAACATAGGAACAAGAGCAAAGTATGAATTCAATTAAACAGTATGAGTTATTCATCCAACTGTGATATATTATAAGATATCCTTTTATTCAGTACCCACACACTGGATTTAGGTGTGGGTGGGTCATCTCAGCTGTTTAAACACTGAGTTGGAGCCAGCTTAATTAAATTCACTAAGACCCTCCTTTATAAGACTCTTCTAAATGTGCTCCATGAAAGGCTGTAGGACATTTTAAAAATCCTTTAACAGTAAAATGTGAGCTCTTCCTGACCCTCAAATTGAACTGACATCTGTGGCATCATGAAATAAGAACCACTTCTATGGGACACTGCAATTCTTTTTTAAAAACTTTAATCTTGATTGTCAAGGCAGAATTGTTAAAATGGAATTATGAAATCTGGGTTCAGAAGAAAACAGTAAAATACAGGTTGGATATGCTTGAGGGTGAATTAACTTTAAGCTCTAAAGTTGGGGTTGATAAGACTTTATACATTACCTGGAATGGGCCAAAGTAGCATGGCCAAACACTGGAATGGGATCCTCAGGAAAAAGCATTTCACAGAAAGGCCTGGTAGCAGGGCTGCTTTCTAGAAATGGCCTTTTAGAATTTTATAAGCCTAGAGCATTTGGTTGTCATAAAGCTTTCTCATTCTATTTGACATTTTAGGAAAAACAATCAAGGGTAAGGGATTATAATTGCCTTGTGGTGAGTTGAAATTTACCTTGCAACTTTCACAGGCAGGCTTGATTATGAAGAGAGGTTCAACATAATTATCTGATTGGGAGGAGACATATCACATAAGCATGGTTAAAACATTAGTAGCATCTTCCATCTAAATTTTGGTCTGAAAGGAGCAAATATTGGAACCAGTAATTTCTAGAGGGACATGAAAAGAATTAAACTGAGAAGCATGTCCAAGAATGCAAGTATGCTATAAAATTTATATTGCTGTTTTAATAGCATATTCTTAATTATTTTAAGCATCTCTGTTGCTGTGTAGAAATGTGAAATAGAAATATTGATCTTATGTAATTTTGTAAACAGAAAACCTCAATGGAACTATGGATTTTATTGGAAATTATAGGAATTTTACAAATAACGTAGTCATTTGTAATGAATACTGAATAGCAAGTTTTGTTTCTTTCCAATCCTTATAACTTTCATATTAAATTATCACCTGGCTACGTCCACAAATACATGTTCAATAGGAACTATGTTAGATTTTGACTTTTGTGGATGATTTTAAAATATTATCATATTCTTCACTAGTGTTATAATTGTTGTAATGTTTGATAGGTACTTGTTTTCAGATTTAGCATGCTGCCTTCTATTAATATTACTAATTTTGTAAGTTATAATTTTTTATTAGTTTCGAGAATGAAAGGTGAACTATATTACTTTGCATCATTTGAAACATTTTTTCCTTTAAGCCTGTTGTATAATCAGTTACATATTTTTTAGTAGTAGTTTCATTGTCTTTTAAAAGTCATCCTAAATTTGATGGTTATTTGTTAAAAGCTTTGCATCTATCTTCATTAGTAAGATTAGTTTGTAATTTTGTTTGCTTTAACAATCAAGATTATCTTAGAGAGATGAAATAAATTATTCTTTCTTATTTGGAAGAATTTATATAAGACTCAGATTAGCTCTTCTTTATTCTTAACTGTTTTTTCAAGTCCTTAATGTCTCTGTAATTTCAAAGCCTTTGTAATTCTTTGTAAGATTTCATGAGTTATATTCTTTCCACAATTTTATCCATTCATCTATTTTTAAATTTAGTCACAATTATTTTAATAATAACATGCCATATTTTTTCCACCTTTGAAACATTTTTATTTCCAAATTGGTTCATTTGTCTTCAGTAATTAATTAATATCACCATGTGTTGGGCTTTATTACTAGTCTTTAACAAAACAACCTATGCAGTGATATCAGCAAGATAGCAGCATAGGAGTTTCCCTGTTCATATTCCCACAAAGCAACAATAATTTTACAGCCATCCATGGACAAAAGAGCCTCTTTAGGAGCTTTTGGATTTGGGTAGGAAACCTGTTGAAGCCCAAGACCTAGGAGGACTTTTTTAAGAGGACAGAGCCCACAGGTGATAGGCTCACTGACTATACCCCTAAATTCAGACACAGGACAGCCTGTCACCTGTCACCCTGTGGATTCAGCTACAGTCCCATTTGGCCTTGGTCCTGCTACCAGAACCAACCACCAATGAATCTCAGAGGAGCCATGCCCACTCGTGCTTGTAAAACAGGCCCACTGACCTTGATTCCAGCTGTGGACCCTGAAACTGCCCTGTGATACAGTTTCAGCCCCTCTCAGCTGTAGTCTGAAAGTAGTCTTGCTCACACAGGGAACTAGGGCCCATTGTGTCTTCAGGACAGGCTTGTAGACCCCAGCCAAAGCACATTCTGAAATGGCCCTATAACTTGGCCCCCAACCCTCAAAGCTGTGATCTGAGAGTAGTTCCACCTGCTCACTGTGACTCAGTTCCAGACCCTCTCTCCCATGGTCTAGGGCCAAAGACTCAACCAGTGACCCACTGGGAGCCCTCCCAAGGAACAGAGGAAGTCACACTGTCCACATACCTGATAACAGACTTGCTGTCTATGTACCTTAAAGTGCACCCTCATCCCAACATCAGCCCTACTGATAAAAGTATTAGAGGCATTCCAGTCTACTAAGAGAAAAGACAGCATCAATGTCCACTTGAGCCCCTAGTAACAGGCCTGCCAACTGCAGACCCCAGTGTGAACCCAGTAGCACCACATGATCCAGCTCCAATTCCACCCAATCGTGATCCCAAAGGTAATTACATCCGCTTGGGAATGCAACAGGAGAAGGTCTTTACTCTCACCATTTCTATTCAACATAGTGATGGAAGTCCTAGCGAGAACAACTAGGCAAGTAAAAGAAATAGAGAGCATCCACATTGAAAATAAAGAAATTATTTTTTTCTGTTTGTAGATAACATGATCTTATATTTTAAAAAGACTCTGTCAATAAGCTGTTTGAAATAATAAATTAATTCAATAATGTTGTAGGATCCAAAATCAGTATTTTAAAAATATGTCCTGTACTTTTGAACAAAGTTATATTATCTGATGTTTGGGTGCACAGTTTTATGAATGCCTATTAAATTAGATTGCTTACGTGGTTTAAAACTTCTATACTTTTACTGCTAAATGCTAAGCAGAATGATAATTGAAGTAACTGTATCAAAACCACCCCAATGATAATTTGTCTATTGGTCACTATACTTCTATAAATTTTGTAAATACATTCAAGGAGGTATTTCATGAAAGAATTTTATAATTATTATCTTGATCTAGTGAATTGTACTTTTTAATCATTCATTTTGTATGTGTAATTAAAAATAAATTCAAGAAAAGAGAAAAAAACATAAAGGTCAATATTTTATACATTTAAAAATCCATATTTAAAACTCTTAATAGGTATGTAAGATATGAATGGGAGGTAGAAAACATGGGATCTATTTTAACAATAGAGAAAGTTTAAGAAATAAAATAGGAATGGTACCTCATTCAAACTGATAAATTACCATAAATTGAAGGATAAGACTCACTCTCTGAACTGTGTATCTAAGGCCCAAGAGAAAAAAAGAGGCCGGGTATCATGCATGGCTCATACCTGTAATCCTAGCATTTTGGGAGGTCGAGGCAGATGGATCACTTGAGGTCAAGAGTTCGAGAACAGTCTGGTCAACATGTTGAAGCCCCGTGTCTACTAAAAACACAAATATTAGCCAGGCATGGTGGCATGTGCCTGTGAACCCAGCTACTTGGGAGGCTGAAACACAAGTATGACTTGAACCTGGGAGGCTGAGGCTACAGTGAGCTGAGATCACATCACTGCACTCCAGTCTGGGCAACTCAGCAAGGCTCTGTCTCAAAAAAAAAAAAAAAAAAAAGGAAAAGAGAGAGAGAGAGACGGAGTAGAGAAAGAAAAAAAAAGATTACTCTGTATGAATTATTAAAGTCTGTGGCAATATTTTTTGAAAAAACACTCTAAAATTCTAAAAATTATTTTAAAACATGAAAATAAAATCAGAGTGCCAAATAATATACAAATGATAACATAGAAAATCTTTTCATGGATAATTAGGCAGAAAAGACAAAAAAGTCGAATATTCCTTTCTTTAAAATCTTGGGAAAAAAAGCAAATACCAACACTTTTCTCATCCCCAAAAGGAAAAGGTAATGTGTAAATTGTCATTGTGGTTAAGTGTTTTTCCAGTCTTTTAAATATTTGCCCACGCATGAAGGTATCAATTTATTGACAAATATTTTCTTCAACATAAACAAGGCAATCAAATTTTATGATAATATCCACACATGTAAGAGCTAGTGGACTTTACTAACCGTTGGAAATCGTCTATTATTTTTGGATTTAAAAACAACTTCTTAATTGTAAAATAATATGTTTATTTTATCAAAAATTTAAAAATACATGTAAAAAATTAAAAAACAGTGAAGAAAGACTTAATTTCTAGAGCAGAGATAACTATAGTTGTATAACTAACTTACACAGTCTTTGTATGTAAGTGGGAAGACAGGTCGTGAAGGCCTTTCCATATCAATGAATGTCAGTGACCAAAATGATAGGTGAAAGTATCCCATTTGTTGATTTATTTACTTTGGGCATTTGTGTTGCTATTTGTCACATAATTTTAGTTACTATCCTGTATTGCAGACTGAGCAGTTCTAATCAGAAAATATGAAATTTGAAATGCTCTAACATCCAAAATGCTCCAAAATCTGCAACTTTTTGAGTGCTGTTACGGTGCCACAAGTGGAAAATTTTACACCTAATCTCATGTGACAAGTCACAGTCTAGATGAAGCCAAATTTTATTTCATGCACAAAATTATTAAGCACAAATTACCTTCAGAATCTGTGTATAAAGTTTCATATGTATGAGGCATCAAATAATTTCCTATTTAGACTTGGGTCCCATCCCAAGATATCTTATTATTTATATGTGAATATTCTAAAATAAAAACCAAAAATTCTTGAACACTAATGGTCTGAGACATTTTGTATATGCGCTACTCAATCTGCATTTTCTGAGATTTATCTCCAGAAAAGGTGTTACTGGAGTGAATAAAATAAATCCTTTTAAGGATTTTTAAAACAATTTGGTAAAGGTGGACAACTTAAGAAGTGTCTATTTCTCCGTACACCTGTCAACACTGTGGGGTTTTTATCCCTTGAAAGTAAAACTCTAAGAATTATATGTAACTATGAATATATGTGTATAAATAGAAATATGATAGACTATATTTATTGCACAATTATCTATTTGAATGGAAAATTTCCATATTGAATAAAATAATTTTATATTATAAAGTAATGAATCAGTCATAGATGGCAGAAATAAACTAATGACTTTATTCTTCTGAAATATATTTTACATATATTTGATTTGTGTGATTGTTTTTCTGTCATGAATCTATAAAGTATTTAATTTCTTTCTTTGGTAAATGATTAATTTTGATTTTAACTTTATGCATTTAAGAATTATTGGCTTCCCTACATGAATAAATTAGAGCCTACTGAATATACTGAAAGATGATTAAAATAAATAAATGTATTTTAAAACAGGGGAGTTAAAAATGCTTTCTGTTTTTGAGCACTTGGCTTGAAATAAAAGTAAACAGCATTTAAATTTAAGAAAAAGTAGGAGTTTGACTATGAATATTATTGTGAAATAGGAATAAACTTTAGAATTATGTCAACATTTTAAAATATTTTATTGAGATTTTATTAGATTTTAAACTAATACAAATAACTAAGACATTTCTTAGAAAATGGCTTTCAGATATTAAATTTAATTTAACACATTGTTAATCAAATTATGATATTAACTTACTGTGAGATTCATGAAAAACATGTCAGTTAATATGGAAATTAATAAAATTGTATTTCCTATCTTTGATTTCAAGTTTTTAATTTTTATGAGAATAGAAATTGAGGGACTTGTTAAAAATTAAATTGCAGTCTAGTACTTGCTCTATAATTTAACTTTAGTACAACAGTTTTATCTTCATGATATTACTAAGTAATTTTATTACTTTTGAAATTCTTTCCCCCCGGGCAATTGTTAGTTCTGAAAACTCAAGCTAAACGAAGTCCACTGACATAGATCTCGTAATATTTCATCACAGCAACTGATTTTTAAAATCATTCAAAGGAAATATCATTATTGTGACCATTTCTTTCTTTATTTTTTATCTGTGACTATCTGACTTCCCCACTAAGCTCCCTGAGCCTAAAAGCTCATCTATCTTGATCACTTTTATATCTCCAGAGTTAAGTTGATATATGAACAACATACTTTTTTATGTTTAAATTTAGATATCATCAGAATCATGCTTACCTCTACCTAAAATTGTTTCAAATTTCTACAAAGAAAAGAAAGGAGGCAAGTGACTGGTGTGGGGGTGGGAAGTGGTGAGATGTTCCTCAAAGTTTCAGTGTACAAAGTTTCAGTTAGGAGGAATAAATTGTGAGAGTCTGTTATACAACATAGTGACTATAGTTAATAATGATGTAAATTGAAAATTGCTAAAAGAGTAGATCTTAAATGCTCTCACTACACACACACACACACACACACACACACACACACACACACAAAGATAAATATGTGAGGTGATGCATATGCTGATTAGCTTGATTTAATTATGTCACATATGTCAAAACATCACATTGTGTACCATAAATATGTACAACTTTTATTTGTCATATATACATCAATAAAGATGAAAGATAAATGAGAAAATAATAATACTGAAAATTATACTGTTTCTTTGATAGTTTAAATGGAGCAAAGAACCTAGCATTTTTGTTAGTAACAACAAAAATTCCTAAAAATGTATTCTAATTTAATTTAATGGCATCAACCTACAGGTAATTTTTTGGAGATGAATCAGCACATTATTCTAGACTGAGCATTTTCAAAATCATTCTTTTGAAGTGTAGAGGTAGACCAGGAGTGGTGGCTCATGCCCATAATCCTAACATTTTTGAAAGTTGAGACAGGAGGATCCTTGAGGCCAAGAGATCGAGACCAGCCTGGTCAATCTAGCAAGATTTTATCTCTACAAAAATAAAAAATAAAAACAATTAGCCAGGCAAGGTGATTTGCACCTGGAGTCCCTGCTACTTGGGACCCAAGCCCAGTATTTCAAGGCTACAATGAGCTATGACCACACCACTGCACTCCAGCTTGGGTGATGAAGTAAGGCTCTGTCTTTCAAAAAAAGGAAAAAATGAAGGAAAGGGAAGGGGAGAAGGGGAGGGGAAGGAAAGGGAGGGAAGGAGAGGGGAGGGAAGGGAAGGGAAGGGAGGGAAGGGAAGGGAAAAATAAAGAAGGAAAGAAAGAAAAATGTGGAGGACTAAAGGGTGGGAAAGTAAACTTTAACTACAAATGCTGACTGTGCTAAAGTGGGCAGAGAAGGTATAGTGGACTTTCAAAGAATTAGAATATACTACCCACATTAAGAAGTATAAATGTGATTGTAAAATGTATCTCTAAGATCTCTATGACTATTTTCCTTCTTTATATCTTTTGTTCTTTTTAAATACTTATTTTGGAGTTACTGTTTGAGGAGTTTCTTCTTTGAAGTTAATACTCATTATGCACCTTGAAAAAGTTTTTCAATATTATCTTGTATATTCAGTTTAGATATATCTTTTGTATACATTAAAATCATGAATATGAAACCGCCAGATTGTCGCATAGAACTGATGTTTATAGTTTCTTTTGAATCAAAATAAAAATTGTTCCTTTTAGTCTTAAAAATTAAGAAAGTTACATTTGTCTTATCAGCATTCTTTTCTGAGACCAACTGTCAGACTTGCCAGATAGTAATAAGAATCTGAAACTTATCAGACATCACATCTAAACAATGAAATGCCAGACCCCTCACCTGCCATGATTGCCTAACCAATCATATGCTTCCTGTTGACCAACTCCTCTTTGTTACTCCTCCCTACTTCCTATTTACTATCTTAAATTTACATTTCCTCCCTGCTATATAAACCCCCAATTGTACTTGGACAGAGAAATGGATTCAAGGTTTTATCTCTCATTCTCCTTGGCTGTGGCGCTTGAATAAAGTCTTTTTCACTATCAATGGTCGTTGTCTCAGTGATTTGCTTTCTTTGCTGCTAGCAACAGACCTAGTCTGGATCCCTGGTGTTTCTGTAACAAATAACTATTGAGTTTTTATTTTTTTCAGTGATGTGATTTGACTACTATTTTTTTAGTAAATATTAGTTATAAATCTTATGGTTTTAGTACTAAAAAATCATAACTATACTGTAATACTTCATTCAGGATTACTATTTCCCATAAATTATTTTAATATCTATATATATACATGATTTTAATTAAAAATATTAAATATATCCCATAAAAGTCTATAATGTATGTAATTTTATTAAAGCAGTCTTTTTTTTTTCTTTTCTCTGCCCTTTCCTTCTATTTTTTCCCCACGCATATTAAGTAACCCACATTAACAGCCTAGTTTGTACCCTTAAATGTTTTTGTATTTGCCCAGATAGTTCTAGAAAGATTTTTATAGATATAGTGGATTTGGAGGTCAACATTTGACGGAAACATATTCATAGTATAAGTTGTATTGCATCTTGTTTTTCTTACTCAAAATATCTCAGGGAAATCCACATGTATAATCTTGTATAACTCAATTATCATTCATGTAGTCTCTTACTGACTTTCAAAGATTGTGTTATTAAATTTAAAGTTATTTTTTTATGTCATGTGAGTGACAGATACAATGTTTTTTCCCAGATGAGTAGCCAAGTGTGACAAAACTGTTTACTAAGTCATCTATCATATATTAAATGCCCTTGTGCACTGAGACTGATTTTGAAATTCTCCTACCCATTAAAATATGTTTTGATTACAGTGGCTTTATGTGTCCCTCTAACTAGTCTCCTTTACTCAGATATTTGTAGAGTAGTCTCAGCAATTATTCTTTTATATTATATGTAATATTACTCTATCTATATTAAGGTAAAATTAGGGAAACGATATTAGAGAAACTGGAAATGCTATGATAGCCCTCCCACTGAAAAACGTGGTACATTTTCCATTTCTTTATGTTGATATTATGTCTTTGTTTTTCTAAGTATTTACACATATTTTTTACTTTCAATTTTTCTATTTTATATTTCTGAGTTCACATTTCTAATCTAAAGAAAATGATATTGTTTTTCAATATATTTACCTCATATCAAATCATATTATCTTGTAAATTATAGTAGATATTTATAGGGCTTTTTGACATTTTAGCTATGTATTAGTAGCAATAAAAGTGCAGTTTTAACTATTTTCTAAAATTTTGGGTATTTATTTTTCTATTGATAATTATTTGTTAAATAAATTAAGTCAATAAGTAATGATAATGATAAAGGGCATTGTTATTATCTTAATATTAATTTAAATATCTTTAGTCTTTCACCATTACTAGTCTTTCACCATTAATGGGATTTAGAATTGCTTTTTATTTTATTTATACATTTTATAGTATTCCTATAAAATTCAGCATTTTTTTTGGAAATGCATGTTAACATTTACCAAGTATATTTACACCAACCAATGATATTGTTTGATTTTTGGTTTCTTCTAACTTATCACGTAGTAAATTATCAGATTACCTGATATGTAACTGGTCCATATTCCTGAAATAAATTCTACCTAGAAATAAAGATTACATTTGATAAAGTATAGCATTTTTTTATTACAGTAAACATTTTGCATCTATATTGGCAAGTGATATTGTTCTATAATTAAATTTTTACTTAATTTATTTGGTATTAGTATTAAATTTTTCTTAGTCTATAAATATTGATTCTTATGTATTTTTTGTCAATATTAAATAATAGTACATTTTACTATGGTTTAGAGGTTATCATGTGAAGTATTTATTCTGCTTTCTAGGTATTTTAAATTCCTTTCTTTTTTTCTTGATATATTGTTTATTGCATATATATATATATCTTAATCTTCAATATGTAAAATATATTTATCATATTTCTCATTGTTTTCCTTACTATATTAGATTGGGACCAGAGAATGAGCCTTTTTTTGTTTGTTTCTTTTGGTTAAGAACGTATTTGTAGATTAATTTATATTTGACTTTTGTAAATGTGACCTGGACTTAGAAATATGCATTTTCAGTATTTTGGGGATTTAAATGAAAAGTAATATTGTTTATCATTCAAATCTAGTATATCCTGCTTTTTATCTGCTAGATTTGTTCCACTTCATAGTGATATCAAACATCCCTATTATACTATTATAAAGTTTCCTTTTGTTGTATTTGTCTCATTTCCTATTTATTATCTAGCCTAAGGTTAAACTTCAAAAGTGTTCCTGTTTTCATTACATAAAATTCTTGCCAGTGTTTTTTAACCATTTTTCCCTTTTAAGATGTTAACCTTTCCAGTAGAACTTGATTTTGTTGGAATTTTATTTGTTTGCTATATTTATGATCATCTCTTAATTTCCAACCTTTCTTTACTGCTTTACTTTTGAGGCATTCACTGATAACAGAATAGGAATGAATGTTATATATTATTTAATATGACACTTTAGTTGTAAATGCATTTCTACTTGCCCACGTTTATTGTGAATATCTATTTGGTATTCCTCTCCCTTTGGATGCTATTTATTTTATTTTGTTGTTCCTCTTACCTTTATTTTATTTTGCCTGATGTGCTTGCTATTTATGATACTTTTTATCATTTCAAAGATGAATTTTCTATTATAATTTAATTTTCTTTCCTTCTTCAGTTTGTATTTTCTTTGCTAGTAACCTTTTTAAAAATGCTTGGTTCTCTATTACTCTATGTCAATAGATACCAGTTATTTCCTGACTAAGGATTTCTCCTTTCCTCTGCTTTCTGCACTCACCTCAATTACAATCGACAGGTATTGTTAAATTTTCTAGATTAGTTTCATTTCTTCATTTTTTTAACCCATTCTTCTTTATCCTTACCCTTCTTCCATAACAGTGAAATATTACCTCCTTCCCCACCACCAAGCACACACAGGCTAAGTTCAGCTTTGAAATCATTGTATGTTTATTTCCCTATTATTGGAGTTTTCATGGCAGCATTTCTATAACCAGCACTTAGCACGTATATTGAACAGTCTAAGATGTTCTCTCTACCTTTCAACTCCTCTTTTCTTTGGGTAATTTTTCTCATTCATTTCTTATTTCATTACATTTCTTCCTTGAGAATTTTCTCACATGCAGCTCATTGGGATTACAATCTAAAATTTTGTAATGATTCTCTTTGCTTCAGTGGTAAATGCCATCTTGGCTAATTACAAGATTGTTGAATAACTTAATACTAAGTTAACTGGTAACCGGTAAGTGTTATTCCACCATCTTCTGGTTTCTAGAGTAGAAGATGAAATGTGAGTTACAGTTGTGATATTTGTCATCAGTATGTTAATTTTCCTTTCTTTCTGGAGTCTGGTAGAAGTTTTCTTTATTCAAATATTTAGGAATGTTTGTAGGTTATGTGTCCATAGTCTATATCCATTTAAAACCTTTCAAAAATTTAATGCAACCTTTCAACCTTCTGCATTGTATGTTTCTTCATCTCAGAAATTTTTTAAAAATTGAATTGCTGAGATCAGTGGCTTATGCCTGCAATTCTAGTGTTATGGGAGACTAAGGTAAGACAGCTTGAAGCCAGGAATGTGAGAGCAGCCAAGGTAACACAGCAACACTCTGTTTGTACCTTTTTTTAAAAAATTAGTTGGATATGGTAACACATGCCTGTAGTACTAGATACTTGGGAGGGTGAGGTGGGAGTATCACTGGAGCCCTGGAATTGGTTGCTGCAGTGAGCTATGATCACATCACTACACTCCAGGTTGGGTGACAAAGATCTTACCTCTAAAAAAAACAAAGATAAATAAATAAATTTAATTAGTATATCTCCCCTTCCATTTGTCAATTTTTCACATTCTGAAATTATATTGATTGCATTTTAGATGTTACTAAGTTTTCTTTTGTCTTTCTCTCTCTCTTTTTTTTTTTTTTTTTGGCGGGGGTGGAATCTTGCTCTGTTTTGCCCAGGCTGGGGTGCAGTGGCATGATCTTGGCTAACTGCAACCTTCGCCTCCTGGGTTCCAGAGATTCTCCTGCCTCAGGCTCCCGAGTAGCTGTGATTACAGGCACTCCCATCACATCTGGCTATTTTTTTTTTTTTGTATTTTTTTCTTGTATTTTTGTATTTTTAGTAGAGACAGGGTTTCATCATGTTGGCCTGTGTTGTCTTGAACTCCTGACCTCACATGATCTGCCCACCTTGACCTCCCAAAGTGCTGGAATTATAGGCATGAGCCACGGTGCCTGGCTCAGAAAAAAAATTTTTTCTCCTTGATCTTCCTGGCCTTAATTTTATGTCAACAGTGACAGTTAACTTATTCAAATGATCTACAGTTTTAGTTCGGAAATACCATTTTTGCAATTTGTATTTTTATAAATATTGTTATTCTTACTTGTGTTGTTTTTTGCTTCCTCTGTCTTTCCTATTTTACAGCATAGTTTGTTTTCTTTTGTCTTCCCTTTCTCATGTAGATTGGCTTTCCAAAAATTTCAACTAAACCTGAGCCCCAATGAGGTGGCTGTCACCTCATTGGGGCTCAGGTTTAGTTGATAACCTCAGATAAAGAGAATCCATGGGTGGGCTACTATTCCTCCATGAAAGCACCAACAGGAAGCCATCCTGCCCCCTGGTCTTCTAGGACTTTGTCAGCCCAGGAATAGCAAGGATCTAGACCCATCTCTTAGTCCTTCCTTAGGTTCTTGGTGGCCTGTGAGACTAGACCCATTCATGTTGGGGGGTGCCAAACTTTATTTTATTTTATTTATTTTTTTTATTTTATTTTATTTTATTATTATTATTTTTTTGAGACGGAGTTTCGCTCTTGTTACCCAGGCTGGAGTGCAATGGCGCGATCTCGGCTCACCACAACCTCCGCCTCCTGGGTTCAGGCAATTCTCCTGCCTCAGCCTCCTGAGTAGCTGGGATTACAGGCACGCACCAACACGCTCAGCTAATTTTTTGTATTTTTAGTAGAGACGGGGTTTTCACCATGTTGACCAGGATGGTCTCAATCTCTTGATCTCGTGATCCACCCGCCTCGGCCTCCCAAAATGCTGGGATTACAGGCGTGAGCCACCGTGCTCGGCCCCAAATTTTAATAAAGGATAATGATTGTACAGGCCAAGCTCTTTCTGGAATCTCTGTGTTCTAATATTTACCAAATACTTCTTTAGTAATAGAATGATCTCTAGGCCATTATCTGCTGACCTAGAAAGAAGAAAGTACTATAGTAGCTTTTCTGACTGGGACCTCTGTATTGTCCCACGCCTTATTATCAACCAGGCTCAGCAGACTCAGTAGATTCCTGGCTCTGGAGAGAAATACAGATTCACAGGGAGGGGACTGAGAAGAATTCAGTTTCACCAGTGTCACAAAAATTCTCAACCATGTCCACCATTAGGTTGAAAAACATGAGCTAGCAAAAATGACAGGCTATAATCAAATAAATATTTTCTTAAAATAATAGCATTTTACTCACATATAGACAGTGTACCTTTTTTTCTCTTCAGGGACTGAATAAACAAGCTCATGCTATTTCAAAACATGCACAAAACATGTATATGCACAGGCATAATTCATGTTTATGATCACATATACATATTCCTCATTTATTTTCGTTATATTGCTTACAATGCCCCTTGTAGCCATCAGCTCTGGTGCACTTATGGAATGAAATAAAAATTATCTGCTTGCATTTGGAACTATTGCCCTATAAACACAGTTATATGTTCTCTAGAAACAAACATCTGTTTATTGATTCTTTAGGTTGTTTTCTACTCTAAGTTATCAGAAACACTTTTCCTAGGCATCTGCATCAAAATTCATGTGCAGCTAGCCTGCCTAGTGAAGCATTGTATTCTTTATATTTAAGATAGTTGAATGATTCCGCTTAGTTTAAGTGGCACTTTGCCACACATATATTACAATACAAGACGAACTCAGAAGAATCACTGAAGCTAACCATACATTACATGCATGGTACAATCACCAGATGTCTCTTCTTACTTTGTTATGTTTCATAAAGCTACACTGACATTGTCATTACGTTCAGAAATTTGACTCTGCTCACTTTGCCATCTTTAAAATAGACACCTCTGAAGGTTGTTGCTTTAACAAATAGAATTTGCACCCCCAGTTATATCATTAACATTTGTAAATAATTATGTTATTTTACTTATTCATAATAAGTGATGAGAGTAAATGCAGAAAGAAGAAACCATGCAAGGCAAGAGCATGAAGAAATTCTGTAAATTCTACCAATGAGTTTTCTCTCCTACAGCATTCTTAAAACAACAAAACAGTTTCTGTCTCTTTGACTCACTTACGGAGGTGTCTGGTTTTTATGGTACATATTAACGTATATGACTGAGACTGTAAAATGCCACAAATTGGATCAGAGTGAAGCATTCTCCTCATCAAACTTTATGTAGCTTAGTTATTTGGCTGAATTTGGCTTTGTGGTATAAAACTAGAAATACTGATCTCAATTTTGCCATTGTTGGCATTCGTTCTTGTGGACCCGATTATCTAAGCCTGCCTAGGTGATGCTGTGACTGTCTGCAGCATGAGGAAATACTCTTTTGCTTAGAGCATTGCTTTTCTATCAGGCCATATATACTACAGGTATTTCAACTAATGACATTTTCCAGTAATCAAAAAATCATTTAAGATTATACCATATCATTTTTATAAATAACCATTATATAGAAGGATTGAGTGTTGAGATAATTAAAGGATTCAATTTTGTTCATTTGTTTATGTATTTTTGCATAGTCAGCTTGGAATTAACTTATTATTAAATAATTTCTATATTCCTTATACTTTGATAACTTTCTGCCAATTAAAATGTGAATTAAAAATATATATTATTTAAATACACTTCACTGTAATTGAGTTTACTACTAATATCTCAATTATTTCATTTCGTTCTCCAGTTTACATGTTTAGAAATAAGAGTCCTAGAGACTCGTGCCTGATTACTATCCCTCAGCACTTCTCTTCTCTTCAACATACATTTCTTCAGCATTACAAGTGTATGTAAATGACAATTCTTCTTGAGTGATCAGATTTCTTTCCATGGACGGTAGATATTTATTTGTGTTTTTTCCTATTAAATATTCTATGGTAAATTGTTAATTCTAATTTTCATAGATATCAGTTTACATTCCCTGCTCCTTCTTGCCCTTTGGAAGTCAGAAATATTTAATCATGTTACAAGTAGAGTTAAATAATACATAAAGTACTTATGCCATTGTTATTTTGAATATTTTTTGAGAATGCTAAAATGGAAAGCCTCTTATTCTCTCTCTGGATTGAATATTGTAGTCTTTCAACTTTACTGTTATTGAATAACAGTATTATACAAAAAGATATATTTTAAAACTTAAGACATGATAAGAACTCCAGTTTCTCTAGAGATGATGAAATTGACATTTTATCTATATTATGGGATAAAATTTACCTTAATTTTTTTTCTGTTTTTCAATATTAAGGTGCTTCATTTTCTCTTGCATTTTAATAATAAAGGTATAGTGGTATATATTAATAAAATGTAACATGATATTATGGAAATAGCTTTCTCTGACTTTCCTTTTAGGTTTGAGTAAGTTGTTCTTTCGTGCCCAAGGTCTGTGACTCAATACTCAGTCTTAAATAATAAAGGTTGCATTTCATTTCTATTTAAAAAAACCAATTTTCAGTAATTAAAATATCTACTCACATGTATTAATCAAAAGTTCTTTCTTGATTTAAGGAGGCCTCTCTCAACACCCAATATGGGATGTTTATAGGTCCTGAGACTCTCTAGTTGGGAGTAAGGCATGGCTAATGTTTAAATTTTTCGTTATCTAGTGTTTCCACTTGTTACTTCTTGAAGATGGAAACATATAGAGGTAAGAGATATGGGAGCAGAATAGTTCCTTCCTGATAGATACGTCAAGGCGATCAGGCATCAGTGCTCTCTGAACTAACAAATGCTCAGCTAAGACCTTTTGGTGACTGTCTGTTTCCTTCAGATCTCCAAGCAAATTTTTGTCAGCTCCTTGTAACCAGTTTGTGGGCGGAAGCGAAAGGTCTGCTAAGGATTAGTAATCTTTTTCTACCACCTTCTGTTCAAATATGCATGGGGTTCTAATATTTCTTATTAAAACCTAGTGTCTGTTATTTTAATACCAACAGAAACTTGAGGAGAAACCACCCAGTTTGGACATCTTGTTCCGTAAATATTTGATGGCACCTTTAACTTGTTCATGTTTTTGTTGCATTTATTTTATTTCTTCCTTTGAGGGTAACTCCTGAGAAGTGGTGCTGTGTTAGAAAGCAATGGATAGTGTTTAAATTCATGATATATTGGAAGGTATTTTTTTAGAAAAAGTTGAACCAATTTACAATCCACTAGCCATGTTTGCAATTACACCTCTCAGTAAATTTTAGCCTCCAACATTTCATTATTGTTCTTCTGATAATTCAATGGGTTAAAAATAAATATTACAGATATTTTATTTTATATTGGTTCAATTACTTGCAAGATTGAACCTCTTTATACATGTTTACCAGACATCTGTCTGCTCATGTTTTATCAAACCATGTCATTTGTCCAATTGCTCAGTTAACAGTTTTGCTCAGTGCCTTAAATACATACAAATAAAATAACAGTACGGTGTAAATAGGCACAATGTGTAATATAAATAGTAACTAACCATCACTCAACATAAGCTTTATAGCATATTGAACATATTTGGAGCCCAGCTGTTGTGAACCTTATGCTATAAACAAATAACTTTTTATCAGTAATATTTTTACTAGAATTTTAAAGTTGTTGGCTTTGTTATAAGTTTTGAGATATACTTCTTTAATTGTTAAGTTGAAAAAATAAACATTTAGCATGGTGTTTTAAAATGAATTTGAATTATAATTTCTATTGAGAATAACATATCTTTGTAATTTTAATCTTGCCATCCAGAAGCATTTTGCACTTATACCAATTTTCCTATACTTTTTCAAAAAGTTTTGCTTTTCAAATTCAGCTTATTGATTTTACTTGCTAAGTTGTTTATGTTAAATATATCATTTATTGTTTCAATAAAAACATTTTACTGTATTTTCTAACTATTTTTTGGTGATGTAAATGAAGGCAATTGATCTTTCTAAATATATTTAGTGATTGCCCAGCTAAATGAAATTTTCTTTCATTTCTAAATGATTGTCTTCAGAATTCCTGGAGTACAATTTATTATATTACAGCTAGTGCTCGACTTACGACCACAATTGGTTCTGACAGACCGGTCGTAACACGATTTGGTCGTAAGTTGAGTAGGCTATATGCACGCGGAGATGGTAGTGCTGCTGGAAGCTGGTCCACACTGTCGTACGCCCAGCTGGGCAATGTTTGCGCTGCCAGATGCGGAGCAGTCGTGGCTAGTGATTGTGGTCGTAAAGTCGAATGGTCATAAGTTGCATAGGTCGTAAGTCAATCAATACCTGTATAATGATTACGTTTCATATTTTCCTATAGCTATTTATTTTATTATTGATTCTTATCATATTCTACTGGGTAGGGCTCCTTGTGATAAGATTTTATACTCCTGACTTGAAAAAAGTATTTTTTATTCCCATTAACATTGTCAGTATTTATTTGTTACAGTATATTATTTTTCAAAAGCACATTTTTCTATTATTGAGTATTTTCTTTAGTATTTCTAAATAAATTTATTTATTCATTTATCTATCAGCCATCTGTTTTTGATCTAAAATTGTGCTGCTATGCATATATTATAACTATGGAATTATAATACACTGATATCAGGCCTTATCCTATCTCCCTATTTGGCTTGTGCAAAGCTGTACTCAGGATAGAGGACCACTCATCAGGATAGAGGGCCAGTCATCCATTTTCTGGATAATATAGACCCTAAATATCTAGTCTGACAGACACTTAGGCAATGGAAAAGCAATTTTGTTTATTCTGAATTATGTTATTTTCTGCTTTGTAGCACATGTAGTCCTGTAATTGCATTTTTTTCCTTCTACTATCATTGCCCTTGAAAGTAGAGAATTTTCCCTCAGATTACAGAAAAGGAATATTTTTCTGCATATCCATTTTCTTTTTTTTTTTTCACTGTGTTTGAAAACATAGTTGTATGTTGTAATTAAAAATGTGGTTTTGAAAAATTATTTGGCCTATAAAATGCATATTATTCCTTTTGTATTTGTTAATGGTGTTACATAGTATTTGGTAACATTGTCCTCATTTTATTGTCGTCCTTATTACTATTTAGAGAGTATCAGCTTTATGTTTTTTTACTTTTCCAATGAGAATTCAGTTCTCTCACAGAATAATTTTGAATATTTCTTTTTAGAATGAATTTTCCCATGATCCATTTATATTTTGATATGGGAAGTGTGAGAAAAAATAGGATATTTATTTTTAAATTTTTGTGAGTTCAAGTATTTCTTAATAAGTTACTTTATAGCAAAGTGAGTTACTGTGGCCACTGTATAATACTAAAGATAAGTAAAAAGTAATCATACTATATGATACTAAGAATGAACCAAAGGTATTTATTCATTAGGGTGTCTCTGAATATATGTAAGAGAAAACTCAACTCGAATTGCTTAAGCAACAATACAATGCGTCGTTTCCTATAACAAGATCGGGAGAGCTTCTTGGTTGATTGATCTAGTGGCTCAATGTCAGTGTAAAGAGCCCAGAATCTGTCAGTTGCTCTATCTGGTATCCATATTGCCAATTTCTTTAGCTTATTTCTATGTCTAGTTGTACAAAAGCTGTCACTTGCCATGGGATTTCAGGTAGCCTAGTTCATATCTGGCAGGAACGAATACCTCTTCCACATCCCTTTCCTTTAAGCCTAATTGGTACAAGCTAGCTTACATGTCCCCCTGAAATAAGAATCAGCACGGCCGGGTGCGGTGGCCCAAGCCTGTAATCCCAGCACTTTGGGAGGCCGAGGCGGGTGGATCACGAGGTCAAGAGATCGAGACCATCCTGGTCAACACGGTGAAACCCCGTCTCTACTAAAAATACAAAAAATTAGCTGGGCATGGTGGCGCGTGCCTGTAATCCCAGCGACTCAGGAGGCTGAGGCAGGAGAATTGCCTGAACCCAGGAGGCGGAGGTTGCGGTGAGCCGAGATCGCGCCATTGCACTCAGCCTGGGTAACAAG